>NC_084524.1:6516490-6839824 GCF_024500385.1 Phyllopteryx taeniolatus | reverse complement strand
GAGCGTCGTGGCTACGACCGAGGAACCACCGGGAGGGAGAAAGCAATCAACAATGGACGTCTCTGAAGTTGACTGAGGGCAAATGCTGGAAGTCTCCAGTAATAAAGCACCAGGAGGAGACCAAATCTCGAGGATTGCGTGGACTGAGCAAGGCATAAGTGGTGGTCATAAGGCCAAACTGGCAGGGCATACTGCACCTAAGAAGCTAAGAATTAATACGCTTAAGGCTCCCGACGTATGCATTATGTATGATTGCGCCATGACGTGGAAGCATGTGCGTAGCTTTACGTCTTATATCCGCTGAGCCTCATACTTAACTGACCATGGTTTTGCTCACTGGGCTGTTACCTCTTTATATGCAGAAATTGACATTACCCATGACAACATACATTGAGACGCTGGTTTAAACCACCTGGAGATGGACTGATGTGACATTTTTAGGACCATGCCTGATCCATCATGCAAGGCCTCCATGTCAACAGTGCAGCCTTGTCAATGGAATACGGAGGCTCGCTTGTCAGCTACACCAGCTTCCATTCTTTTGGAAAGACCTTCTACTCTGCAAAAACTCAAATTAAGGCAAACTATCCTTGTTCTTTGTCTGACAAGATATTTCTTCTTTCTAGGGCAATTTATGTGTTAGAGTATGACATTTGCTTCAGGCAATTTTCCCTTGCAAATCTTAATAAGGTACAATATAACTAAAACCAAGTAAAACTTTAAGACATTTGTGGCAGCGGTTTGAGGCTGGCTATGTTTACTTGGTTTAAGAAACACTGCCAAATTGGTCTGTTCATGTTCTGATCATTTTGCAAAAATTAAGTAATATACACTATTCCCCATTTCATCACTTTTCCCCTCGCTGTTAAGGCCCAGTTTTTCATTGAATATGGGATTATCTTTTCTCCCAATCAACCAGGCGTTCAGTCCAATGTTGCTTGATGGGGTTGAGGTCAGGGAAACAGAAAATGGTATTTTCGTTGTAAAAAAATCTTCCCAAAGTCTTGAGTGGATATTCAGAAGGGGGTCTTGCTGAAAATATGATTGTTCAGTGGATTGGTTGATCGCATATAAAAAGCCCCCCCCCCACCTGCCTTTAGCCAGATGACACACATTGTGGCTGATCTGTCAGTGCGCTGGCATCATCAGAGCACGACATGCATGATGTGTCAGAGATAGAATGTCACGCTAGGGGCCTGTGGACAGGGTGGGGGTGGGGGATGGATGACAGATGAAGCGAGATGGACAAACGAGAGCGGCGCACCAAAAAAAAAAAAAAAAAGAGGGATGGCGGGGACACAGGTGGATTGAAGGCAGGAATAGAGGACAGAAAAGTAACGACGGGGATTAAGCACAATGGATGACTTTCAATGCGGCGCACTCTCAAAGCTGGCATAAACACACACAAACACACACAGCCATACATATACACACACAGCTCCACGTTGCCAAAAAGACCTGCTGGGGCGCCTGCAGGGAAATGAGTCAGAGTATCCATATCGCTCCACCACAACACACACAAACAAACATATTGCTGGCCTGCCGCGGCAGCGTTATGGGCGTCTTGACATTTGCCTCACATAAAACACATTAAAAAAAAATAAAAAAACCACACAGTTTTTTTATGGTCTTGACTCGGTCTTGCTCTCGGATAGTGTGGTCTTGAGCACAACACTACTGGACCACACCGGATGACCACCGTAACGCAAGCAAGTACACACAGTGTACCTAATGTTGCAACCTGCTTGAAGCACAGAGATTGGGTGACACCAAGTAGCAGAAAGACAGCGTCCAGATCCACCTTGTCATGGCAGGTTCCAAACAATTTAGCGGCCTGGTCATGACTGCCACTTTGACTCAATTACCTTGACCTCCATAGTTCCCTTTGCCTCCTTTTCCGCTGCCTTGGTTCCCTTGCTCCTGTAGCCCGGGAAGGTTAATTGAAACAGAACGCAACATTGATTTCCTTACTAATGAGATCAGAAAGTTGCTCTCTGACCATCACGTTGGCGCTAGTCACTCTTAGGAGCACTTAGCGACCAAGCGGTTTGAACGCTAACAAGCTAAACGAGTGTTGCATTTGTGGACGAGGCGGACCAATATGACGCAAAAGTTGCCGGAAACTTTACGAACAAGACAAACTCGGTCGCCCACAATGCAACAAAACTCCCTCGTGTGTGCATCGCACTCCCTCTCGCCCTTCATCTGTCAAAACACGATAAGATATAAAAATGCGCCAGCGACGGGAAACAAGCAGCCTCCTCTTCAATCTCCTTAAACAAATACCAGGCAAATGGATGAATTTTGAGCAGCCACTGCCGTCTCTATCGCCAGACGGATCTGCCGCTTTATTTCACGCCGCCACCTTGCCGAGCGTTGCAGGGAGATGCAAAGCAACTCGCTCTAATGCGATTTCTTGACTCCCTTTCCAGCCGCACTCTATTGTTTAACCGCAGAGTGTATTAAAAAGGCAATTAAAGACCATGCAGGTAATATGTATAATCCTTTGAACAAATACCGGATCAAATATGCAAATAGAAATAATGAAATTTTGATTAGTGTGCCATTTTGTCTGCACTATTGATTCAGTGAAGTGCGAGCAAGAGACCTGCTCTTAACTTAACAATATGTTACTTGACATAAAACAGCAATCCTTTTTGGATGGTCCACCATGGTAACATACCATGTGACTTCGTACAGGCATGAGGAACGCCTCCCATATGAGGGGTCCAGAACACAACCCCAGCAAATTTCCCTCTGTTATGTCCCCTGGAAGTTAGCCCATGGCGGCAGTTTCACAGCTCGACCTGAAATTTGGTGGACATGTCTACCATAACCAGATGCAGGGAAAAGTCTCAAGGACCCTTGCTTGAAACTGAACAGGAAGTTGACAATGTTGGTTTCAAGCAGCCATTTTGGGCAAATTCCAAGGCTTAACAAATTGGATGACACTAAATTATGAAGCTTTTCTGCCTTTGTCATTAAATGTGGGCAAAGCATGGCATCAAATTGACCATTATCTGACGAGTATAATCCGGGGCTCATGTGGGAAAATTCCTTAGCAGGGGTTGGTTAAAGTCCAGATCCTGGAATTTGCCCAAAATGGCTTCTTGAAACCAAAATGGACCAGCTTTGTGTTGAATTTTCGGCATGGATCGTTTAGATGTTTTCATGCGTGCTGGTAGAAAGTTCATCCAAATTGTGAAATTGATGTTGGGGGTTATTTTTTCTTCTTCCTAACATTGCAGGAGTTTTGAGGGGGCCAAGTTCAGTAAACCTAAAACACATACACTGTATAAAAATTTGTGGGTTTTCGGGCATGCTGATGGCCCAAAAAAGTCAATTTATTTTCTTGGGAGACTAATAATAGATTCCAAAAGGACCGTTAATTATGATGATTTTCTATTTTTTGAATTTTCACGACAATGACATGTGGGAATAATTGCACAGAAGACAGACCCAAGCAAGGGGGGGGGGGGGGGGAAGAGGAGAAAAAAAAAAAAAAAAAAAAGAGTGCTTTTCCACGGTCTCGTCTTGATGCAGCCTCTCTTCGGGGGCTTTGCTTGTTTTGTTTTGAGAGATTAAAAGTACAAGCTGGAGGGAAGGCGGGAGGAGGTGGCGGCGGCGGCGGGGTGGGGTGGCGGGTAGGGGAGGAGAGCGGAGTTTGGTGACAAGGGAGGAGCAAGGAATGGTGGCAAACGTTTGTGTTATTGATGTGCAGTGGCGGTGGCTTCGATAAAGTACTGGTGCGAGCCAGCTGCTTCCTATCTGGTACCTCCAGCCAAAGGCCTGTTTGTATAGGAGCCGCCTCCGAAACCAAAGTTTGTGTGTTTGCATGTGCGCGCCGATGGACTCGGTGAAGGGAAACACAGATAGGCGCTTGCGTGTATTTTGGAATTAGATTCTGCTTCCCTAACCGTACAATTAAGAGAGTGGAGAGAGAGAGAGAGAGAGAGAGCGAGCGAGAGAGAGGAATGCTCCGGGTTAAGCAAAATGGACAGACAGCGGTGTCACAGATGAAATGTGATTACCATGGATCCCATTTCTGTCATGCGAAAAGAAAGGGTCGGGTTGGGGATAGAAGCAAGCATATGACTGAAAATAAGCAGAGAACAAATCAATACGGTTGGAAAACAAAGCGTCAGAAGACCTTGATGAAGGGGGCGGCTTCATAAAATATGTACAGTAAATGTGGCTCCTGATTTATATCGACACGGATCCGCCGATGATGATGGAATGTCAATTACGGACTGGCACAGTGGAGCAATATAGGGGAGGCTAGGTCTTAGTGGCATGTGTCTCTACCATGGAAAATCTCATTTGACATCACGGATGGTCGCAAGGTTCTTTGCTCCAAATTGGAGCTCCATTATTTTTCTGTGGTAAGGTTCAAAGCCCACACGGGCCAATGATTGACTGTTGCTGCCGAGCAATAATGATTGACAAGCCGAGCTGCAACTAGAGCAGCTGTTCTAATGTGTAACGTACAGCGAATGAGAACATCTCGACGGTAGGGATGGACAATCCTAATTTGGATCAGACCCAGATTTGACACTATGGATGAAAACTGTGATAATATTTCAGATGGTTAGAATTACACTTTCAAATTTCAATTACTATGGAAAGTGTAATTAGTGTCTCTGACTAGTAGTTGTCTTTGGGCTTCTTCCATTTGGTTGACCTGCATTTTTGGTCTAAGATTATTAATATTTTGTAATTTTTGTTTTTTATTTTCCCAAAAACGTTTTGTGGATGTTTTGTTTTCTATTTTAGGCTAATATTTTTGTATTTATTCTAATATTTTTTTCCTCAATTTATATTCCCCACCTAAAATTTGGGTTTTTCTTTATCACTGTTAATAATTAATCTATTATTTTCTATAAGAGGTAATATTTGTGTATTTTTCCCTGCTATTTTCTATTTTCCATCCAATATTTTTCTATTCCTCCCAAACATTTCTGTATTATTGTATTTATATACTTTTTTTTTTTAATTGTTGCATTTTTAGTGCAATATTTGAAAAAAAAATAAAAATAATTCCTACGTATGAATTTCTCTTTTTGTTCAATATTTGTGTAGACAGTGTTTTTCATCAAATATTTTAATATTTTTTCCACCATTTGTGTATTTTTCCATCTAATATTTTTGTAACATTCTGAGCTTTATTTCTTTGGCTCTTATTTGATTGTGCAAGCGCATCTAACGTTTTGACCGCTCACTGCAATCACTTTGCTCGCGACAGAACGTGATGGGAAAATTGAATGGAGTATTTCTACGAGAAAGCCTTGTCATTAAGATACATGCCATTCTCCCGTAATTCATAAAGTTAATGTTGGGGGAAATTTCCTGGTTCATTTCTACCGCAATGTACCCCACCGGAAATCTACCGTAAAGGTTCTCAGCTGAACAATCAGTCTAATCCGAACGGATCCAATGTCTCCCCCTCTGGGGATACACTTCTAGTGTATCTGTGTAAAATGAGAAAGTGTTAGTAAAGTTTCACTCAACTGATGTGAATGAGTCATGCACTTGCACCTCTCCCTCCCTCATTCCCTTCATTGTGACTGATACAGGCACCGTGCTAACTTCCATTTGTTTGACCCTCCAGGAGGGAAGTGATGTGCTGATCCATCAGAAACACAAGGCTCCATTTGCGGGAGGGACCCCCCGCGTCGGACACGGCGGCACCTGCAGGCACCGGCAGCTGCCTGCCTTCAAAACCAAGGGCAAGGCCAGATCTCCATCCCCAATCCTCTCCTCTCCTGACTTTCTTCTGGTTTTCTCTCAGTTTGGACATCAGGGGACGCCAGCTGAACTTTCAGAGCCAAGTTCCTTGAAAAAGTCAACTTCCTGATGAGCTCATTAAGAGCAATGCAGTAGCTAAAACTTCCCAGAGGGCCAATTGCAAGAAGGGTGAGGGCCCTGCCGCCACAGTTTTTTTTCCAGCCCATTCATGGTCTCGTTTGCAGATGCAGAGTAGGACGAGGAGGAGGGGGAAGAGGAGGAGGAGGCGATGCCCAGTATCGTATGCCTGCATCGAGCCAAGCGGGAACCGATACCCCCCACCCTCCCCCTGAAAGTGAATGTGAGAAAACGGGTGACGCGTCCAGGAGGGGGGAAGGGGCTTCGCTTGTGTTGGACATCGCTACAGTTCCCCAACTTGGTCACGGGTGTCTACATTCCTAAAAATTGACAGACGAGCAAATAAATCCAGACTCAGCGTGGCAGTGACTTATGTGAAAGCTGTCTGAACCATTATATTACCAACTTGTTAATGTAATTAAAAGGCTAGTTGTGCACTGTTCACGCAAGCTTTTAAGTCAGGGGTGTCAAAACATTTTCGTCACGGGCCTTATCGTAGTTACGGTTTCTCTCAAACAACTGTTGTGGTTGTGAAAAATGTTTGTCATTATTGCTGTTGTTAAGTAAACAACAAAAATTGGCCGACTTAAAAATGTACCCCTCGAGGCAATAGAAAATATTAATAAAAGCATATATGCGCCACCTGGAACCAATTTGCGCCGCCTGGAAGCATTTGGTCATTGTTCATGTTTACGCCACGGACATTTGTTGCAGATGGAGACACTGTTGAACCAGTGAAAAACATTGCCAAAAATGACAGAAGAGCATCTGTAAGTGGTTTTTAAGACATTATTAGATGTTTAATCTACATATAACATGACGTATGAGTGAGTTGAATTGCAAGAAATGTGATTTAGACACCTTTTTTTTTACTTTAGTGGGACCGATAAAATGATGTGGCAGGCGGGTTCTGACCCGCAAACCTTGATTTTGATTCTGAGATCAAGCATTTTTAGAGAATACCATCGGCTCTTGCTTGTTTTAATTACGTTAAATAATTTTCCTGGATGTGGAAAAATCCGGCGTCAATAAGTAAACGTGCATGACGGCTTCCTCTAAGGCCACAATGATGGGAGACCCTGAAGCAACGGCTTGAGTAAGAGTTTTAACAGATTTCAGTGTTGAACATTAACATGTCGCGTAGGGCAGCTGACGGATTCACCCATGGAAACTTTGCTCATGTGACCCCCCCCCCCCCCAACTCCTTTTTCCCCTTACACATGATACATCCACTTTCCCAAGCTCGCCTCCATCCCGCAGGCCGTACAGTACCACCATCCAGCTGGCTGTAACTCTAGCCTCATCCGACGGTGCGTAATCTCTCTCATGTGCCCTCCTCTCTCAGCTCTGCTCTAATCTCGCTTGTCACCCGCCAGCCCCCCAACCCCCACGCTGCTCCAGGCTTTACGTGGAATGCCGCGGGCCGTGTCTGCCCACCCTCCCTCGCCTCCCTATTAGTGACATCACTTGGCCGCCCTCTCAGGCTGTGTCACGAGTGGTGCGCTCCAGTCACAGGATAGGGGACACAGGATAGGGGAAGAATCTTCCATTAAGTTTAGACTGCAGTATGCATATCACATGATTGGAGTCGGAATAGAAAGGAACGGCGGGAATGATGCAAGCGCTTCGGTTACAACTGATGCAAGAGAGCAGTGGCATTTCCCCTTGCGTTTCTTCTTCTTCTTGTGTCACTTATTGCAAGCTTTACATAATCTGAGCTGGGTGGTCAAGAGTTCCTCCGCCACCGCCAAGAGTGGCAGGCGAGAAGCGGCGCGTTGACGACAAGAAGAAGCGGGTCATCTGGGGGTGACGTAAAGCCCCGAGGTCTGACTGACCCCGATGTTCAAGTCGGGGTCATGTCCATAGAGGATGTGAATGTCTGACCTCAGCCAAGGCAGAACAGTCTTTATTTGGACCAGCGCACTGCCTGAACTTTGGTGCTGAGAATTTTTATGGTAGCTGCTTTTCACACAAGACATCAAGGGTTAGGGTTAGGGTTAGGATAAGGCGCAACGGCTGTGTTAAGGCGCACTTTGCCAAGTTTTGTCTGAATGGGACAGGCGAAGCCGGCGCTACCCTTAGCGTCGATAACTGGGCGCATAAAATAGAAACTTATGCTCGCAGGCCCAAAACGGGACAGGTTCAGTTTAGATTAGGGGCCACTCATCGGATGCTTTACGTTACTTTACTGCCTGCCATGATGAAAGTGGAATTTTTTTAAGTGATCAAGTTTTGGTCTTTATTATTTGTTTATATTGATTATTTAGAATAAACGATTAATTCTAATGTGGATCAGAACCAAATCTGTCCGGCTTTATAAATAGGCTCCCGCATTTTAGTTTGCTTTTTAACAAAAGGGAATGTCTAATAACAAAAGCTAAACATATTGGACCTTGCTATCTGCCAAATAGCACATGAGACTGACTATTTGAACAGTGCCATCAATACATAAATACATGAATTAATTAATAAATTAATTAAATTTGTTTTTAAATTACAACACACCAAAGTACTTTTCCCACTCTGGGGTGCCCTGGTTCTTGGGCTTGTCTCATTACAGACGTTAGCATTTGAGCTCCACGCTCGCCACCACTGCCTCCAACGTGCCACTGTCAAGCCAAAGCGTTGCGCAGTGGGAGTTGAGGGATTCAACATGTCACTTTCATTCTCGGAGATGCAGACAGTGATGGTCATGCAACTGTGTACAACATACAAATAAAAGCTTGTGTGAGTGTGTGTGTGTGTGTGTTATCTGGCCCTGACTACAAAGCCTCTCTCTTCTTAGCATGAGCCCCATCTCTGGGCCTTGTCAAACAAACGGCTCCTGGCGCCTCTTTCCCGGGCATGTGCCATAGTGGCTGCCAGGCCCGTCGAGGGCCCTTAAGCTGGCATCTCCCATTCCTCCCCACTGTCCGAATCCTCACCCCACTATTTGTCCTTGTTTACATTCATTAAAACGGTAGCTCTGAAGCCCCCCCCCCACCCCAGAGTGCCTACCCAGAGTGTTGAGAGGCTGCCTCCAACGATAAACTGGGACCCACCTCTCGCTGCCCATTTGTTTGGCTTCCTCGTGCCACCCACT
The DNA here is from genome assembly GCF_024500385.1 of Phyllopteryx taeniolatus. Lineage (NCBI taxonomy): Eukaryota > Metazoa > Chordata > Actinopteri > Syngnathiformes > Syngnathidae > Phyllopteryx > Phyllopteryx taeniolatus. The sequence goes on along the minus strand of NC_084524.1, from coordinate 6,830,880 downwards.
GCCTGTGATGGTGCCCCCTAGCCACCCTCTGTGGGCACACCACACTCAGCTCGGTTGGCAGGACAGATGCCTTTCCCTGGCTTACGTACAGCAACTTTCTCCAAGTCATAAATGGTAATCACATACACCCATTAGCATTGCGATTGTGCCATTTTCAACATATATACTGTACACTGTTTATATTATCTAGATTTATACCTCCCAATTTACGCTCAGTGTTCAGATGTGACTGCAGAACGTGACCAAAGTATACGTATCCATCTATCTCAGTTTCATAAGTGACTTTCTTCAAGTTTTGATTGGCTGATAGATGCATTACCGTCCTACCCAAAGGGTGGGGTCTCCGTATGTCCGTCTATCTGTTTCCTGTATGGCAGGTAGCAATGGCAGCATCCTTAGAGTCCTCCATGCCAGAACAATTCCAAATAGTCAGATGACGGGTCGCCCCGCCTCCCCACCGCCACCGCCGCAGCGCCTACGCGGTCGGGGTCATGCTGTGCGAAGGATGGGACACTTGCATGATGGATGATGTTGCTAGGTAGGGTGAGAATAATGCAACATTGTGGTGACGTGTAGGGGAAGTCACTCTGCAGCGTTACAGACTCCAGGCGAAATTGGCCCCAGGCTGAGGGGGTGAGGTGATTGTGTGTGTGTGTGGGGGGGATCAAAAGCTGACAGAGTGGCTAAGCTAACTAAGCGATGAGGGAGTGTTAATTACAAACAGCAAGTCGGGATAAGGAAAGGGATTAGGTCAAGCGTAGCACATGGAACTGTAAGACAGAGAAGAATAACACGCACACAAAAAGCAGACTTTAATTAGCATCACTGGAGGGGCAGTCACCCCAAAGAGCTAAGGCTAGCTGTCATTAGCGTTCTTAGAAGAGCGAAGGGGGCATTTTAGAGCCAATTACGTTAGCCTAGCTAGTGCCGCCATGCTGAGGCTCTGCACTTTGCGGGAAAAAAAGCCGCTGGATATTCGCTCTTACCAATCTTAGCATGTCATTAACTTCCCTCCACCGCGCCGGCTGGACGTTAGGAGCTTATCACGTGGAGAAAAAGGGAATAATTACCCAAATACTATCCGCCGTGGCCATCTTTAATCAGAGAAGTGCGTAATTACCGCCACGCCAATGACTTCAGTTCATTATGAGAGGCTGCCGTAACATGTCCAACGCCGGACGGCTCATCATGCGAGAGTATTAGTTATCGCAGTAAACCAGGAACATACAGTACGTATAGGGCCTACAACCAAGCAAGAAAGGGCCCAGTAGATGCTTCAAAAGACACGGGAGAGCCTATTTATTTTGTTTCAGTAAAAATTAGCATTTTGCTCAACCGCTGTATGGTTTTACATACAGCGACTCACATTGACCCATCAAAATTTGTGGTGTCCCAAAGAAAAAAAAACGCAACAGGCTTTCGGCTCCTTTTTCTGGGCTCGGTTTGTTGTTGTTTTCCTTTAAAGCGCACACGTGACAAGGACTTTCCTCGTGCACGCTAATCTCGCCAAGCCAGATGTGTCGAGCTACAAAAAAAAAAAAAAGGAGCGGTCAAACTTCACGTCCACTGAATGGGAAACGACTCACCCGAGTACTACACACGTGTTTCAGAATGATAATATTTATTTGGCAGCATCTCTTCCCAAGCACGTGACTAGAAGTACCCGCATCCAGTGTGCACCTTAATCAAGAAACTATGTTTGAAAGCCCCATTAGTTCTTCATCAAAACTAACTAACCATAAAATAGGAGTCTTTATCGCTGTATCAACGAACAGGAAATGAAGGAAGCCACTCAGCAAACAGATAAGCGACAGGATCCCAAAGATACGTTTCTAATCCGAATCATTAGTGTGCCTCAATGAGCCAATCAATCACAGCAGCGTGAGTCAGATTCGGGGAAAATAAACTGCAATTACACCTGGATCCATATCCCAATATTGGGAGAGCACTTCCTCCCCCCCCTTAAATTTGGAAAGAGCAAAGACAAGGAAGCTCATGTCATGTTGAAATGTCAACCGGAACCCAAAAGAAGTGGGTGTGAGGGGGAACAAAAAAAAGAACTTCAACATTGGTCATTCCTCATACCTTGCGACACTAAATCATTACACGGTCATTGCAATTGATTAACAGTCCCCCCGGTAATTGACCTTGACAAAGGAAAGGGTTTGTTTTTACTTCTGGGCTCCGAAAAAAAACACATTGGGCTTTTCCTTTCATCGCTGCTTGTCTCCACGGGGAACAGCTCAATTTCTCAACTCAATAAAGCTACACGGTACCGTTTCATCAACGCAAACACATACTGACACCGCAACCAAATCACGCGTCTGCTCAGTCATTGATCATTTTGTCCCTTTTTTTTTGTTTTTTGTTTTTAAATAAAAAAAAAAGTAAAGGTATGTAAAAATCTCTACTTAAAATTTCATGTTGATAGCACGCTGGCTTTGTTGGTGGACGTTAATTGGTTTCGATCAATAGCTTAGCTTAAGCAACTTCATATTTAGCCATGTTGATTTATTATTGATGACCTTTAGGTTCAACGACAATTACTAAGCACAATTTTAACATAAAAAGTGAGCTGCGTGTTAAATTGTATGAACGGTAACACAGACTTTCCTCCTCCAACTCACGTAGTACAACCCCAATTCCAATGAAGTTGTGACGTTGCGTTAAACAAATAAAAACAGAATACCAATGATTTGCAAATCATGTTCAACCTATATTTAATTGAATACACCACAAAGACAAGATATTTAATGTTCAAACTGATAAACTTTATTGTTTTGAGCAAATAATCATTAACTTAGAATTTTATGGCTGCAACACGTTCCAAAAAAAGCTGGGAGAGAGTCATCTTTACCACTGTGTTATATCACCTTTTCTTTTAACAACATTCAATAACCATTTGGGAACTGAGGACACTAATTGTTGAAGCTTTGTAGGTGGGAATTCTTTCCCATTCTTGCTTGATGTGCAGCTTCAGCTATTCAACAGTCCGGGGCCTCTGTTGTCGTATTTTACGCTTCATAATGCGCCACACATTTTCAATGGGAGACAGGTCTGGACTCAGGCAGGCCATTCTAGTACCCACACTCTTTTACTACGAAGCCACGCTGTTGTAACACGTGCAGAATGTGGTTTGGCATTGTCTTGCTGAAATAAGCAGGGGCGTCCATGAAAAAGACGTTGCTTGGATGGCAGCATATGTTTCTCCAAAACCTGTAAGTACCTTTCAGCATTAATGGTGCGTTCACAGATGTGTAAGTTACCCATGCCATTGGCACTAACACAGCCCCGTACCATCACAGATGCTGGCTTTTGAATTTTACGTCCATAACAGTCCAGATGGTTCTTTTCCTCTTTAGCCCGGAGCACACGACGTCCAGAATTTCCAAAAACAATTTGAAATATGGACTTGTCGGAAGACAGAACACTTTTCCACTTTACATCAGTTCATCTTAGATGAGGCCCAGAGAAGCTGGCGGCATTTCTGGGTGTTAAATGGCTTTTGCTTTGCATAGTAGAGTTTCAAGTTGCACTTACGGATGTAGCGCCAAAGTGTATTTATTGACATTGGTTTTCTGAAGTGTTCCTGAGCCCACGTGGTGATATCCTTTACACATTGATGTCGGTTTTTGATGCAGTGCCGCCTGAGGGATGGAAGGTCACGGGCATTCAATTTTGGTTTTGGCCTTGCCGCTTACATGCAGTGATTTCTCCAGATTCTCTGAACCTTTTGATGATATTATGGACCGTAGATGATGAAATCCCTAAATTCCTTGCAATTGTACATTGAGGAACATTGTCCCTAAACTGTTCGACTATTTTCTCACGCACTTGTTGTGAATGACCGAGCAATTCAGGGAAGATCCTTTTATACCCAATCATGGCACCCACCTGTTCCCAATTAGCCTGTTCACCTGTGGGATGTTCCAAAAAGGAGTTTGATGCGCATTCCTCAACTTTCTCAGTCTTTTTTGCCACCTGTCCCAGCTTTTTTTGGAACGTGTTGTAGCCATAAAATTCTAAGTTGATTATTTGCTAAAAACAATAAAGTTTATCAGTTTGAACATTAAATATCTTGTCTTTGTAGTGTATTCAATTAAATATAGGTTGAACATGATTTGCAAATCATTGTATTCTGTTTTTATTTGTCGTCCCAACTTCATTGGAATTGGGGTTGTACATATGTGGTTCCTTGCTCGCAACCAGCAGATGATATGCTGGTAAACCAAATGCCCATCTGCTTCCTCTCACATGCGCATCAAATACATATAAAGACCAATTGCTTGAGTCTAGCAACTGTATTTTGCACAGCCTACCAACTCCTGAGGCAACAGTGAGGCAGCTTTTTCATCAGGGGGACTTGAATAGAGTCTGTTCACCACAGAGGCTGAGCAAATAACTCTTAAATGTGGCGTGTCACTCAGCACATTTACTAGGCGAGTGACACTGGAGCTTAAGTGAAAAGTGAAGACAGGTTATGCCAATGCTATTGAAGTATTTGGTGTTTACAAGATTCTCGGCCGAGGCGTTCTTTAAATGTTCGCACCAACTAGTCGTGAAATGGGGGCTTAATGCCGATATGTGGATCCTACGGCTCGTGGTGGAAATCAATACCACACAAAAGCGCAATAAACACGCTTCTACTTTGGTCATCACTCAAAGGTCAGCTCCGCTAACGCTGAATGAAAATATGGTGTTGGTGTTCTATTAGCATTAGCACCTATAGCTTAATACAGATCCCAACGCTTGGCCCTCATGATCCGGGAATTAGTGGTGCGTGATATGAGATTTGGTATTAATCCGAAAGCAGGGCAAGGACAGGTTATGTGTAAAGAACTAAACAACGGATATTTAGCAGTTAGCACGAGAATGGCTAACATTTCTGTGTTTACTGACCTGAAACCGCAGGATCTGCTGGATCGTAACTAGATTTAGTGATATTCGACTGAGCTGTCGTTATGGATTTCACTGGTTTGGATTTCATGTTTAGTCCTAGTTTGGCACGTGTATGATGAACCGCAGCTGCCATGTACAGTATGTATCCTTTCCCCCTCACTGTCAATCATAAAACTAACATGGCTGCTGTAAGATTTATGATTGTATAAAACAAGGGTGTTCAGTCGGAAATTGCGGCAACACAATCGCTGATCACTCGGGTCAAACATAAAACACAACCGTGGCTCTGCAGCGGAAAGGGAAGTCGTGGAATCAAAAGAGAGCAGTTTGAAAATGTTTTTTTGGGGGGGGGGGGCTCAGAGGTGTTGGGGGAATACGGACGACACCCTTCAGAGGAAACAGAAAAGGTCAATGTTTGACTGAGAAGATCCGACCGCTGCTCAAACAAAGTTAGCATTGCACAACTCCCCTCTCGGGGTGCACGCCTCCATCTCAGATAGCAAAGAGGAAGCGAGGGCCAGACAAGGCGTAAAAGGCCAACCTCGCCCAACTGTCAGGGACAGGTCACGCAAACACAACAAAGAAAATTGCACCGGGTGTTGACTCGCATGCCGGCGGATCGCTATTGTCCTGTCGCTTACTGATTTACAATGACTTTTTATTTTAAAGGAAGAACAATAGGATCCGCTCTTCTTGCGTGTTATCGTAAACATTAAGCTAGCGCGCTCCCCCGTATCACCGTGCTGGGACGTAAACATTCACTCAAGGATAGCAACAAGACCTTTTACAAGCTGTCCTGCTGGCTAAATTGATCCAACCATGTTGAGTTCAAGACGTGCAACAACAAAAACACACTTTCAGAGTTTTAGATTTTAAATTTGGAGAGTTTCGGTTTGTGGTCTTTGTTTTGATTTGTGTGTGCGTGTGAAAAAAAGGTTTCTTTTTATTCCAAAAGCTAAGAAAAATATTTCTTTTTTTTGTTGGATAAAAGTAAGAATATCTGCAATTGTTTATGATTCATCCTAAGGAACAAATATACTTGGGATTTATTTTTTTTCCCAAATTGGAAACCCTTTTCATTGGAGAGTAACAGGATATATATATATATATATATATATATATATATATATATATATATATATATATATATATATATATATGTATATATATATATATATATATATACATATATATATATACATATATATATATACATATATATATATATATACATATATATACATATATATATACATATATATATATACATATATACATATATATATATATACATATATATATATATATACATATATATATATATACATATATATATATATATATATATATATATATATACATATATATATATATATATATATACATATACATATACATATATATATATATATATACATATACATATATATATATATATATATATATATATACATATACATATATATATTACATACATATAGCTCTGAAAAAAATAAGAAATTTAAAAAACATGACTTTTTTTTTTTTTTTTTTTACTGTTGAATAAAATTAAAATAATGATCATGTGACATTGTGTAATGCTCAAGACCAAACAGTGGGCTCCTGTGCAAAGTCTTCTCTTAGCGCAACTAAATGAAATCTGTTTAATGTTGACCGATGGGTCATTTGGGTATCCTGCTGCTTGCTCATCAGTGCCCCTCCCAGATAAACAAATCACCCCCGCGATGGGCCAACACAAAATGGCCTCCATCAGTACGCGCACGGTGACAGCTCCATCTGCTGTCAGACCAACCATTAAAAGTGCAGGGCAACATTTCAGCCCTGTCAATGCATATAAAGTCACTCATTTCTCTCCATCAGCACCAGTCCAGCAGTCCTACGCAACACACACAGACTCCAATCTAAAGTCGTACTCCCATACAGAACCTTTTGATTTCATTACCACCTGCCACTGAATATTCATATTCCCTCCCACCCCCCTCTTCGTGAAGTCACACCTGGAAGCAGCAGGACATCGTACGTTATTCATGACCCAAAGCCAATGGGGTCTGGCCTAATAGAGTTTCTCTGACTCCGCTTGCTGACACATTCATGAGGCATGTTTTGCCAGACATTTTACACCCCTTTTTGTTGGTTTTTAAAACATACAATAGCCTGTAATATATTGTTATGGCTAAAAGGGTGCCAATCTTTTGCAGTTTATACAGCCATGACTGTATAAAAATACATGCTTTTTTTTTATTTTTTTTTAACTGACTGTCTGGCATGAAATAATCCAAAATGTTTCCCGTTTTAGATCAATTAGGATTACCAAAATTATTTGTACTTGTGAAATGCCAGAATAATGAGAGGATTTATTTATTGATTTATTTTTAAAAACAATTTTGACAAATACTCCATATACACAGTACATGGATAATACAGAGATGGCTAAAAACTTTAGCACCCCACGGGTGCCACTGTTTTTATGAATTACTTTTTTAAATCAACAAGAAAAATACGTTACAAATTTTCCAAAAAGATATGCATTAAATTCACTTTTATTTTACTGTTGTTTTGCTCGAATATTCTAGACATTTTTCCTTTGAGGTATTTGTTTTTATTTTAAAATTAAACAAAAATAGAGACACATTCTTTTCATTTCACAGTGACAGTCTTTTTTGCTCAGATATTGGGTAGAGTTTCCTATTAAGTATCACACGTGTGGCAACAATTTATTTTTATTTTTTTTTATTATTATTATTATATCATCTATGGGACAACAATAAGATAATACAATTGGTGTTGTTGACACAGGCTCACTTGTTATCAAAGGTAATTGTTTGCATCATGGCATTCTCCGATTACAGTGGACCTCTGCTATTCATGGGAGACCGGGACCAGGTGGGACCACGAATAGCAAAGATCCGCATATAACAAACACCTATTAGAACTGCATTTAAAAATATATATATTTATTAATATCTTTTTTAAAGTCCAAAATTCTTGTCTAAGCAGGAAGAAGAAAATACTAAATTTGAAAACATGAAAAAAATTTGAGAAAAAAACACAAAACAAAAACAAATAGGTGAATCTGTAGGTGCCAAATCGCAAGTTTGCGGGGGTCCACTGTACACTGACGTAAAAGACAATGCGGGTCACCATGACAACAACAAAGATGCCATTCTTCGACACCATCTTTAGCATAGTTATCGTCACTGACTGGGTCTTGGGTGAACCCAAAATGGGATCAGAACAGCTAACCACGTAAACGTGTCGCCCCCAGAGTCATGGTCCGCTAGCCTTCGACTAAAGCGGCTCCCCGCTTGAGGTTCACTTCTCTGGGAACTAAAAATCTGTCAATGGAGGGCTGCAAACTGGCCCTCTCCAATCAAACCGACCCAACCAAGGCGGATGGAGGTTGCAGGAATCTTTCATTCCCAATCGTCTGGGCTCCCCAGCCATTGGATCCGATTGAATGGGTGTCAATATCATGGATTTCTCGGAGAGCAACGAGATCGCCACATTAATCAAAGTCACGTCTCCGAAGAGAGCCCCTTGAATTAACCAGAGACCGTCATCTTCAAGTCGAGGGACAGCCAAGAAAGACGAGGCTAGTCATTGAAGCGCAAACAGAAAATAGTGTGAAGTCCAGGTGTATTTTGTACCCTTCCGTCCAGCCTCCACGCTCCGCCACTCGCGACGGTGGCATTTACGGGTCCATCCCGTGGCAGAAATACGGCGACTGAAGGTGAACACGGGCTCGTCATAGACAAATGACCAAGCTTTCGAAGGTTAATGTCTACCAAGTGAGGAACACGGGGAGGGGGGCACGGCGGGCCAATGTAGACGCAAAATACGTCCCAGACACCCCGGCAGGCGCGAGAAGCTGTAGCCGCTGATTAATGCCACAGTTTGGCTAATTACCTCCTTGGCGGACGCTGGCTTTAATGACACGACTTATCAGAATGGTGTGGATGGATGACTGGGCGCAAGAGGAGAAAGGCAGGAGATGTATCAGTGCAGCCGAGCGTCCGAGGAAAGCCATCGAGTTTGCCTTCCCACCCCATTAGGTCGATTTGGCACGAGCCGCGGCGACGGTCCGCACCCGAATAACCGCCGCGACCTTTCCCGCTCTACAAGGCTCGTCGGCCGCGATAAGGCTAATTTACAAAGATCGCAACAGACCTCACGCGAAGTCGGTGTGGTCATCCCAACCCCTGTTGGGGAGACGTGAACTCTGATGGCAAAGCTAATTTGGATCCTCTCTCAAGCGTGAAATATGGAGAAGAGTTGCTAAATGAGCAATTAATCCCGCCGAGATAGCGAGTACCTGTGAGGCGGCACATTTTTACCTGAAAACAGAGAGAAATCCTGCGTGCTTGCACACACCTCGGTCACATTTGTGAGCTGCCATTTTGCCTCGGAAGGTTCCATCTGATTGGCTTGTGCATGACTTGAGCCTTTGCAGTCATTTTGCGAGATCTGTTCAATACTGTATACACTGTTACAGTTACAAATGATTAATCATATGCTGTTTTTTGAACATTTTCCGAAAACAATCAATGTAGAAGGAAGGGAGGCATGGTGGACAAGTGGTTAGCACATCCACTTCAGAGTTCTGACATTGGGGGTTTGAATCCAGGTTTTGGCATTCTTGTGTGGAGTTTACATGTTCTCCCCTTGGTTACGTGTTTTTTTTTTCTCCAAATATTCCGGCTTCCTCTCTCATTGACATAGGTATGAATTTGATTGTGAATTAGGACCGCACAAAATTGGGGGGGGGGAATCCCATTGTGATTTTCTTTAAGGCGACATGGTGGTCGACTGGTTAGAGCATCTGCCTCACAGTTCTGAGGACCGGGGTTCAATCCCCGGCCCCACCTGTGTGGAGTTTGCATGTTCTCCCCGTGCCTGCGTGGGTTTTCTACGGGCACTCCGGTTTCCTCCCACATCCCAAAAACATGCCTGGTAGGTTAATTGACGACTCCAAATTGCCCGTAGGTGTGGATGTGAGTGCGAATGGTTGTTTGTTTGTATGTGCCCTGCGATTGGCTAGCAACCAGTCCAGGGTGTACCCCGCCTCCTGCCCGATGATAACTGGGATTGGCTCCAGCACGCCTGCGACCCTAGTGAGGAGAAGCAGCTCAGAAAATGGATAGATGGATGGATTTTCTTTAACCATGCAATGTATATTGGATGGATGGACGATGTTAAAAAATACATACACGTAACGTGAAAACCAGCCCACAATTTCTCTTTTTCCGTCTCTAAAAAACACTATGTTCAGTAGAGTACAAAAGTATACAGTCATTTGTATGTCTACCTGTTTTTAAATGCCTGTAGTATTGAGCAATAGTCCAGCCAGACGAAGTTAAAATCAATTCTTTTCATGCCCAGTTATACTGTAGAGTCATTAGCACATTACTAACACTATTATTTTGAATCAATCTATTATTTTACACCTAAGTTTTAACATACGCATTAGTTTAAGCAAAAAGTGTTGTGTACACCTTGAGTTTTTACCTTCAATAATGTCGTGGCTTTCCTCCCACCCACCAAGTGTAATCTTTTGCAACATGCATTCATTCATCACATTCTGAAGAGAGATACAGTAAATGCAGGCATGTATTGTTTCCAGTGTCCTCATTAATAGCTATCACACAAAAAAATCAGTATATAACACCGTGTGTGTTGTTTGATGAGTTATAATTTACCGTAACACCAGTGCTAATCTTATTAGCATGCCCAACCAGGTCCCTCTGCTGGTTACTTATTATCATCACAATTAATTGACTGCATATCAAGACACCAACATTGCGATGTGACTATTGCGCGCACATACATTGTGATGACAATGCTCAAAGGATATATTCTGCAGCCCTTTTTCGCCCAAAGTCACCTGTGATAGTAATGAGGATAAGCGGTATAGAAAATGGATGGATGGATGAAAATTGTTTTGGATGCTCATCAGGTTCTCAATCGGGTTGAGATCTAGGAGTGGATTTTCTTCCTTTACACCTTACAGCGTGGAATGCTACGACAAGATGGCGCGTACCAGTGTGGCCGCCTCGGTTACGCGCTCTCTTGTATTGTTTTTGTTTTTGTGTTTTTCGTTCGTCTTTGGAGACATTACACAACTCACTTACACAAGGGAAGACTTGCTAACCATCAAGGAGGCTACTCCGGACGCTCTTTCACCAACTTTTGCAAATCCGCTCAGTTTTCCAGGTGAAACTCCGCAAGAGAGGGTACAGATTCCCGTTCCCGTCGATCCACCTCGCGAATGTACGCTCCCTACCCAACAAAATGGACAAGCTTCATCTTCTGATAAAGACCAGTAAAGACTTCGGACGTTCCGCCGCCATGTGCTTTACGGAGACCTGGCTTTGTGACGCTGTACCCGATGGCGCCGTCCTGCTTCCCGGCTTCCATCTTCACCGGACAGACCGCGACATGGAATCATCGGGGAAAACAAAAGGCAGCGGGATATGCTTCTATACCAACGAAAAATGGTGTACGGACGTCACGGAGGTCAGCACACTCTGCAGCCCGCATTTGGAGTCGCTGTTTTTGAACTGTAAGCCATTCTACTCGCCGCGTGAGTTCGCATCATTCATTCTCGCTGGCATCTATATTCCGCCTCAAGCTAACACGAACGCCGCACTGCTAATGCTCGCAACGAAAGTCAACGAAATTGAAAAAAACCCCACCCAGACTCACCCCTCATTATTCTCGTGGACTTTAACAAAGCTGAACTCAACCACGAACTCCCTAAATACAAGCAGCACATCGACTGTCCTACCAGTGAAAATAACATTTTAGACCACTGCTATACTACGCTAAAAAACGCATACCGTGCCAAACTCCATGCAGCACTGGGCTCGTCTGATCACTGCTTAATACACTTAATACCGACGTACAGGCAAGAACTTAAATGTGCGAAGCCTACAGTGAAAATAGTGAAAAAGTGGACCAATGAAGCAAAGCTGGAACTTCAAAGCTGTTTAGACTGCACAGACTGGAGTTTGAAAATTCAGCTGGCAGCCTGGATGAATATACGGACACTGTCACATCCTATATCAGTTTCTGTGAAGATGTGTGTGTACCAACAGTCATTTCGCACATTGAACAACAACAAGCCGTGTTTCACTGCCAAACTTAAGCAGCTTCGCCAAGCTAAGGAGGACGCATATCAAAGCGGGGACAGGGCCCTATATAATCGAGCTAGAAACCAGCTGACTAAAGAAATTGACATTACAAAGAGGAACTATGCAGCAAAGTTGCAAAAACAGTTTAGTGCTAACGACTAAATCAGTCTGGCATGCATTCCAATCGCTGACAAATTACAAGCGACGATACCCCCAAGCTGAGAACAATAGCACACTAGCCAACGACTTGAACACCTTCTACTGCAGATTTGAAAAGGACACTTTCACACCCCACACCCACCCAGCCGCACCACCGACCACCATCACACCACCGACTTCTGCGTTGACCATCCGTGAACAGGATGTGAGACGCATCTTCAAACAACAAAAGATTAACAAAGCAGCAGGCCCAGACCATGTGTCCCCATTCTGCCTCAAAGTCTGTGCAGACCAGCTCGCTCTAGTCTTCACTCAGATCTTCAACAGCTCTCTGGAACTGTGCGAAGTACCATCCTGTTTCAAACGCTCCGCCATCATTCCAGTCCCCAAGAAACCTGCAATCTCGGGTCTGAATAACTACAGGCCTGTCGCCTTGACATCTGTGGTCATGAAGTCCTTTGAACGTCTCGTGCTGGACAACCTGGAGTTTGCCTACAGATTAAACAGGTCTGCGTCTGATGCAGTCAACATGGGACTGCACTTCATCCGAGAACACCTCGACAGTGCAGGGACCTATGCGAGGATCCTGTTTGTGGACTTCAGCTCAGCGTTCAGCTCAGCGTTCAACACCATCATCTCTGAACTCCTTTCCTCCAAGCTTCTCCAGCTCAGCGTCTCACCTGCCATCTGCCAGTGGATTTACAGCTTCCTGACGGGCAGGACACAGCAGGTGAGGCATCCACATGCAGCATCAGCACTGGGGCGCCCCAAGGTTGTGTCCTCTCTCGGCTGCTCTTCTCTCTCTACACGAACGACTGCACCTCAACACACCCGGCTGTCAAACTCCTGAAGTTTGCAGATGACACCACTATCATCGGCCTCATCAAGGACGGTGACGAGTCTCCATATCGACAGGAAGTGGAGCGGCTGGAGCTGTGGTGCGGCCGACACAACCTGGAGCTGAACACGTTCAAGACTGTAGAGATGATCGTGGACTTAAGGAGGCATCCTTCGCCACAGCTGCCCCTCACGCTGTCCAGCTGCCTTGTGTCCACCGTCAAGACCTTCAAGTTCCTGGGAATTACAGTCTCTCAGGACCTGAAGTGGGCGATCAACATCAACTCCGTCCTCAAAAAGGCCCAGCAGAGGATGTACTGCAGTGAGTGAGTGCTTCTGAGAAAGCACGGCCTGCCACGGGAGCTGCTGAGGCAGTTCTACACAGCGGTCATCAAATCAGTCCTGTGTTCTTCCATCACAGTATGGTTTGGTGCTGCTACAAAAAAACACAAACTCCGACTGCAACGGACAATCAAAACTGCTGAAAGGATTGTCGGTACCCCCCTACCGACCCTTGAGGACTTGCACGCTGCCAGAACTAAGACAAGAGCGTGCAAAATCTTCTCGGACCCTACACATCTTCCAGCTCCTTCCCTCAGGTAGGCACTACCGATCAATACAAACTAGAACTAGCAGACATTCCAACAGCTTCTTCCCTCTTGCAATCAACTTCTTAAACACCTAACATGCAATACCATTGCAACATGCTGGCAATTTTTTGTCTTTTGTCTTGAGTTTGTTGTCACATTTCTGTCGGGCCAATTATATATTACTCGTGCACTCACTGCAGTAGTCTCGCCACACTGCACTATTTGCATATCTAGCCACAATACTGGCCACTCACGCCAGAGTAGTCCACAGCTCCACAGGTTCTCAATAGGGTTGAGGTCAGGAGATGATAGTAGCCACACCATGAGGTTTTCCTCCCTTCATAGTAGAAGTCACTAACTGGTCCGGACACATAAACTGTTCCATACGGACCCAGACCTACATCCAAAAATTAAAGATCCAAAGATTCAAAACCTGATTGGGCACTTTTATTTGACGCGGCGCAGCCATTGTAGGCTTAACGGTATTGGCTTAGTGGATGGTGAAATGTGCAGACCAATTACACGAGAGTTAAGCTATCCCATGTGACCTTACTCAGCCAATCAAATCTGCATTTCTGCCGGTAAACACTGATTTCATAGTGAAAAAGAGAAACGCTGAGAAACGAAGCAGGGGAGAGAGCTAAATACAACTGTGCTGGAGAAAGTTGAGGAAATGACGGATAATGCGTGACAAAATATTGAACAAATGGCGCTCTCCCAAAAAATGAAAAAGTAATGGCCTGAGTCATTTCTGCTTAGACTTCCCACTGGGAGCACCTATTGAAAGTGCAAATGGAAAACACCAAACAAAATATGAAGGTTTTCGACAAACATATTTCAAACTCTAAAGTGAAATTACCCTGGCACTAGAATTTGTAAGATGTGTACCATTCATTAAATTAGAACTTTTTATTTTTTAATGGGGTTCAAATTAAAGTAGAAGGCATTCCAGATGAGCCCAATCATTAAACAAATATAGCAAATGAAAATAATGAAATGGTCCCTATATTAAAAAAAAAACATTTCACAAATGCTACCAAGGTACGTAAACTTATCAGCACAATTGTATGTATGGGCAGTCAGTCATTTGTGTTATCTGACAATTAAAAATGTCAAAAGGTTTTTGAATTGTACTTAATTTGATTTGACTCGGGTATTGATTACATGCATATGTAGACACAACGACTAGGCTACTTGAATATATATCACAATAAATAGTTAAACATGATCTTCCGGATCTTTGCGTCAAGAAATTTCTCAAACTGAACCTCTTCAAAATTTTGTTGAATGCCCCCGCTTGAGAGCTAATGCACCCACGGCTTCAATTGTATAGTTTGCAGCGTGCGGTAATGAGTTCTCTAGCATGACAATTATTTTATTGTAGAAGGCACAGTTCTTTTTCTTAACATGGCAGGAAATGCTCACGTAGAAAGAGATCCAAATGTTTTCATTTTGACACGACCAAGTGAATGTCAATGTAAATGTTTGTCGCATTTCCCGTGCCATGATGTCTCCCGACAGGACAGGATGAAACTTCAGCTGTGGCTGTTTTTGTCCTTGAAGATAAGTTGGATGCGTTCAAACTATTCCAATAACAAATGGTACAAGACTGCCCGTGTCTTCTTTAGTCAAACAGCTCGGGATAATCTCTCCCACGGCGGCATGTGCACAAGCCACACACACGCACACTAATAAGTAGCAATCATGATAATCTATAACTGCATTCCACCAAAGTCCCTGGACAGGCATAACAGTCATGTTGTGGGGCCAATAAATAACAGCACAAATAAAGCATCTTCCCATTTGCACGCGCCCAGCGGGTATGCTAAATAGGTCAATAACACTATCCTGGAGGTCATTGCCAGACCGTTTGCGCCATTATCGACCGTTACTGTGATTCCACAGGAATGAAGCGGTGTCACAACTCATCCCGGGAAAAAAACACAGGTTGTGTTTTGACCTCATCAGAAAAGATGTATTTTGCTCTCAACGTTGTAGGACAATATCAGGATATCAGTTAACTACGACGCGCCATTAATAAAGGTAGGCAACCAATCGTAAACTGATTGTTTGCCATATATTACAGCAGGAACCCAAGTATGGAAGAAATGTGGCTCGGTGCCCATGGTTCTCACTCGCCCATAATGTGAAGAGATGGAGGAGGCGACAAAGGTTATAGCATGCGCTCTACAAATGAGGCATATCTCATGAGGCATCCAGAATTTGGCCAATGAGAGGCGAGTTGGCTATGACTCATGTAAACAAACTATGGCACAGAACAGGAAATATGAAACGAAAGCTGCAAGCAGCAAACAAGCCTTTTCATGGTGAATCCTTGGAACGATCATCAAACTTGATGCCCACATTTGATGGTGTAGGCAAAAAAAAAAAAAAAAAAAAACATCTTTGGGATTTACCGTCACCCATGCTTCCAACTTGGGGCACATTCATAATAGGAGTTGGTCAAGGTTTGTCACTGATGGGTGTGGTTTACTTGCAAGCAGGTCTTGACATTTACAATCGCCAACCCGCCAAATGCGGGTGAATTTCAGCAGGGGTTGGTAACACCACCACTCCCACTCGCCACTTTGGTGGACTGAATTTTCTATACAGTATATATACATTTAGTTTTAGTTCTCTCAAATGTCACCTGTAGAACTAAGCAATTGCAATGTGACACGACGACTCTACAACTCCCATGAGCACTGTTTTCACACAGTGTTTGCTCATTGGTGCATTTGAAATAAAAGGAAGGAAAAGGAGACAAACAAAATGAAAAAAAAACTTTTGTGGTCCGAAGAAGCAACTTCCGTCAATTGCCACATTGACGAAGGTATTTTTCGATCGCCACAAAATTATTACGGCATCCCTAAAAGGGGGTGCAACTTTTCACCAGGATACACGTGCTTGCAAAAACGTGAGCTTTCAGGCATGTTGAGCTCCCAAAAAGGTGATTCATTTGTGAGACGAAAAGTACTACACGCAGAGCCTTCGCAGACCCTGCTGCTCGGGCCCTAAAAAAAAAAAAAATCCTTTTAGCCACCGTGGTTAAGTCCTGTTCCAAAACGCTGACAGACGTGGCTTCGAGTCTGCTGGGTTTTGATACTGTCGCAAGACATCTCGTCCCGCTTCTCGCACCCCCACCCCCCAACCCGCCCATCATGATGGCCTGAGCACGACGGAGTCATCTGTCACTCCGCACTCGGGTCCTGAGAGCCCACCACTCGCTGCTCAGCCGCCTTGGCTGTCATGTCCACTGGCTGGCGTGAAAAAGTGACGAGCACCGACAAACGTCCCCAGCTTGAGTATGTCAGTAATACCCCCTTCCCCCTTTTTTTTCCTGCATCCAAATTCATAGACACCAAATCAACTCACAGCATCAGCCTTCAGAAAGCTCGCCTTCAATTGATTTTCTCCATTTTGCAACAGCATGGCTCGGTGACGGGGGCGGGACGATCGGCCGCAACCGGCCGGGAATGTGGTATTCCCCCTGTCTGACCATTACCAGCGGCGTGTCAAACGAGGGCGGGAGACAGAGGCCACCACGGGGAGAGGAAACAGCAACCGGGACGGGGCAGGGGGAATCGGAGAGGGATAATAACATTGATCTGGTATACGAGGCGCAAAACAACAGATTGCACGATAACCCACAAGGTCGGTTTAGCCATTCAAAAGCATGACGAAAGCCATTTCTGGAAAAGGCTAAATAGAAAGAATGAAATATATCCTTGATTTACACTTAGGCATTACACCAGGAAACCCCTGATTGTTACTGCAACAGTTACCCAACAAACCAATCAGGTTACAATAATGAAGTCGGTAACTTGATTGATTGACTATCTTACACCCTCACCAAACGACCACGGCATTACGACCACTCGTGTAATCCAATTCAAGAGCTGTGTCGGGAACTCTGAACTTGCATGGGGGGAGAAGGCCAAGCCTGAAGAATGTTGTTTTTTGAAAAGGTGGATTAAATAAAGATGAAATACATCCTTGGTGTATCACAGGGTACAACAGTGGGCACCCTCTGATTGTTTATGCCACTATAAAATGCAGTGTGCATGCAAAGAAAAGGCAAAACATTAGGCCAGTCAAGCCAAACAGAAGCCTGAAGAATGTTGTTTTTGGAAAAGATGAAATAAAAAAAAAAGTGAAACAAATCCATGGGGTACCACAGGGCACCCTCTGATTGTTGATGCAGCTGTATAAAATGCAATGTGCATGCGAAGGACATGACAAAAAAAAAACTGCACTGAAAAATGATTATGATAGAGAGAGCCATGCTTTTAGTGGCAACAGCCTCAGGTTGCCCCGTCTCAACATGGCTGCCTTTGCTCTCCTCCTCCTCCTCCTCCAACCACTACAGTGAGGCAGACAGACAGTGAGAATGTAGTGATAGCGTGTGACTGTCAGCTGAAGTGGCAGTTATAAATTTAGCCATTTACTGTGACGGTTCGGGAGATTGAATGAGTGCGGCTCAGAGAGAGAGAGAGAGAGAGAGAGAGAGAGAGAGAGAGAGACAGACAGACAGACAGACAGACAGACAGAGAAAGAGAAAGGTAAGAGAGTGAGGGCAAGTGCTCTCATCTTTGGCTCCCATCATCCTTTGTGATCAAGGTGATTTCATGGTTAGCGCCAATAGACAAGACACACACAGACACACACACACACGAGAAACACTTCCAATATTCAAGCCTGCACAAAAAAGTGACCTCCATTTTTTTTTTTTTTTTTTGTCTTTGTTGACAATAACTTCCCAATATTTGGAGGCAGGCACTCATCCCCCTACTCCCCCTCCACCACAATTCCTGGTGGATCATTCCTTCAATTTCTTAATAGCCGAAGCCTCGGCGGGGACGGTCCAATCGCAAGCAAGTGGAAGCGAGAGAGAGAGAGAGAGAGAGAGAGAGAGAGAGAGAGAGAGAGAGAGAGAGAGAGAGAGGAAGGGCGAGTGGGCGCGGGAAAGCGCTTGGCATTTACAAATGCTGTGTGCGCAGTGAAATATGGGGGCCATATTTCAACACGGGCAAGTGCAGGCGTGCCCCCCCTCTCTCACACACACACAGGGTGTGCGATGCATCATTCTGCAGCAGTCGGGTGTCCAGGTGTGTGCGTGGCTCGTACACCTTTAACACCAGCCTGACAGGACATAATTGCCTCCAAAGCCCATGACGCCGTTTTGTTTTGCACACATACGAGATGCTCACATGGCCGGGATTCTATGTTACGTTACGCAGGAGACCTGTTAATGAGGCAGAAAAATATGTATATACTGTATATATTCCCATATTTGGGGTCAAAACAAGTCTCATGCACATTAAAAGGCACACTCAGGCTGTCATGTACTGTAGATGCCAAAGAAACAGATGGTGCTGAAATATCTAAGGTGAGCCAATCAGAAGTGTGAAGAAAGCCATGAGAGATGTTTGGAAATTCGCTCAAAATGGCTGACTTTGAGACGTTTTTGGACATCCTGTTATAATAGACATGTCCACCAAGTTTCTCGGTGATCGGTCTAAGTGGTGTCGGGGGCTAATTTTTTCGAAATACAGACATTCCCGCCATTTACATGGATGTTAATCTTAATAATTCATTCAGAAATATAACATATTAAGCGACAATTATGTGAACACAAATGGTGCAGCAACATGTAGACAGACAATATAACAAACAGACGTATACTTTCTATCCTTTGCGGAAAAAAACCGACTAATATTACTGCAGCTGATTGAATCCCTGAGAATTGTTGTGACTCTTACTCGTTTGTGTCTTTATGACAGTATTATACTGCCCCCGGTGGTCAAGACGGGCACTTCAGAAGGACCAGCTCAATGAATTGAATTGAAACATGAAATCATAATGCACACTGTATAACTCTTTACTTTCCAATTAATTGCTTAATGTTTTCTTGAAGTACAATATAGTAGCGTGCTAGGTTTCTTTGAAAAAAATACAATTCAAAAAATTCCCCATTTTAATGGAGAGTTGATTTGATGGACAAGTGATTTGAGTTTTAAGCACGGTCACAGGAGAAATTTCATTCTTATGCCAAGGTACCACACTGTACAGCGAACCCTCGCATACTCACGGTCTGGCACGCGTGGCGTCACCTATTTGCAGATTTCTTTCTTTTGCTTTGTGTTGGGACAAGATTTGAGTTAGTTAGTTAGTTGAGTTGAGTTGTCTTGCTTTATAATGGATTGCATGGGGGCGTAACTAATTACATGTAATGAGATGATGTAGTATAATTACAACATTCATGTAATTGTAGTCATTACATTACTGGGAGAAAATCTGTGATTAAGTTACAGTTGCATTGGGAAATATCCATAATTACAATTTTAGTTCCATCTTAAAATTCACTGTAAAAGCTCTATTTTATTATTATTATTTTTTATTTATCTCACTTCCTCCTTGTAATGCCGACGCTTGTGATTGGCTCTCTCTGGCCATGTGACATTCCGCTGTCGTCTCAAACATGACATTTTCCCCCCGAAATCGGACCTCAAGGCACCTTGTGGTGCCATCTCTTAGTTTGTAAGAGATTCTGAAAAGGTTAGAGTCATATTTATAGTTTTGAACACATAAAACAACATTTGAACAGGTTTTTGATGGAACATTCACTTATCTGGGTTGTCATATGACGTTCCATCGTCTAAATTGTGCACATTTGTCATTAGGTCAACATGGTATGGTGGGTTTCCACATGCTGTACAGAATGTGACAAACATGTTTTATAATGTATATACATGACATTTTTGGTTATTTGGTGTAAAGAACAAATATGTTTAATCTCAAAATAATTAATGTGGCTATTAATCCACTTTTTAGAGGAAATCCAAGGGTTGGTGCATTTATTCAAATTTCAAAATTAAGAAAAGTAATCAAAATGAAATCAAACGTAATTGTTATATTACTTTGAGAAAGTAAAATAAGTAGTACTACTATTACATTTTCAACAGGGTAAAATAATTGTAACCAACTACATTTCCCAAGTAATCTTCCCAACACTGCATATGACAAAAGAAAATATTTAGATTTATGCTTCAAGATGATACCGTTTCACTACCCTCAATCCCCAGTAGATTCCCGTGGAAAGTTTCCAATTGGTAATATTTCCAAAATTCCCCATGTTAACGCTCCCATGGAAACATTCCAGAATTTTTACACTCCTTTGCAATCCTAGTAAACAATGTTCATTGGGATTTGTTTCTGTTTCAGAGATGCCGTGGGTCAAATTGACCCAGGGAGATTATTAGCGCTGTTCACGTGAAAACGGTCGGTGCTAACAGGAGAGTTGAGTCGCCAACATCCGTGAATGAACTCGTGCCGCACTCCGAGTCGACGCGCGGCACGGGAAGCCTCGTCCCCGCGGAGCGCTCATCTTGTTTTCCACGTTTGTACGAGGACAGGGGCAGAGGCGTCGCGCGCCAAAGGGAAAACGGCGGTTGAATGTGGATTCCGGCGGCCCTCCTCGCGGGCCCCGCCCACTGCGGGCCTCCCATGGCTCATTGCAATTTCATTAGGCGACAATGAACGCCGCATCGCATCAACACATCAAACCCCCCCCGGGTCGCCGCTACCCCGAAGAGTTACATTTGAGGAAACACGAAAACCCACTCACTCGCTTTTCGCACATTCCCACACTCGCATCCCTGCGAATCCCACCCCGACCGAGCTGTTCTCCCACCGGCAGGTACCAACTCCTTCTGGGGCTTCCCCTTTTAGAAGACACGGTTGAGAGAGGAGACGATCGGATGGGCTTTGATATATGGAAACAGCTTTGATGGTCTCGCCCTTCTCCCCGCTATAAATAGCGAGGTGGAGCTTCGGGGGGGTGGTGGGGGGTTGGTGAGAGGTTGCCAAGAGGAGGAGGAAGGGAGAGGAAGAAACAAACCCTGAAGATAACTCTTCCACACATAACGTACACACGTAAACAAGCTGACAGGGAAGTCATCAACGTGCCAGCAGGCAATGGCACGATCGTCCTTGTACATAAAATCAACGGTTCTTGAACTGCGATCGCAGAGCCATAACTTGGGTCTCTGTAAAATAATTCACCAAAAATTATTTTCTGGAAAATAGTCACTGGAGTGGCCGGAAAAGTCACAAAATATTCACTAACTGTGCTTTAGGAAAGTAGCTTCTCTCTGTTCGCAGCCATGTTGTGCGTGGAAGCAATGCGCAATAATTGACAGATACGGTACGAGCCCTTTTGAAATCTGGGGGGAGGGAAGAAAAAGAAAAAAAAAAAAAAAAAGGAATTTTTTTTTGCTGATTTTTTCTTTAGTTTTCACATATGAACACATGGCAACATAAGACAAAGATAATGACAAAACAAACAAAACTCGGCAAAAAAAAAAACTGCAAATTTTTCTCTGTCGTAACATACTACAGGAAAAAATATTGTAAAACAGTCCAAAGAGCTGCCTGTAAAATCTCTTTTCGTAAGCATTAAGGGCCCAAAGAACAAGTTACTTAGCTCATCACAATATATATTTTTTTAATTACTCGGCCCATTAATCAGTTATCAGAATTTCATACAAATATCGGTATCGGCCTCGAAAAATCCTTATTGGTCGGGCCATTCAATTAAATTCAATTGAGTATTCGTTTTATATTGAACAGGTCATAAATATTTATGTGAAACATTTCAAAAAAAGTAATAATTCTCATGGCACTGGTGTACATTGCAATTTTAGTATGTTCTGAGGGGGTCCTTGGAAAAATTCTCCCCTGTAAAGGGACTCTTCACCCCCCTAGGCCACACCTCTTAAAGCTACACAGATACGACAGTGGGAGTGTGTTTTTCTTTACATTCCCTTACAGTTTATGTTTTTCCATATCTAAAGCTTATAATACAGTGGCATTTTTCTTGATTAAACGCAAAGATGGATGTCAGAGGATTGAGCATTGTATGGCGGCAGTGAGCTCAACTAAACTCCCTTCACAATAAAGGAGCAGTTTGGCAGATAAACAATGCATGAAGGGGGGAAAAAAAAAAAAAAAAGAGGCTTTAAGCCATTTATCGCCACCTCCAATTGAACTTTACTAAGTAAACAAAACAAAGAGAGAGACATTTACAGTACATGTGTTTTGAAAACAACCAAATCATTTTCAACCAATCAAGAACATCCCCGCTAGCTTCATGCTCAATCGTAATGGAAAAGACCATTGACAGCTGCAGCGTTAAAACCCTCAAGCGGTGCAATATCTCGACATAGACGAGATATTAATGGTCAAACTGATGAGCATTATTGGGTTTTTTTTGCAAATATTCTCTCATTTTTAATGGGATGCCTGCAACACATTCACCACACCACCACTGTATTGTGAAGTATTGTTGCTTTACATTCACACATATTGCTTGCTACATACAGTCTGTTTTGCTTTCCATGACTGCTGACTTCATTTAAAGTTACATCAAACGACTACCCAGCATGCAACACAGCGCAGGCCTCGGGCGCCGGCATCCATTCTAACTCCTTGCAGCAAGCTGTCAGTGACGGCGTCTGAAACAGTGTCGGCAGCGGCGAGACGAGAAAGCGATTCAATTTGGATCCCGCTTCTCTCGCCACCCTCCCTGCAAATATAATGTAAACACGCACGCCGCACGCCTCCATCAGCCACGGGGGACGGGCGGCGAGCGCTCCGACTCGCTCCTGTACCGAGCCCGAAAACAAATGGCCGGCGCTTTTCATTTGGCCGGCGCGTGGGCGCGAACGGAGCGCCTAATCGCTTGTCGTCGGCGAACATGACAGAGCTTGGCCTCAGGTTATGACTCGGGCTCGACGACACACTTAGGAGGCTTGACAAGGCGCGTTAGAGAAGCGACAAATGCATCAAGGCGACGGTGGCGCTGAGGACTCGCCTCGGCACCGCCGCCATCGATAAATGACAAACGAGCTGAAGTGGCAGCGTTAAAGGCATTTAGAACATTGATCTGAGCCTGCACCCATAATATTACTTGGAGCTGCTCCTGCATGTGCATAAATAAAGACTAAACCCCTGCTCACAGTTTGTGCTATACTACACTCACGGTGTAATCCAGGGGTGCGGTGCAAAAACCTTTTCTTCAAGGGCAGCCCCCCCCCCCCCGAAAAATGGTCATGATGCTATGTTCTGTTGCTAACTGTCGGTACTTTTCCAAACCCTGGACCCGGATAGCTGGGCTGAGCCTCTGGCACACACTGACATAGTTTTGGTTTTGTTTTGTACCAATCTTTGCTCACATTGTCCTGCACCCTTTGTGGAAAAAAAAATAATTATTTGTTCCTAATATTGTGTTGGCTCTGCTTTGGGGATTCGAAGTTCTGTGCACGCGACCGTGATATTCTTTACCTTTAATCAGTGAGAGTAACAAGCATTAGGCTACAACGAGGCAAACGGCTACTTAAGGAAAGACTGATCTGCCTAACTAATGAAAATAAACCCATTAGGAATGGACGGCGTCAAGCGACCTCTGTGCTGCCCTCACTCCATCTTGACACAATTAATCCCTCGTTAAGGGGGTAATTGTTTGCCGCTGCTCATATTTATTGTTGATCGGCGTGGCGAAGGTGCCCGCTGTGTTTCAACACGCACACACAAACAAACACACACACACACACACTTGTGATCTTGTGGGTGTGCGCAGGAGATAGCAGGGGCCCTCGGATCGATAAGCCGAGGCAGAGCGGCGGCTACAGGGGCGCTAATTGAAATGAATTTGGCGGCAAGGAGATGAACGATCGGACATGTAAAGCGAGGGGCGGGAGCGTTCACCTTTCTCCCCCGTCTGGGGAGTCTTAAAAAGAGAAATACAGCGAGCGATAGGAATTTTACAAGCGCCCCAATCCATCACGGCGGATGTGGAGACACGTGAAACAACGCGGCAACACGATGACACCATTTTTACATCCTGGCCGTTCAACTCAATTCGTAGCCGGAATGCGAATCATCATTTTCGTTAACGACACACAGTTTTGGATACAGTATAAAATGTATATCCAATTCCTCATCATTGAACACGGAAAGTAGTGTGAGAGAAGAAGAATTCAATTTACCTCCTCATCCCTGCATTCCCTTTTAACCAGTCTGTCTTGTTCATTGATTCATAATACTGTAAATGTGATTCGTAAATGGGGTCCAGCCTGGTCCATTAAAGGCTGTGCTCGTATTGTTGCTTTAAACTGAAAGAGATTGGAAAGCGTTCAGGTCGGTCCAACTAAAGTGGATGGTCCTCTTTTTGCTTTAGATGGGGAGTTTGCAGTTTTAAAAAAATAAATGTAAAAAAATCTCTTTTTTTCGTATTTGTTCAAACGCAGTATAAACCTGACAGTAATCCAATAGTAAAATGATTTTCTCAGGCCCCATCTTGTAACTCTAATTAGATTTTCTTTTTTAGAAACAACCACGGTTGAGATAAACGCCCACACACCACTTACTTTGCGTTTCAGGAGCTTTGGTGAAACGGTGTTGGAAATTCTACCTACGGAAAAGAAAAATGCTAACAACTGGGCATAAGACTAGCAAACAAGCATAACAACGGAACCTCAGGAAGCGACGCGGACATTTATGCTCGACCTTTAAGTTTCAACTTTTTATTTTAATTTGTTTTTGGTTTTGAACTGATTGTACATTGAGAAAAATAACACTTCAAACTGATAACGTGTTATCGTACCAGTATAGTACCACCACTGTTACGAATACATCATGCTATTAATGTAGCAGACAGGGGCATCGCATACATTTTATGGATGGGGGGGGGGGGGGGGGGGAGTCTTAGCCCCAAGCTTGACTAGCTTGTCAATTACTGAGGACCCCCCACATACTCGCAGTTCGGCACCTGCAGATTAAAATCTTTCTTCTTTATTTCCCCCCAATTTTTTTCCACTTTTTATCCTTTTTTTTTTGGTTGGTTTACATTTTTTCTCTAATTGGGGGGAACCATCCTCCAAAACATTTATTGGTTCTTTATCCCGGCTTATTCAAGAATTTTCGGTTTAAAAAAAAACAAACTTTTTTTTTTTTTTTTTTTTTAAACAACCAAGTTTTTTAGGGGGGTTTAAGAACATTTTAGGGGGCCCCCCAAAAATAGGCCTAACGACGCCACTGGTAGCAGCCGTGGCCATTATGGGTGATACTTTTGTTGCTTTAAATTAACTTAACCCCTGGTCCACCACTAAAGAGGGTAGTAGTAGTATTAAGTACACAACATGACTTTATTACAAAACCTTAAAATGGATGAAATTCCACCAGGGCGACACAGTTATTGATAGTTCATCCCAAATACGTAAAAAGCAAACTGACTTACCTGAGAAGTGAAGGGAAGGTATTTTTCCATGTCCAGTTCCACCAGCGCCTGACAAGAAGAAGCAGAACCCAGAATTAAAAGCTAATATTCTGTGTTTCTGTGTGATAAATGGTTGAATCGGTTCCTCCGTGCTATCAGCATTGAATTGACATTTGCTTTTACTTTGAGCCCGCGTTAATCCAACACTCGTCTAATTGGAAGGCCAAATAATCGATCAATCAGCTCTCTGAGAGCTAAACGGCCGCAACCCCACCGTGTCTTCAGCGCGGTTAGGGCCGCTGACCGCTTCCGGCGTC
This sequence comes from Phyllopteryx taeniolatus, assembly GCF_024500385.1. Lineage (NCBI taxonomy): Eukaryota > Metazoa > Chordata > Actinopteri > Syngnathiformes > Syngnathidae > Phyllopteryx > Phyllopteryx taeniolatus. The sequence goes on along the minus strand of NC_084524.1, from coordinate 6,804,671 downwards.
ATTACAAGAAGCCACGAGCGGAATGCAGCAAATTAGGCGTCGGAAAATGAATCACCGTGAAACTCCAATGAGAGGGATGATGGATGACAGCTGTCCGCCGCTCAAGACACTTTTTACATTTGACTTTCTAATTAATGCGGGGCTCTAATGTGTTTGTTAATTCTGTCAATAGCAATTACGGCTCTTTTGGCCCGTTTTTGCCCGCTTTTATGCTAATGTGCTGTTTTGTATGTGTTGGCACCACAAATGCCAAACAAACGCCGTGAAAAGGGCTTCGGCTCCCGAGCGGAGGTAACGAGGCGGCGGTGCGCGGCCATAGACGCGGCATATGAATTCAAGGCAGCGGCGTGCTGCTGTGTGCGTAAGGAAATTGGCAAAATACTTGGGGGGGGGGGGGTAATGTTCGGGAACCATCATGTTTACAGAGCAAGGCAGATTAAATGATGGTGATCATACTTGGAAGTTAAACAGCATCATAAACGATGCGGGAACATTAGGATTTAATAAAAGGAACTAAGAAAAGTCTGCAACTGAAAATCAATACGACTGATATTGTGGAGTTGGGCTGTTGAGTTTGATTGTGTTATGCTGAGTCATCAAACTTTGCTGCAATGTTTGGCCTACACGCCCTGAAGAAAAACTTATTTGTTTTGCAATCTACAGTAACATTAAGTATACGTGGTTCAAATTCGGGAGCTACCAAGTTTCATGTTGCCAAGTCAAACGGGCTCCGACCTGGAGGCGACTTGACGAAAATGTAAAAATGTTCGGAATCGAGCATCACTCTTCTGTCTTGTAGACTTCAAACTTGGTAGCACTCGGACAAACTCTTTCGGGCAAGATTATCTTTGAAGGTCCCCTGGAAATTAGCCTAAAATGGCTTACTTCAAACTAGAGGTTCAACAATGCATCAATTGATCGATAACTATTACGTTTATAAACGATGAATCGTTTAGAGATTGAGAGATTGTCCAAATCCTCTGATTTTAGCCTCTCAACTGTAAACAGTCTGATTTCTGCATTGCTCCTCAAAGCAGCCTGGTTTTCTTTGCTGTTTTAATCAAAGGAAGATATTTGACAGTCGACATTCAACTTTTGACCCATTCAAAATTTTTGACAGAGACAGCCCTACTTCAAACTAAAATGGCAGACATCCCATGTCTTTCCAGGCATTACATCTTGAGACTTTTGGTGAGTCTACTTCATATAGTCATCTTGCTAAAGAAGTTGTGCATTGCAAGAAACACGGTCACAGGATGTAGTTGATAAATTGTCTGTGGTGTCCTTGGATAAACTTTTCTAATAAGGTTGCAGTGTTTCGAGCGGCATCAAGAAACTTTGCCAAGTCAGCGCTCCAAGCCCAAGGAGGTATTTAACTTGACACCGTCCCATCCCGGCTTCTTGTTTAATATCCCGCCTTTTGTCAGTTTGTTCAAGACCAAAAGATGCAAATAATGTTGGGAACCAAGGGACGCTTATTCAAACGTGTTTGCCTAAAACATTTTCCAAAACCAAAACATTTGGGACTTTTTGCACGAGATCCATATTCATGACCAAAGGTTTATTTATACTCGAAAACATGAGCGCAGGACGACGTGAAAACCGACAGAAACGCAATTTTGGGATCTGTTTTAAGCCAGCCCGGTGTGGAAGATGAGTTGTTGAAGTTAAGGAAGCACGAGGGAAAAGCCAGCAGTACCTTGCAGACACACTACATTACTTTTTCATCAGCACATGCACTCCCGTATGCTTCGGTCCACGGGGGGTGCGTATTGAATCACAAGCGTGGCCTTGGGTTCCTTCCCTTTTGCACTCTCATATATTGCGTACCCAAGTAATGTGGGGATGCATGGTAAACTCATATAATGCACACAAACACACACACACACACACTGAGCAGAAATATAGAAGTAAACATTGGAGGAGAGTTGTGCATGTGTCACAGAGAAAACAAACAATAGCCTTAACCCAGCTTAAGAGGTGTCCTGGCTGGCCTGCTAATGTTATGCACTAGCGCAATAGAGGATGCGACGACGAGAATGCCTGGGAATATTCTCATTCATCCAGGTCATTTCACCCTCAGGGGCATCGAATCCATCGCAACTGGACTGTTCTGGTTGTCTTCGATGATGTTTTGTCTCTCATCCGAGCAGGCTTCTTCAGTTCATAGACCTAGTGCGGACTAGTTAGAACTAGCCTGAGTCGGTGTGATTTCAAAATACTTACGAGAAACTACAGCACTTTAAAATTACTGAAAGCTCTTTCCCCACTTGCAGTTTAGAAGTTAGGCACTTGAGACCCGAATGTACATCAGCTTTACGCTAACTTCGGCACAAATACACAAGTACTGTACTCATGTTCAATAATGTGCAAAATTGAAATTGAAATCTATGTGGCTTGTCTGGGATGAGTGGAATAGCCTACAAGCCACACAACGAACCATTTTGCCCACTTAGAAAGGCTGACTGAGGCTAATGCAAGCCAATAGGTTCAAGCACACCTGCCATGCTCGTGAGAATAAGCGCGAGGGGAAATAAATGGATGAATGGTACACACTTTAAGTAAAAAAGTGGCAGTTTCGCAATGTTAATTCTCCAATAAGCTATGTTTACGGGATGTCATTCGTCGCCCTTGTTTTGCCGCATTCCGGCTGGCCGGCGTGCAGTTATATGTCCAAGGTTGGGCATGCCCGTTATTGCCAGGCGAAAGAGAGTTGAGGAATTGTGGCGGGACGGAAGTCAATCAAGACAGGAAGGATGTTCGTTCTCGCGCTTGTCTTCTTTAGTAGGCCATAAAAGCTAACGGCCGCAGAACAGCGCTCACTTCTGAATCGCCCAATTGCCTTTTTTTTGGGAGGGGGTGGGGGGGCGGCTTTTTCCCTCTGCTCCTCAAACAAATTGGCAGCCTGGATGGAGGTGAGGGTCATAAATAAGGAAAACGCTAGTCATGTCACATGCACATGCTTGCATGCGCATGCACTCGCGCTGTCTCGCACTCATGCACAGCTCGAGGCAGTACCCACCCCAGTACTACACCCCCCCCCCCCCCCCTTCCATCACCACCTTACCTAACAGTCTTTTCCTTGCACACACACTTCTTGAGGCACACACTTACTTCAGGTGCGAGGGAGGGGTGCAAAACTTCTAAAAATACAGTCGCTGCCACTGCAGAGGTTAAACAAGCCAAGAGCTGCAGGCAATCATTCAATTTAAAAAAGCACCAGGAAGCCTCGAGGGCCGCGGGCCGGAGCGGGACGCATAAAGAAATTTAACAGCTCAATGTTTTACGGCCCACAAAAATGACTTCTGAGTACAGGAGCAAGGCGGCAGCGCCGTTGGCGCGTGCCTGCCGGAATGCCAGATGAAAACAAACCCAATTGGAGGAGCTATGATCATCTGTACTAAAGTGATTGCACTTGGATGGTCGACGGTTAACACGACCTCCGCACCAAAACTCGCAGATGACACAATTTAACATCATTCATCTGTCTAATCGATGAAAGACACGTACTGGTAATCATTACCAAATGTGGAGAAGTTTGAAGTATAACGCCTGTAATTTGTCTGTCACTACTAGCTGGCGCAATGACAGATTACTGCACATGATCTTTTTTTTGCTCAAGACCGCAGCTCGTGGATTAGGAGAGTTTCATCGAATTTTGCGTCCACATACTTTCGATGGGTGATTATTATTTATTTTTTGTAAATTAAAGCCCCCCCAATAGGCAATTTAGCAAAAAGAAAAAGTGATTTCCATTGGGTCCTTTTGACAATTGTCAAATTTCCTTTCGTCACTAGGTGGCACAATGACATATTCATCTGTATAGTCTACATATATCCGCAATTCATTTTTTAAACGCTGTCTTCTTAAAGATCAGTGCACTTATGTCTTATTTGTGACTATTCTGTACATTGTTATATGTAAGTTCCCCTTGAAAACAAAATTTGAAAGGATTACTCCAAGTAATAAAGAAAGTGTATATATACCTGTGCTGAATTTGGTAGTGATCGGTTGATCGTTGAAAACGATCTGCATACGGTCCGTGTGACAATTGGATGAACTTTTTGAAGACTTTTTCAAGTTGTGCCTCAAATGACTGAAAGTAATCGGTGCCCTTTTATCCAGGCAGAAACACGTGGGGAGAAAACAAAAGTACAAAAATCAGATTTGGGGGGGGGGGGGGCAAGACGAGACAGCTCGTGACAGACGCTAAAACTACACAGCCAGGTTGCCGCAAATCGTGGGGGACAGGCTGAGAAAGGCGGAGAGAGCGAGAGAGAAACGCGAAGGCAATGATCCATACAGGAGAAGACAGGTAGGACGAGCGAGAGACGGACAGGCGGCGAGGATGGGGTGGGGGAGGCGTGGGGGGGGGGGGTGGGGGCAGACAGCTTAGTCGAGCCGAGGACGACACGGTGCGGCTAACCGGCGCGAGCGAGCGACACGGAGGGTGTCACATGCAATGAAAGCAAACGCGCAAGACGAACTGTATTTTTAAAGCCATGAGAGGACAGAAATGGAGTGAGTGAGGATGCGCCGAGGAAACCATTTTTAGACATTTTCCGCATCCAAATAAATTAATATAGTAGTTCCTTGACTTATGGGTCCCAACTTACGAGTTTTGCTAGTTATGAGCTGTCGTTCGTTGATTTTCTTGACTTTGTGATGGAAGCACAAATGTCCTTTAATCAGGTGTGCAAATTATTTTGGGCTGAAAATGCCCAGGATGCCCTTTTCCAAGCTCTTCGAGTTGGTCTTTTTCACCTTGCAGTTAATACAGTCGAATAACAACCACGAAATGGGCAGATACTCGAATAATTAGTAACTTTCTAGGTCACAAACACATGGAAATCTGATCACGTCGTTTTGCAAGCTTTAAGGCCTCTTTATACTCCCGCGCCCGCATTGCATCACGTGACCGATGCATTGGGCTGCGCGGCCCCTATGACGCGCACACGGCACAAATTGTCGCCACACGCAGAATGCCGGACATCATCTCTCGTGATTGGTCCGTTTTAGTCAATGCTGTGATGACGTACTCCGCTTTCCCATTGTTGTTGCTTTGTTCCATGTTCTGGAAAAGATAAAACGGCGACCGGAATTGGCCATAAAATTCAGAGGAAACTCCACCCTGTGGTGTCCTAGCCAATACCAGCCGTAGCGACACCCCCGACTTGGAGGACAACTGCAGCACATTTTCAAAACAGCGCGCGTGGGTTGCGCGAGTATCAAGGCAAACTGCGCGCGGGATAGCCGCAGTGACGTCAGCGCTGTCGCCGCCCGCGCGAGTACAAAGAAACGTTTAAGCCATTGATTGTCTTTTGCATTCAATCGACCAACCGCAGAGATGTCAAATTTAAACGAGGTCACAGACTAATTTTAGCTGATTTGTTCTTTGCATGGGACCTTTAGGTGTTCTGCAAATGTTTTATGAGCGGTTTAATGGTTTGTGAATTATGCTAAGCTGCTAAGCCCCGCCCCGGTAAACGTCAACGAACGTGTCAGTCCTCGTGAGGCTGAAGGACTTTAACAGCTGAGAATAGTCATTCCAGCTGGATTGTGTGATTCTTAAATATATCTTGTGCGGTTTTGTCGCAAGACAATATGGACAGAAGTCCAAGAAAGTGAAAATTCCTAGAAAGTATTGGATAGTCCAAAATGACAACATCAATTATAGATTGATTTGGAACTTTTTTCCCTCCCAAGACAAAGACCTTCACCAAAACATTTTCATTCCCTTTTTGTCCCGTTTTACTCCCATATTGCCTCTTTTCCCAATCGTCAGTCCTCTCGCTTGGCATCATCGACCCCCCCCCCCCCCCCCCCCGCTGGCAGTGGGCCTGAATGTGGGCCCGTGCCCCTCCCTCCCAGCAGGCTTCCGGCTGCCACGTGCCCACATTGTGCGGCGGGCAAATGTGCTCCATTGTGTCCGTGCCCCTCGATGTGGAAGTGGCTCTGAATGCGGGCTCGTTAACCAATCAATAGAGCAGACGTGTCTAAAACCTCGTCCTTGAAATCCCTCTTTGCTTTTGTCCCGTGCATGACAAATGAGTTTGAAGGAGAAGAAAACACCCGTGTGCGCCCCCCCCCCCCCCCCCTGTAATCACGCTAAAAAGCAATTTAACAAACTTGATTAGAGCATTAACAAAACACACAAAAACTGTGGATTCGCCTCGACGGATTTCAGATTGTAATACATGAAAAAGGATGATAAATGTGGAGCATATGCCTGATTGGCAAGTTACGGTTGCACTGGAATCGGGAAATTAGTCTTCCTCTAAAACGCGGCCCAATAGAGTTGTCCATCCCTTTTAACTTATAAAAAGGGCCGTCAGTTCATTCCCCCTGCGTGGCGCCTGAAGTGGGACAGGACCATTTTAATGTTAATTGCATTCGCGCAAAGTGTGTGTGTTTTGAGGTACTTCAGAACCCAACACCGGCGGACATCTTTGAGAAGCTGGACCGCAGCCACGCTTGGCAGGAGTCCGACGGCTGGGCTCAAACGTCCATAGTTGAACCATTAAGTCGGACACACCAAGGGCACTTTGTCGAGTCGCGGCTAGGACTCCCGTCAAATATTAATAATAAGACTATGGGGGAAAAAATTTATTGCCATTGCACAGAACAAACTATGGACTTTTGCAGCTTCTCCTCTACTGACAAAGGCTCGCCACATATTCATCCAGACTGCTCCAGAAAGCCAACCAGTACAGGGTGTACCCCGCCTCCTGCCCGATGATACCTGGGATAGGCTCCAGCACGCCCGCCACCCAAGTGAGGAGAAGCGGCTCAGAAAATGGATGGATGGATGGATGGATGGTCCAGAAAGCTAAAAAAAAAAAGAAAAAAGATCCCTTTGAGCTTGACTTTCAAGTCAGTTATGTCTTTAACACCCATCCTGGCTAAATTAGAATTGGCATTTCTGTCACGATCCTGTGATTCTGTTGGGTGCTTTTTTTTGTTGTTGTTGTTTTTTTCCCCCAGTTGCTTGGTTGTGTGGATGAGCGGAGCCTCCTGCGCGCACCGGTTCGGCATGATCATCAATTATGTTCTTAAGCGCTGGACATACAGGAGTTAGACGCTGGAATTGTGTCTACCTTTTGTCACTGCCCAGTTAGATTGCTTGCTTTATTTCTTCACCACATTTCGTCTCACTACGTTCCTCAGTAGTTTCTGGGTTTCTTTCTTCTAGTCTTCGTTTCTAAGCTTGTCTAGTTTCCAATTTTGTTTCATTGTTTATGTCTCGAGTCCTGTCTTCTAAACTTGTGTAGTTTAGACTTGCCCTGGTTAGATCGTGTCAGTTAGATTATGTGCCATTTTTCTCCACCACATTTGGTCTCACGACTCTCGTTCCTCAGTAGTTTCCGGTTTTCTTCCTTCTACATCTTCGTTTCTACCCTTGTGCAGTTTCGATTTTGTTTCCTTGTTTGTCTGTAGTCCTGTCTACTAAACTTGTGTAATTTAAATTCAAATTCTTTGCTTGAGCTATTTTTGTTTGGTCGTGCGTTTTGATTCTATAAAGTTGAGTTCCTTATTGACCGTTCTTTGTTGAGCTTCTGTTTATCTTTCCTTATTTGCGTAATCTTTATTCGGTTCATATCTTTCTTGGAACGGCGTTGCTCTCCCCATCCACCTTAGTTATTTTGTGCTATTGTTTTCCGCGTGGAAAATTTGTCGGCGTAGTTTTTAGTTTGTTTTTTGTTATTATTGCTCACGTTGCTCCTTGTTTCGATAAATCCTTGTTTATTTGGTCATATTTGAGGTTCTTTGACTTGGGGTCCAACATTCAGTGTGCGCATTCACAACAATTTGAGCAGTCCCAGAGAAGGTCAAATTAAATTCATCTCTATCTCAATCTCCGGAAGATTTTGAAGTGGACACTGGAGCTTGACTCGATTTAAAAACAGCGCCACCATGTGCCCACTTTCATGGCTCCAGGTTGGAGAACTTCACTGGCGCCCACATCTGAGTGACGCCAAATCCTTCAGACATTGTAAAGAAGCGACAGCCCCTGCATGCTGATGCGCCGGCTGACTGATTGCCATCGCCATCGGCGGGTGACAACTCACGACTCGCCAACGCTCCCCCGCGTTTGCGTGAGAGTGAACTCAATAAAGTCGCTTAAATGTTTTGCGTCTGTCTTTCCCACTCAAGTAGTGTTTGATAGAGGAGATTAAGGTGAATCAGGGTGGAGCGCACGAGATCACTGCGGTGTAAAAATCAAAAATTAGAAGCGATGTCTGAATTACTGCCTGGCGCCGAATCAATCCAATCAGCATTTTAACTGGCACAGACGAAGGTTGATGACTTACATTTTCAGAGCAATCAAACTCGTCTCCTGTGATGTGTTTGGACGACGACACGATGGCTCTTTTTCAAAATTTATAAGGGTGCGCGGGTATGACAGTTTGGTAGAACCATTTTATAAAAAAAATCAAAAAAATCTCCAACAGATTCCAAGAAAGACAAAGGAAGTCTCCCATTCTGGTCTTAAGCAGCCATTTTAGCGTCATTTTGGGCATTGCCAAGGGTCCTTCAAAGAAAAAGAAAAACTAATTTTGATCAGACCTGCAGAACCAGTTACAGGTAGCAGTATCAAATTTGGTTGGCATGTTATCATGAGTTGAACCACTAAAAATAAATAAAAAAAGTCTCAAGAAAGAGACAAGAAGTCTGCCATTTTGGTTTGGGGCGGACAAGTTTTCCATCCAAATTTGCACCAGGTACTGTAAATTAGACAATGCAAAATATAGTAAATTACAATTAAAAACTAATGACAAAATAAGTAAACAATACACACAAACTAATGAAGAAAAACTACAATTAAATGAAATTAAAAATGAGAGAAAAATAAAGAAAAATAAATACAAGAGAAAATAATTAGGAAATAAATCCAAAAACTTTTTTTTTTTTTTTTTTACTAATTTCAGTGCAATATTTCTGTTTCTATTATACCCAACTAACATTTCCAAATCATATATGTACCATATTTACAAATGTAAAATGTTATTTTTTTACCATATTGCTATCAAATTTACATCACGTATATCCTTAAATTCAGATGGATCCGTCTCCCAGAGTGAGCAAAAAAAAAATAAAAAATATATACTACTACGGAGAAACGCTCAGTTTCAGAGCACAGAAAAGTGTTGTGAGGCAACCAGGTCGCATCACCGCCTCACCTAAGGCCATTAAACTCGCAAAAGAATAAATTAGAATAATTGCCGACCTGGATGAGAACAGCTGTGCCGAGAACAATGAGACAAATTACAAGGAATTAAACCGCAGGAAGTAGAAGAGACCGTCCTTACGGGCTCGCCGTGTTTATGCAACAAAACGTCCGTGGTGGGATGGCTTCTATTTTTGGCGCGCACATGAGGACAAGTCAGCATGTTTTTTCATTGGTGGAGGGCGTTCTTTATGGCCAGGTGTGTCGTTAATGAGGGGCCACTTTATTGTCGATTTCACTTTAAAATCTGTTAAAGCAGCAGTAAGGAATAGCTCTTTTTTTTAGGGAGGGGGGGGGGGGGGGGGTGGTCCTTCACAATCATTCTTTTTCATGTGCAGCAAAGTCTGTGTAGGAACTTCATACTACTATAAGATTAGTCACAATGAGAAGTGACCTGTCTGGTCCAGCAATATTGTAAATCCCTAAAGTAGATTATCCGGCGTCACATTCCTCCTTATTTTGAACCTGTGTGCAATCCAAATAATTGATCAGGGCTGTTATTTTTAAAGTCCTATTATAACATATTGTTGCTTTAATTTCATGCTGAATTAAAGGAACCATACGGATTATTATTATTTCGTAAACTCCTCCTCAAAAATCATTTTCAGATAAGCTTGGCAGACACCGCAAACAAATAATATTATCAACAACATTAATGTTTTTCTTTTCATGGGCTTTGATATTTTTGGTGTTGGGCTGCGCATTGAACTGAGGAGGGCTAAACTGGCACCAATTTGTCAAGAGCTGTCTGCTTGTTGTTTCGGCTGCGCCGTGCCCCCCACCCCCAATGATGGCGCGGTGATTACTGGACATTGGGCCGTGCGGTGCCAGTCAAAAGACGTTATCGGCCCTCATGAGACATTACTCTTTAAAGACGTGTGTACGTATGTGTGCTATAAAGGTAGCACCAACGATACGTGAAAGACAACAAAATGAAATACAAATAAAACTGCTACAAAGTTTTTAAATGAGGACAAACAAAATGTTGTGAATGTTTAGAACTAATTAACAAACCTAAAGCGAAAACTCAGTTTGATAAAATAAAGAGAGAGGCCAGTGAGGAAAAAAGAAAAAAAGAAAAAAAAGAAAAGGAGAATAACTACTTCAGAAAAAAATTAAACAATAAATTGTAAATGATAAAAAAGGAGAATAATAAACCCTAAACCAAAACCAAAATACAAAAAAAATTAATTATGAAATAAAACTAAAATTAAATCGAGACATAAAAACTATTGATCGAATAAAAAAAAATATTTAAAAAAAAATACAAATGGGGGAAAAACAGCAAAGAAAAAAAGTCTAATCTTATGAATAACATAAGATGAACAATAGCAATAACATTACAAAAAGTAATGAGACTTTTACAAGGAAAAAACAGAAAAAAAAATTAAATCAAAGCTTACAGATGAATAATAAAAAAAAGATTTAATGCATTTACAAATTAATTGAATAACAAACAAAACAACATACAACAACAAACTATTGAGGAAAAAAAAAGCCACATTTTATTAAATCCATCCATATTTTATAAAAGATACATGTGTTATTTTTACATTTTGCAATGTTTCTTTTTCACCACATTGTACATGGACTCAACAGTTGGAAAATGCTGTTCCTTTCACAGATTCCATTTTCTATCAAGGAATTGATTTATCGGACATGTTGCGGTTTTCTGCCATTTTACAGTCTAGGAGACTAATTCAGGCAAATGAAGTTTGGGCAGCCTTGGGGGCAGGCGGGCGTTCACGTGGCGCAGCGACATGTAAACAACAGCGCGTACTGTACCGTATATCAAATTCCTGCTGGTAATTTTCCGTCCCTCGCCGCCATTCTGCATACGATTATTGATTCCATTAAGTGAAACCCTTCAATAGCGCCGTATTTGCATTTATATTCTTCTGTGTTCGGGGGGGGGGGGGGGGGAATAGAATGATGGAGAGAGGAGGTTTTGATAAGGCTGCCGTCGTTCATTTCACTTCCCTTATCAGGCCTGACTCAATGAATTGGATGCAAATTAAGAGCCATCAGTTATGCTCGCATGTGAAACAAGGAGATTTGCAGAGTCAAAAGAGAGCCGGACAAGCGTCTTCAACTCCTGACTATGCCATATTGTTTGTCTTCTCCCTAATAATAAGAATTTAAAAAAAATAAACAATTCATGCATTTAAATATGCTCCTTAGTCTGCATCAGTACGAGGCAAGCAAACAAAACGCGCGTTTGTTTGCTTAACATATGAATGGACACTTTATTTGTGGAAGTACACCAATCACTTGAGGTCCATTAAATTCCATTTAGGTCTGATAAATCCTCAAGTAGCACAAAGACAGAAGGGGGGGGGGGGCGAGACTGCGGGAGTGTGTGTCCACTTGTCATCGAGGCGAAACATAACAATGCAGGATCATGGAGTGCTGCTTTAACCTCTTTGCTGCCATCATGCCAGGAAAATTTGCTAACAGACGTACCAAACGCTTCAGCACCACTGACAGCTCCTGCAAGAACGCAAATTCTTCGAACAGGTCAACTGGTTAACTTGTTGACTGGCAGTCGTTTTCAAAGCAGAGCCCCCATATTGCGAGCTGTTTAAGACACATTTTGATAATCCAACCAAAAGAAAGCATAGATTCACTTCTTTCACCCGAGAAGGTGCTTCTGGATCTTTCTGTTCTTTAGTAAATCAGCAGTAGAACATGAGTTGGTTTCACCCAAAACAGCAGTTTCCGAACAAAACGCGAAGAAAAATTTGCTTATTGCGAAAAGAAACGTCAAGCAGAACAGTGACTTTGACTCTCAATGTAACGACAAAAACAAGAATGAGAACAGCAATGTGACAAATTATTCCCGAAATAACTGTGTAAAAACGCTACCTCTGGTTGGAATGGCCACTTAAATTTGAATAAAATGCAGCAAAAAAATTGTGAAAATCAGATAATGGGTTCTGGAGAAATTAAGGTTTTTGTATGATATTGCTTCTAGAAAATCTCATCCCAAAAAACGCCTGAAAATTACAGTAAAACAGTATAACTTGATTATTTTTCATCATGTGTACTCGACCTTTTCGCTTCGTCTGCTATTCGGGAAGCCCTTCTCCGACTGGCTGACAAGTTTTAGTTAAAAACACCCACCAATAAACTGGAACGGGCCAAAATTCCGAGGGCTGGAACATTACTGGTGCGAAGCACAGTAGAATACGTCAGTCATCAATTGTTTTTCTGGGGGTTTTTTTGGGGGTGAATTCATGTTTTGTTTTAGAAACTCGGGCTGAACGTCAGTGGCTTTTTTTACATGACGCTCCTCATTCACTCCATCTTTCTCACGATCACGACATTCACTTCCGATTACCCAAGGCGAAAGATCCTCTTTATGCTATTCATATCCAGTCTGTTGGAGTGTGACGTGCCTAAACATAATCAACTTCCAACATGCTGCAATTTCCTTTCCTCATAACTGATGGGAAAAAAAAAAAAAAGAAATGTGCCGCCTAATCTTTATCTTCTACTCAAAAGCTGTGCTGATGTCAAATCCAAAGCGATGCATCGCCGCCATCTACAGGCGTCTGTTTGTTACTACAGTTTTGTACAAGCTTGGATTTCACAGACAAGCTGGGCGAGACCCTCTTCCACATTGAAAAACATACTTAACGAATATGTTCGTCAGTGGCAGTGAACGGTTGAATTCCGGTTGTTGAATAGAACTGGCAGTGAATGAGTTAAAACGCACTTCATCCAACATTGTGCTGCGACATACTGTACATACCGCATTGTCACTTTAGAAGCATAAACACTCAGCCAAACTAGACAGCTGACACATAAGATTTCTTTTTAGTGAGATAAGAGCTAAATCACTTCCCAAAACTGTCCCCCTGTATGTCATGTGATCATTGTTTGTGCCTGAGCCAATCACACACTGACCCGATACGCCGCATAAAGCTGCCTCCGACTTTGGCTCGGCAAAAGTGTTTGCGGCGAATGGCGGGGCGCTGATTAATGCGCCGATTATCTGCTCCATAAATAGACGACGGCGCGCTCTGTTTTGTATTTTATGTCGCCGCCTTTTACGGCCGCAATAACCGTCGCCGGGGCTGTATTTCACAGCCGCTCGCTCGCTCGGGCCGCCAAACTCGTCCCCTCGCTCTCGTGCAAATTGCCGTCGCTCTTCCTTTCGGGCCCGACTTCATTTTTGATGACGGTTGAGAGCGTGGCCTTAAATACCCTTCAGGGGAAGTAGTGCGAATACAAGAGGGAGGGGGGGGGGGCAAATTGGCCTAACCAATATCACAGGTCAGCGACTCAAGCCAAACTGGATGGTGAAGGAGCCCCCAAAAACCTCTTCCCACACGTCGGTCAGAAAGCTTGGCGCGATTCCGCGATCCAAATCTACTTGTCACCTTGGGGCGCTCATCCTCGCCTGAACTGCCTCCCGCATTAGTGTGTGGAAAAAACAACATGAGCCAAAACACGTAAATTGGCACCACCGTTATTCCTTATCATCGCATTCGTGTCCCACACTCTCTTAGTTCGGCTTCGGAATATGACTTGGAAATGACGACAATACAAGATTACGGATGAGCTGCTTGAGTGGTCAGTAATACTGGTGGACCAGCCAGGACACAAAATGACTGAAAGAAAATCCTAAAAAAACAAAACAGTAAATTCATTTTTTTTTTTTTTTTTTTTTTAAATCCTTTAAACGTAGAAGGAATAAAATGTACATCGTGAAGAGTACTACTGAGTATTACTGCATGTTTAACACGAGTATGGTAGAGATTAATAATAGTCTGGGGAAGATAAGAGTCTGGGAAGGTTCATACAACTTTAAAATATGTACAAATAATAAAAAAATGATCATGACTCTGCGGATTTCACCTATTGCAGGGGTGGGCCAGAACCTAACCCCCGTGCTAAACGAGGGATTGCGGTACATACACGTGCAGCAAAGCCTCTCCTTGACTTCCGCTAACAACCCGGGCTAAATTTCGCTGCTCCCCCTGATATACAAAGCCTTCTCGAAATCAATTACTACTTTCCTTTTTAGTCATGGCTTTGGCACCATCTTGTGACATCATAAGGTGTTACAGAAAACAAAATGAAAAAATAAGTGAGGGGTTCTAGAGAAAAAACGCAAATTAATTTTATTATAGTCAGGTTTTTTTTGTCTTGTTTTGATTAATATGTATTGTTTAACATTAACATTTTCTGTGTGGTTTCCTTTGTGTACGTCCATGAAGGGCACCAAAATAATGGATCATACAGCTTTTGGGTACCCTTTCCGTCAGGAGGGTACCAACAACTGCACACTGGGGAAAATGTGCGATTAATTAAAATAATAGAGAACACAATAAATTAGCTGTACGAAAAGAGCAATGGTCATAAGGGGTAATCCCTCATTCACCTCCTTGACACTTAGTGCAGGATGCAAGCAAGGACTATTGCTACTCTAACCCAGAAAAGGCGGCAGGGCGGGTGGGCAGGCAGGCGGCGAGATTGGCTCTGGCGGAAAGCAGGTCACACATACATCAGAGAGCAACAGAGCGCGTTGCCTGTTACAGCTTAATATCCACACAAGGCGTACCGCGGCCACGGCGGCGAGGGAGCGGGAGGAAAGCTTGACAGGGGGGAAACAGAGGAGCTCACACCGCGGGCGGGCGAAAGAGAAAGAGAGAGAGAGCGAGAGAGAGAGAGAGAGAGAGAGGGAGAGAGAGAGAGGAGGGAAAATTAGACGGAAAATTGAGAGGGAGGAGTGAAGAAAGGAAATGAAACGAGGGGGTTTGGGCAAAAGAGTTCTTGAAAGAGTTGACAACATGGGCAAGGGAAGGCCTGGGCAAAAAACAAACAAAAAAGTCATCAAAAATGCTGTGGACTTTGTATGACCTTTCACCCCAGCTTCCTCCAACAAATATTAGGCGGAAAGTTATTAAAACGCTTAAGAAGTCATTTAAATCTAACTCATTTGTCCCATAGGACCAAAATTGAAAAAACTGCTGTAAAAATATTATTACGTTGGACAGGGAGCATTATATCAGCAGTGTGGGGAAAATTATTTTGGAAATGTAGTTGGTTACAATTACAAGTTACCCCGTTCAAAAACCTTACTAGCAGTATAACTTTTAAAATTACTTTCTTGCAGTAATGTAAATAATTACATTTGATTACATTTTGATTACCGTAATTTCCCGTGTACAATGCGCATTCATGTATAATATGCACCCCCAAAGTTGACCTCAAAATTCTGGAAAACCCTTCTACCCATGTATAATGCATTTTTACAATGCATGATTTTGCTTCTACCCATTTGATCAAAATATGAAGTATTATCTGTAGTTTGTTAATTTTTTCAAAGAATTGTTCTGAACTTAAGCATTTTATTAGAACACATAATTTCTTATTATTTACTTGCTCTTATTTTGAAATTCACAGCCCTACTTTTATTTAGTAAACACACAGTTGTGCACATATGTTTGATTACCCAGGCAGAATTTGTAAGATGTGTACAAATCCTTAAAGAAAACATGAAGGGCCAGGCGATACACATTTAATTTTATTTTAATGGGATTCAAAGTAAACTGTTAAACATTTCAGAAAAGCATCATCATTCAACGAAACATAACCATAAATAAATTAATGATGGTTGTTGTTCAGTCATCAGTCGTACTTAAAAAACAATATTTCACAAATTCTGCCAGGGTATGTAAACTTATGAGCATAACTGTACATATTATGCAGTCATATGTACCCCTGTCATATTGGAATGAAAGTGTAGGCCACACATTTTTCATAACCTCTAGGTGGTGGTGGCATATTAGAATTAAAGTGTACATCTTTTTCATAACCTGTAGATGGCAGCATACATTTATAAAACGTCAGGTTTTTTTTTTTTTTTTCCATTTTCCCCATTTTACCTACAGTATGTATAATGAGCACTATTGACTTTTCACAATTTTTTGGGGGGGGAAAATGTGCATTATACACGAGAAATTACAGTACTTAATTTTGAAATGTGGCGCTTTGAGGTAATATATGTCATGTTTGAGACTACGGCAGAATAACACGTGACCAGAGATAGCCGATCACAAGCGTCGGCTTTAGAAGGAAGAAGTGATATGGGGGGAAAAAATGTAGCTTTTGTGGCTAGTTTTGAAATGCAACCACAACCGTAATCACTGAAATTTCCAAAAGCAACTGTCCCGATAATGTAATGGTTTACAATTACATACATTTTGTAATTAAACTCTAATCGAGTTAACAAAAAACAAAAACAAAAAAAATCAAGTTACATGTAATAACTTACTCCCATCACTGTTAAGTTATTGTCACCAGTTCAGTTCCGATTGTTGCTAAGTTGGCAAAGAGTGGCTGACAATTAATAGAGAGTTGACAAGGATCGCATCCAGATGATTTTTGCTGCAGCTCCTTGAGAACACTCGAGTGGATGTCATTGAAAATCACTTGGGTTCTTCTTCGCCGAACAATCAAAAAACACTGCGGTGAAACAGCATTTAAGACCCACAAACTTGGCTGCAAAGACCACAAGTGTAAACCAATCGAACAAGTGCACACCAATCAGCGAAAGGAGCAAATTAGACGCAAACCCTGGAACCCAGCTTGTTGTTCTTGCCAAAAATAACGACGATTGTCCCATCTTCATTGAGTCAATCAAGGCTTCAAATCAAGATCCCAAGGAGATAAGCACAGAGGCTCCACGTGCTCTCCAAAAGCCTTCCAAGTGGTCCGCTGATTGCAATTTTTATCCCGTTTTTTTTCGGCAGCATATGCATTTTTAAGTTGGCGAATCAAATGCTGATGCTAATAACGTTGGGATTTGTGTTTTGATTGTTTTTTTGGTTATCATAGGAACGCTATCGGCTAAGCTATAGGGGGTTAGTTAAATCGGGGCTAGACACGAGGGCTTAGCTCGTTGCTTGAATTCATCAAGGTTTGATTACTTCTATGAAGATTTGTTCCTAAGCCCGATAACCTGATGCTCCCCAATTAAAGCTTTGCCGACGCCGACACGATCAGAGCGCGCCGAGCCGGCTCCTGTTCTCCTCTCGCTCTTTTAACATTCTTTCAAAGTTACAATATGGAGTCTCAGGAAGAAAGTCTTACCCATTCAAGAACAAAAGGGGTAATTTTTCAAGAATAAAAGCAATATTTTTTAGTGAATAAAAGGTGTAACATTATGAGAATAAAGTCATGCTTGTTCAAACATAACTTTCTCCCCTCAGTAAAATAAGACTTTGTCACAATTAGAGCCCGACAGAGTAATCGGCCTGCCGATTTATTTGGCCGAAATTAGGCCTTTTCAAATGTAAAGGGGAGTTTTCAGAACCCCTGGTCTATGATGCATATTGGCGGACCAGCCAGGACGCCTTGACTGTGTTAACGTTTGTGTTTGACAATCATTACAAATGTGCTTGACTGAATGAAATTCATTCAAGATTGATTAATCATGTCTGAAAGTGGGTTTACATCCATGTGCTCTGCTCACTACAATACTGTCTTAGAAACACGAAATTAGAATATTCAGACAGCAATGGTTAAAAATGTATTAATTTCAACCACGGTGGATCATGAAAACAATAATTTAGCAGCTTTTGGCAATCCAGGATCGTGCTATTGTCCTCGTAGCATTAGCATGCTGCTGGATGGATTTGGATTGGAGGAGGCAATTTAACTGTCTCTCACAGGGCGTCATTTTCCCCAGACGGCCTCATATAGTCGAGAATATATGGGCGATATTGGCCTCGACTAAGGGACATCATAAATGTGACCACATAATGAACATCCGCCGGGAGGGCGACTGCGATCGGGGCCATAAACCCTCCCTCAAGTCGCTCACGCTGTTCTGTTGCTCCTATGAAGGACGGCAAAATAGGACTGTCTATTCTATAGGTCTCAAAGGGGGCTTCTGGGTAATACTTGTCTATTATAGCTCCGAGTCACATTGGTGTTTTTTAAGTTGAGACGTCCGGCAAGTCATCGCCAATGTTCCTTGTGATTTACTAGCAAGTCTGCAGCCTTCAATTGTACAGCCTCGTTGGCTAATGCCCCATGTTCAGCCTTCATCTGCGCCATTAACGCAAACGGGAAGAAGGGATAATAATCTCCCAAACTCGTAAAAAGTCGGTTACGGCCGCTGCGACTTGGACTTAACGACTCCGATCGCACGCACTTCTTCTCGGGGAAAGGCCGGGCCCAATTTGAAACTTAGACAAACGCCGGACCACCAAGCTGGGCGAGCGGGTCTCAAACCACCCCCCCCCCCCCAGCCCCCGCCGCGGCCCGTACACGTCCGCAGTGTTTAATTACAGATGATTTATCAGCGCACTGTGGCTCGCTAACTGGGCCCCTTCCATTCTCTCGCTCCCACTGTGTGCTGCTGGGATCCTTCACATCAT
Source organism: Phyllopteryx taeniolatus (assembly GCF_024500385.1). Lineage (NCBI taxonomy): Eukaryota > Metazoa > Chordata > Actinopteri > Syngnathiformes > Syngnathidae > Phyllopteryx > Phyllopteryx taeniolatus. The sequence goes on along the minus strand of NC_084524.1, from coordinate 6,786,047 downwards.
TACGAGGGAGCTCATTTGTATTAAAATGAGTATTAGCGCTTAATTCCTGACATACATTCTGGGGGCCCGGCGTGCTCTCGCCCCGGTGCGTCCACGGCGGCGCCATACATCAAGTATTTTACGGGCGGGAGATTTAAAGGCGCGTTTGATCCCCGCTGCGATCGCCCATAAAGATGAAAGAACAACGCGGGGCGTCACGCGTAGATCATGTCAGCACCCGTGCAAACACTATAAGTTAACTAACACACTAAAGGGACGTTTATGTTCTTTTACGCCATTAACCTCATATCATCGGCAAGATCCCTTCAAGGGCATCCTGTTTTTAGTCCTTAAAGCTGTCGTAAGCAAGATTTTTTTTTTTCCCGGGGGGGCTAGGTTCCACTGAAATAAAACGCAATTACGTGACAAAGCAAATTTGATCGATGCTCATGCTACAAACCAACAGAAGTTTCAGCATAATTTGGTCACAAACAACAACTTGACACAAAATTTTCAACAGTGGTGTCCTGACTGGACCATCAACTAGTTTGATGGAAAAAGAATTCGAGGGTTGCCATGCCAAAGTGACAGGCGGCACTATGTCCATAACTGTGAGGTCATTTCGGCCAATCGGGAGCCTGGAAATAAAGTCGTTTCTGGCAAGGCAAATGAACAACACTGGCAAATTGATCTGTATGTACAGTGGAAACGACCCGGTTTACGAACGTTTCGATTTATGAACATTTTTATTATTATTTTTTTTTTTAAAGAAAACTGACCTCAGTTTACATGCTATTTTCGGTTTACGAACAGTCTTGGCATGGCTCAGAACTTTGTGCTTTTTCTCACGCCGCGTGAACATCATTGGCTCCGTACTTCAGGTACCTTTGTTTTTTTGCCTAAAATGGCCGCCACATCCCACAATGCAACACAAAAGCTGCATTGTGTGAAGTGGTGGCAATTTAGGGCTAGCAGTAACCACAGTGAACAATTAACATTTCTCTTCCTAAAAAGACTGCAAAGTGATTGGCTAGCAAAACCACTCTAATTTCATCATAAGTTGTTTTTTCACCTACTTCTATATTGCAGTATTTATTTTTAACCACACAACAATCAAACTAAGGTAAATATATTGTCGTTCTGCAGCTGGAATGGGTTAAACTTGTGAAATCATCTCATCAGAAAAAAGTTACTCTTTAAAAGGCATGATCAGTAATCAGATTACTTTTCAAGGAAACTGGTTATAAAAGGCTGTGTAGCTAAATATGCTGGTATGTTTGATAGCACGACTTCATATTTAAGTTAATTTCTCAGGAATACAAGCAACAAAAATTCCTGTTTTTTTAAAATTATTATTAAATCCCAATCAACATTGTTTAATTCTTGTTAGTAACTCAATTACTAACCTTTCCAATCAATTTTTTTGTTTTTGTGTTTAAGAGCTTATCTTGACCGGCAACAAAACAGCAGGCTTCAGTAAGTAAACAAGTGCCTTTGTTTCAGCATCCCATAAGCCTCCACCTCTCCCAAAAGTATTAACAATCGGAAAATATTCATCATTAACAACTTGCAAGTAATCCTTGAGGACTCCCGACAGAACTCGCGAATAGCTTCCTGCCCGCTCACCGAGAGGAAATATTAAGAAGGTATTAAATACAGTCAGCACATGAAAAATAATAACATATCGATCAGGCACGTCGCGCTTTCAGGGGAGCTTAATGGCCTGATTTCTGATATTGATCTACCGCCCCCCCAAAAACAAATAAATAAATAAGCCCAGCTAGTGAGGCTCAAATTATATTTTTTTTATGATTATGTTTGTTATTATATGGGCTTCAATTCAGGAATTGTTTTGTTTTGTTTTTTTGTTCTGGATTTGCATATGATTCGTGATTAAATATGCAGTGAATATAATCTCCAAGCGAGCAGTGATAGAGATCGTCATTGAGTTGCCAGATAAGTGCACGTAAGGCTGTGTTGTTGTGTCTCAATCCCCATGGGGGTGAGGGTGGGGTGACGGTGGGGGGGGGGGGCAAAACTCATTCTCCAGCTAAACACGTGATCCCTAACCCCGCCTCTTCAAAGTGATCGTATTCCTCGCTCAAACAGACAGAAAAATCTATATCTCAATTTGGTACACTTCAACAGCACTCCAAAAAAAAGTGCCCGCAGAGGAAAAAAAGCGAATTAAACTGCGACAAGCTGATTTAACAACCTGAAAGATGAATCTAAGTAGTTGTTTCTGAAATATGTATTTGTCGTGTGCAATATCGGGCATTTGGCAGGAAAGGGAGGGGGCGGGCGGGGGGAACGTGACGGGACTTTGGAAAGGGGTCCCTGGAATAACATGTGGGAATGCATTCACCGTAAGAAAAGTGACAGCTGGCTTGACATGGAACACATTTGACTGTTCTTTTGATCGGTAAAATGCACAAAAACACCACCACCAAAAAAACTAAACAAAACAAGAAAAACCTCTCCTGCTGTTACAGGTCAAATTGACTCATTTTAAAGTGACAAAAGGAGTAAAAATGACCCTGACGCATTTGACTTTGACTTTCAATTCCATAAAATGCCCCCGAACAAAAAACAAAAATAGCAATTCAACCTCTTATTATTTTATGGGTCACATTGACCCCCCAGGAAACAAAACAAAAATCATAGGTAGTTATTTGGTAATTGACTAAAAAAAATTATTGTAAGTTAAGGAGTTTATAATCGGGTATAAAGAATGCTTATTGTTTCTTTTTTTTGGGATGACAAAACATGACCCGGGTCAAATTGACCCAGGCACATTTGATCATTCTTTCTATTCCATATTGTGCTGCAAAATGGGGAAACGGGGGCTCTTCACCCTTGTTAATGTTCAAAATAGTTATTTGGTGACTAACTATTGAAATGTTATGTAATAAATACAGTAATTATACACACTGTATATGACTAATATTTGTTTCTGACAATGTTAGATGATTAAACATGGACTGTGTCAAAGTGACCCAGGAACATTGAACTGTTATTTCTATTTCATATCATGCACTAGAAGACAAAACAATCGCAACTGTTTCGTTACAGGTCAAATCAACCCCCCCCCAAAAAAAAAAAAAAGTTTATTTTTTCGATAATGCAATAAATATTGAAATTGGAAGTAATCAAGTAAATCATCAAAGATAAAAACTGTTTAATGGGTTTTTATGTTTCTTACATTTTCAGATGATTCAACATGGACTGACTGGGTGAAATTGACCTGGGAACATTTAATTGTTCTTTATAATCCATAATGCACATTGAAAGGGGGAAAAGGGAACACTAATCCTCCTGTTATGTTTCGGGTCAAAATGACCCAACAAAAAAAAAGGTTCAAAGTAATTGAGACTCTACTGTATATGACGGATTTGGGGTTTTTTTTCCTGGAATTTTTAGACTATTAAAAATGGCACGGGTCAAATTGACCCAGGAATATTTAACTCTTGTAATTCATACCGTGCACCAAAAAACAAAACAAAAAAGTAATTAAACCAAATTGAACCCCCCAGGAAAAAAAAAAAAGTATCTTTTTTTGACAATGCAAGTAATGGAGTAAATGATCAAAGAAAGAGAATGTTTCTTTGCTTCTGACACCTTTTGAAGGATTAAACATGGCCCGGGTCAAACTGACCCAGGAACTTTACTGACATTTCCTGCGAAACAAACTTGACAGGAGGGTGAACGGAGCGCCGATAACCACGTCAGCTGGATCAGTGGACCCCTGCTGTGAAATAGTCACCATGGAACGTGACACTGGGAGGAATGGTGTTCGTGGAGGCCCCCTGGATTATATTAGCACAGTGGAACAGGTGGCCTTTTATTGCCTGTGTTGTGGAGCCTTTGAAAGCGGATGCAACAGTACGAAATGACACGGGGGGGGGGCAGTGAGGGTGGTTGTCGGGGGCGCCTTCTGCCGCCAGTCGACTGTAACGCGAGAATGCACTGTGAGATGCTGCGACGACTGTTAAGACGGCAGGGGGAAAATACTCACATTGTCCAGTTGTCTGCCTGGCAACAAGCCACAAAATAACACAAGCAAGTAATGAAAGGAACATAGCAACCGTTAATAATGCACGTATTAACCAAAAAGTGTGAAAATACCAGGATGAAGAATGTGAGGCAGCATTGTGACTCACTAGATTGTATATATTTTTGCTCTTTGAAGTAATCCTAATATCCTCTGGCGAGTATGAAATGAAGGATGACTGACTCATATGAGCCTTTTTTTTTGTTTGTTTTTTAAATTCACTTGGGGCTAAATTGTCAAACTTATTAAATATTGACATCTTTAATGCTACTTTAAATGTGTCCATTTTATTCCAATTTATATTTATATTTATGAGCGCGTGTTTTTTTTCTCGTAAGTTTGCTATTAATTTACCTAAAGTTATTAAAGGAACGATATGCAGCTGTGTTGACTGTCTACAAGGGAAGCCCAAGCGCACAAAATAACCGGTATTCCCCATCGAAGATGGCTTTTTCTTTGGCTTTTTGCTCCAACAAATGGATACAGATCGTATTCTATCTTAGGCCACGATATTGCTAATCTGTGCCACCTTTTTTTCTTTACATCACAACAATTCAGTATTGACCAATGACCTTAAAGTTCTCCGTGAAGGTTGTTGGAGCCGTGGCAGCCCTTCACATTTAATTAAGAGGTGAAGAAAGTCTTTTAGTGCCGCGATGATGGCTCGGGCAGTTTTGCCCCTACGCTACCAAATCCTTTTTGTTTTCATGCTCTACTGCCATGCTTGTGCCCAGGAACCCAAAGCAAAGTGACCATCCGTAAATATGAATAGATTCTCTCCCCCCACCCCCCCAGAAATGTTCACGGTTTGTAGTGTTAAATACTTGGGGAAACTGCGATCGGGTAAAGCACAGTCAAAAAGTGGGTGTCCAGGATCAAAGGCGAACAACAAGAGCCTACTATGAGTGACCTCCATGACAAGTAAAAGGAGCTTGTGAAGTCATCAGCAACTTTGGCTGGACAACCATAACCCGAAAGAGTTAGGTGTCAACACTTCTCTGGTGACGAACAAGGTAAGCAAGGTGTAAATAAAAATGAAAAAAATAAAAAAATAATAATAAAAAAGGTTAAAAGAACAGCCAAGTGAATTTTACAAGCCTGGCATACTGTACATTCCCTTGTTCATCAATTGCCAGTCGGTGTTGAGAAAAAGGGTGATTATAGTGAAAAGTAGTCATAAAATACCCACTTTTCTATTGCAAAAAAAAAAAGGAGGAAAATTTAGCTCATTAAATTTCAACTGCCCCTCGTATGTTGTGTTATTTTCACCGTGCCAGCTGAGAAAATGTCAAATTGTGTCCAGGGTGAGTAACAGGTTCGATTGAATGTTCATAAACGTGAGTCAATAACTTCGTGGCTTTCTTTTTGGGTTTTCTTGGACTGGATGGCCATGATGGCACGGGTCAACCTCCATCCACCCAATGAATATTTATACAGCCCGTTCGAGAGGAAAAGTCAGAAAATCAATCCAGTGGGCGGGTGTGTAAAGAATAAATGTGTCACCACCTCTCTGTCTATTGCGGCACCTCAATCCAAATGAAAAAAAAGAAAAAATTCCCCTCTCTTCCTTCCTTCCTTCTTCTGTCACTTTGGTGCTCTTCAGAGAGCCGCCGAACGAATGTGACGCTCTTATAACTCGATTCCGCGGGTATGCCGGGAATACGCGGCGTTCTACTACAGCTAAATCAACATCAGACACTGGTCGGGTCCTCGGGGTGAAGGAGGGAGGGGGGGGAAGGGGTTGCCGCTGTTTCTTCGTCAAAATTGTGCGCCTAGAGCCCCCTCAGCGGAATATCCCATAATGTAACTGTTCTTTTTTGGTTCCCTACTCTGGGGGGAGGGAGGGGGGGTGTAATGGCTTGTGCGCTTCAAAAAAAAAAAAAAAAAAAAAAAGTGCAAGACCAACAGAGGAAAACAGTGTAAGCTGTTAATGCTACGCTAATCCCCTACTAAAAACAGCTGAGGGTAATGGGGGGGGGGGGCTCGATAGTTAGCAGAATAGGTAAAGTCAGAGAGGAAATAGGAGAAACGCATTCAACTTTTGGTACTTTTTCCCAAAATCCAACCAAGGGAATTAGCAGTCAAAGGCTCATCACGGTCCTTATAAAGCCATAGACGACACATCCAGTAGCATAATGCAGACTGGAATAAAATTGCAGAAAACCAAGCAATGGGGCATGAATATTCATGAGCAGCACAACAAACTGTGAAAACCGCTTTGTTAGTGAAACCAATTCCCCAGCCCTCTACAGGGGGTTTGGACGGCAGCCTGCAGAGATGTTTGCCCACACTGGTGGCGGCGGAAGATGCTCAAAATGCTGGCAAAAGACGGGCCGGCGCGTGGCTGAGATGTTGTTTACCTCGTTGCCTGACTTCAAAGCCACAGCAACGCTCACTTTTTATTTTTTTTATTTTTTTTTGCTCAAGGGCTCCCCCTGCTGCTGCTGCGAACTTTCCTTTTAACATCAAGCGCGGGAGCAAGACGGTCAGTCGTGTCTGTACAAGCGCAGGAGTTGATTGCCTAATAAATATGTATGCGGGTCTTTTTCCATACGATTTGATCAAAAACTGAAAAGACATGGCCCACAGAATTTCCTTTCTAAAATCAATTCATTTTACTGTTCTGACTATTTGAAGTATTGGCGGTTATTCTTCAACTACTCATAATTGTTTCTAAGAAAAATCAATGGTAATATTTTTCAAACTTTGAATGCCAAAATGTCTTTACTGTTACTTGTCCCAAATGAAATTTCATGGTTTCTGAAGATGCTAATTACATTTTTGAATATTATAGTAGGCCACTGGCAAACGCAAGCAAGTGGATTATAGCGATAATATAGCGCTGATGCAGCATGCCAGAGAGCTGGCTTTTGCCAGAATGGAGAGGAGGCGGCTCTCGCAAGATGCTGACCGTGGTCGTGCCAGCATCTAACCTTGGAACACCCCCACCCGCCACCTAACAATCCTCCGTGCGTGATTCCCTTTCTGCTCAGAAAGGAAGGCTGCTTACTTGCATTGTTAATTTGTTTAGCCCACAAGCGTCAATCTTTCAAAATCCCCTTTTCCACCAGCCTTTTGCATTTACAGTGGGTACGGAAAGTTTTCAGACCCGCTTAAATTTTTCACTCTTTTTTATGTGGCAGCCATTTGTTAGTATCATTTAAGTTCATTTGTTTCCTCATTAATGTACACACAACACCCCATATTGACAGAAAAAAACTGAATTGCTGAAATTTCTGCTGATTTATTAAAAAAGAAAAACTGAAATATCACACAGCCGTAAGTATTCAGTATTTGGGGTTCCTCTGCCATTCCTCCTTGCAGATCCTCTCCAGCTCTGTCAGGTTGGACGGTGAACGTTGGTGGGCAGCCTTTTTCAGGTCTTTCCTGAGATGCTCAATTGGGTTTAAGTCAGGGCTCTGTCTGGGCCATTCAAAAACAGTCACGGAGTTGATCTGAAGCCACTCCTTTTAGCTGTGCGCTTAGTTAGGGTCATTGTCTTTTTTGAAGGTGAACCTTCGACCCAGTCTGAGGTCCTGAGCACTCTGGAGAAGGTTTTCGTCCAGGATATCCCTGTACTTGGCCACATTCATATTTTCTTCGATTGCAACCAGTCTCCCTGTCTCTGAAGCTGAAAAACACCCCCCACAGCATGATGCTGCCACCACCATGCTTCACTGTTGGGATTGTATTGGACAGGTGATGAGTAGTGCCTGGTTTTCTTCACACATGCCACTTAGAATTAACTCCAACAATTTTTATATTGGTGTCATCAGACCAGAGAATCTTATTTCTCACCATCTTGGAGTGTTTTTTTTTAGCAAACTCCATGTGGGCTTTCACGTGTCTTGCACTGAGGAGAGGCTTCCGTCGGGCCACTCTGCCATAAATCCCCGACTGGTGGAGAGCCGCAGTGATGGTTGACTTTCGAGAACTTTCTCCCATCTCCCGACTGCATCTCTGGAGCTCAGCCACAGTAATCTTTGGGTTCTTCTTTACCTCTCTCACCAAGGCTCTTCTCCCCCCATTGCTCAGTTTGGCCGGACGGCCAGCTGTAGGAAGCGTTCTGGTCGTCCCGAACGTCTTCCATTTCAGGATTATGGAGGCCACTGTGCTCTTAGGAACCTGAAGTGCAGCAGAATTTTTTTTGTAACCTTGCCCAGATCTGTGCCTTGCCACAATTCTGTCTCTGAGCTCTTCAGGGAGTTCCTTTGACCTCCTGATTCTCATTTGCTCTGACATGCACTGTGAGCTGTAAGGTCTTAGATAGACAGGGGTGTGGCTTTCCTAATCAAGTCCGATCAGTATAATCAAACACAATGAAGGTGTAGAACCATCTCAAGGATGATCAGAAGAAATGGACCGCACCAGAGTTTCAGTTTATTTCAGTTTTTCTTTTTTAATAAATTATCAAAAAATTCAACAATTTAATTTTTTTCCTGTCAATATGGGGTGTTGTGTGTACATTAACGAGGAAAAATATGAACTTAAATGATTTTAACAAAAGGCTGCAATATAACAAAAGAGTAAAAAATTTAAGGGGGTCTGAAAACTTTCACCTTATATTTCACCTTATTTTCATGAATGAATGTTTTCATGTTATATAATGACTATTTTTGTTTAATTTGTATTTTTTTATCCTGCCGTCATAACATGTTTTTATATTTCTTGCAGTATTCCATCTTGAGTCTTGGATATTTGTTTTTATTTTGTTTTGTAATATTTTGGAGTAAAACTGACCCTGTAAACCTTGGGGTGTTGTTTTTCCTTTAATACCACAATTGTCCTTTTTTTCCCCTTATAATATGACTTTATTTACACGTAATTTGAAGTTTTTCATGTAAAATCAGGATTTTATTCATTTTCTTGTAAGGAATACAACCTCTGTCTGATTTTTGATGACTAATTAGGTCGACTACGCTCATGTGTTTTATGTATGTTTGTCATTTTGTTTTCGGGTGGTAACAACTTTGAGAACCACTGCCCTATACAGTATATCACCACCAAGCACAGAGAAAGAATGCTAAAATCCAATGAATTGGTTAAAAAAAATAAAAAGTGCTGATTTTACGCTATTTGCGTTTGCTCTTAAAGTATCCGAGGTCAATGCCACAGTGATGGCTCTAATCTAGTACATGAACATGAGCTGCAGCCAGTGTATTAGCGTTAGCTCCCGCCTACGCGCAGCGTGCCGGCGAGCGTGACAGCCGGCTAATGGCTTTGTCACAAAGGGGAGCGGAGTTTAGACGCCGCCGTAATCGGGATCTCAATAAGCGCGTCGCCACCGCAGCGTCGCCCCGACGTCACTCACGTCATAGGCGGCATTGCCCATTTTGCCACTGGAAAGCGCCGGAGCGCACGACACACTTCGTCAAACCCGAGGACGCTAATCCTCGGTGTGCATAGACGTGACAACGACCCCGAAATAATAATAAAAAAACATTTTTAAAAATAAAAAGTTCAAACATACTTTTTAAATGCATTACAAAGGCTTTTGAATACAAAAACTGCAATCCTAAAATGTATTAAATGTATATCCTTCCCACATACAGTATGAAGGCATTCCAGTAAATCAGCATACAGTGGGAAGAAAAAATAAATACAAATCTGCAGTAGAAAAGTAGCTACATTCCACAAGAAAAACACGGCAGGTGAACAGCAATATGGCAGGGAACACTGTATAATTCATCTGAAAAATGACAGTTATTTTTAAAAAAAATTCATATTGCACAATCAGGTCACTGCAGAGCATTGTGTCAGAAGTGGGATCCCTTGACTGGACACATAGGTCAATGACAATAAATTTAAATATCAGGCTTCCTTTATTTCAGTGGAACTTCTGTCCTCTATAGATTCACAACATACAGAGGGAAATAATAGATTTTTTCTTATTTTTATATATAATTTTGATGACAGCTAACAAAAACCACACATTTTCCATCTCAAGAAATAAAGGATTTTGAATTGAGAAATCAGGAAGGAATTGGCCTTATTCTCTGTTTACTGAATCTATATAATGACTTTAACTTTTTAAATTGAACTAGCGAAATCAGTGAACTTTTCTTCGATGTTCTAATTTATTGAGATGCACCTGTATATCATCTTTACATAAACTGTCTGTGTTTAATAAATCTATATGAGTAACTTTTTTTAACTGAACTACTGAAATCAGTGCACTTTGACGATATTCTAATTTATTGAGATGCACCTGTATATCATCTTTACATGAATTAAAAATGAAGAAAAAAAAGTGTTCAGTGTGTTTAGCGTACTAGAGGTACGGGATCAATTGCTGTCAAGTTGTTAAAAAGGAGCAAGAATCCTTACATCCTTTACAAAATGAGAGAAGGCGAGAAGTGTGTGTGCTTGTTTGTGTGTGTGCATGCATTTGTTTGTTTGTGCCAAAATGTGGGCTCGCCGCCTGTTATCATCATTAGCCAAAGCTGGAAACGCTCGGCGGGTGCACAACAAGCTATGAAGGGCAAACCTGGGGATATTGCGCGCGTCATTGGACGTGTGCAAGTAAAGTAACGAGGACAGCGTGAGACAATGGCGCATTGTTCGCCGCGCTACGTTACCCCACGCCTGACTTGTGCCCGCTTTTTAATTAGGGTTCACCCACACGCAGCCGGTCTACTGGGGCTGCCTATATTCCGTGTTAACACAACTCGTATGGCCAATTCGTACAATGCTTGCCTTGGTCTTTTCACTCTTCATACGAGATGAGAATGAGGATGAGATGATAAAAATCTGATCTTAAAATGAAATTGAGATGGGTTGATATTGAAATGAGATTCCGATGGGTTGAGATTGATATTAGTTTGAGAGGAGTTGAGATTGAGATCAAACCGAGGAGTTGAGATTGAGATGATCTTGAGACGGGTTCAGAATGAGATGAGACTGAGATAAAACCGAGGAGTTGCGATTAAGATGAGACTGAGACCGGTTGAGATTGAGATGAGACTGAGATCAAATACAGATGATTTGAGATTGTATTAAAATGGGATTGAAATGAAATTATAATGAGTCTGGGTTTAGATGAGATTGAGGATGACATGAGATTACGATAAAATGAGATACAATTGAGATGAGATTGAGGATGAACTGAGATTAGGATAAAATGAGATACGATTGAGATGAGTGAGGATATAATTGAGGACGAGATGCGATTAAAATTCGATTAAAATGGGATTGAGATGTGACAGAGGAGTTGAGATGTCTTAAAATGAGATTGGGATGAGTTGAGCTCGGGATAAAATACAGATGAGTTGAGATGCAGTTCGGATGAGATTCAAATGGGATTTAGATGAGATGTGATTGAGATGAAATTAACATAAAATTGAGTTAACATGAGATGGGATTTAGATGAGATTGAGGATGAGATGATTGAGGATTAAATGAGATTACGATAAAATGAGATACAATTGAGATGAGATTACGATTAAATGAGACAATTGAGATGAGATTGAGGATAAAATGAGATGCGATTGAGGATTATAGTCAGATCACCCTGGAGTTGGCAAATTCCAGCCGAAACTATGCTCCTGTCAGATTGAGGCGAACAAGCATTTGATGGCATGTCAACATGGCCGCCAGCACTGCTGCTATAAATGTCCCGAGTCAATCTCCGACGCCCCCAAATGATCGAGCTCCCCTTTAATTTATTATTTTCTTTTTTTTGGAGAAGCGACTCCCGCTTTAATGTGAAGCAGCGCCCGGCTTAATGATCCGTCCCCTGACAACGGGTGGGGAGCGGAAAGAAAAGGGAAACTCTTAAATCGTTAGACGAATCAGAAGCACCACAGTTTAAAAAAAAAAAAACGGACGGCAAATTCTTGTCACTGTCATGAATACCAACTCTGGAAAAACGAATTAGCATATTTCCTATTAATGGGAACAAAAGTTGTTTGGGCAAAGTTCTCCAACTGCAGTAAATGCTGTAATTATGAGCCTTTTTTGTTATTCTTGTTTGGTAAGATTGGAAAAGTCACAATGAACAATATTCAGTGGATTTATAAGCGAGCGGCGGGAACTCTGGTTGTAAGCTGATAAAGGAACAAGCTGAGCTGGTTGGGCATTCCAGACTTTTAATGGTAATAGGGAGCATTTATATGAACTTGAAGACTGGCTTTGTGCCTTCTATTGGAAAAGTGAGCAAAAAAACAATCATAAAAATGCATGTTAGAAGCACTCCAGTACCTCGCAGCTGGAGCGTTATGTTTTTATGAAACTCAACATCATGTAAATTGTTTATATTTGAACTACAATCCTTTTTTTATTTAAATGGTGTCAAAGCAAAAAAAAAAGAAAGATGCGTGAAAACAAGGGCACTAGTGAACTTAGCGTGACTCCACTTCTCTCCGAATGGCGGGGCTCGAGGAAGAAGGGGATTTTGTATGCTAACCCCCCCCCCCCCCCCCCCCCGCATCGATCCAGATCAAGCTCGGGCAGAGAAGCGGTGGGCGTTGGGAGTCAAGCGTCTTTGATCAAACAGTGGTCATGACTTCTTGGAGAAGCAGGAATCTCCCCACTGGAGTCTGGGAACAGCGCGGAGGTCCCACAAGGGATTACAGCTGAGTATGCCTATTATGGGATGGACGGAGAACTACTCCAGGGTACCATCGAACAGCAGCTCGAAGTTCTCTTTTGTCTGTATGTACAGTTGCGGGTTGTAAAACTGTATCCTATAACAAGTAGAACACATTGGAAGGCAAAGTCGCGACTGGTGCCAGAAGTCAGATCCCTTATCCATGTACGGCAATTGCAAGGCTGAACTGGCAGCAGATAGCAAAGTAAAAAAAAAAAATAATAATAAAAATAAAAATAAAAACTTGAAAGCAAATACAATTATATAGACAAGAAATTGTACAGTGTGATATGGTTACATATAAGGTTGGACATCGTTTGAATAGACCGATTCCGGTTCCTTAGTTCGATTCCGCTTCACAACGATTCTCGATTCTTTTACTGGGCTGTTTCCAAAACGTTTGCATGGTTTATATAAAGGCTGTCCAAATTATGAACATTCATTTTGTTTGCAGCCCACACCATAGACTAAAATGAACATTCGACTCGAGGTTCTTTATAACCAGTATCAATAGCAAACCTATTAGCTAAAAGGCAATGTGTGTGCAACTAACCCAAATTGACTTAATATTCATTCATTCATGTTTCAGCTAAAAGTGAAATGTTGCATTGTTAAAATAGTTATAATACTTCACTGACAGCATTGTTAAAGGTTATTTTAACAATGCTATATAGCTGCCCTTATATATATATATATATATATATATATATATTCTGTTTCATCACGTCAAATGGTTTATACATGCAAGTTTTAACTTGACTTCTTGTTTTAAGCTTGTAGCCTTTTATTTTGAAGGGTACGCACCGGAACTCAGCATTTTGGCACGAAAAGTAACTTCACAAGGCATCGGTGAGTGTTTTTTTTTTGTTTTTTTAATTTTTTTTATTGAATTTTATTTTTTTTTTTAATGGATGGAATCAAGTGCTATAAAACACTGATTTCTTTCCCTACCCACCGATGGGGCACAAGGTTCGTGTTTGTGATTCTGTGAGACAACGTTTATGTGAATTTTGTCCCAATTCATTGTGATGTGAAGTTTTAGCCCAATATTAAGCTTTTTTTTTTTTTATTTATTTATTGTCATCACCGCTTACGTTGGTTTGAAGACTAAAATAATCACTAAAAACCTTCAGTGCAAAAAGTGCAAGCACCTGTTTACCTTGTTAGCTGTCTCAATGTTGGCATAGACATATTGATTATTTCACTCACCCAATTGACTGAGAGTTCGCTTCTTCGCAGCTTGAGGACTAGGCATCGAAACCGGGAACCGAAATTTTTTAATTTGAACGGTTCCGGGAGAATCCGAACGTCAGTCCCGGTTCCAATCGCTTCTTGATTCTCGATGCCCAACCCTAGTTACATAACACATTACGTCATAGCACATGGTGCAGGTTGTAAACAGCTGAAAACCAGGCGCAGCAATTAATCATGGACAGAAACTTTTCAATTGTGTTTTTTGGAATGACTGAGGTGAGTTGTATTATTTGTCGTCGACCAAAAGTAGTGCAGACGTTGGAAATTAAGAGCTCAATAAAACTGCTGGAACGGCGACTGCGGGTGGGTGGTATGCATGGCGAGCAGCAAATCCATTCTCAATTTCATGTTCGTATGGCATTAAAGGCTGAATATTACTTCAAGTATCAATGGCCAATATACCAAATTCCTGTTATGGAAGGAAATGCTCAGAATTAAGTGTTACATATTTATATTTTTTAATTGCTATTTATGTCATTGTTGAATGAAAACAAAAAAAAGTACATATTTAGACCGTCACTGGACAGCAGGCTATAAAAAACAAAAACATAATATTTTCATTTCTCCCCCTGCTCTTTGGCACTTCCATCCTCACACTCTGCTGCCTCGTTACTCGGGCTCTTAATTAAAACCCCGACGCTTCTCCTTCAGGCGGTTACCAATACTTGATGCGCAGGATTAGCTGCATTGAAGTCGGACATAATTTGTTTTTAATAAAACATTGGAGGGATTAAGGCGATGGAGTTTACCGAGATTGGAGATCCGAGGAGCTGCTTGTAAGGTGCAAACAAACCCACAAATGTTTTGGCGTCTTCAATAGGCATTTAACTGCTCTTAATATGCAAGCAAATGATTGCAATACGAAGGATTTCTCACATAAATGAAGAAAAGACGCACACTAATGAAGGACTTACCTGTATGTTTATATCCGTTCCCGCTAATTTAGGATGTTATGGCTGGGCACAATGTCATTTATGAATTTGCGGCCTTAATTAGGAGTTTTATGGTTTGCTACAGCAGAGAGTACATAAAACAACAGCATCATCACTAACTCAACATGGCAGGTCTGTGGATCGCCATCTGCTGCCCGGGAAATCCGTTAATACAGTCACAGTTAGTTTTTCACACCGGTTTAATCGAGAATAAAATGCGTAAATTGAGTAGAGGGGGTAAAAAACTACGACACCGAAAGGCGAAGCGAGGCATTTAATTCAAGTACAGGCAAGCTAATGATAATTCCGGGTTTCATTGCTGATGATTGGAAGCAAACGCAGAGTTTCATTTGTTAATTGCGCTTCACATCCACTTACAAGCATCCGGTAATGAGGCGACACCGACAACACCAAAACAACGGCAGAAAAAGGCGGCCTGTAATTGCACAGCTGGCTATCAAAACCCGGCAGGGGGACACAATTCGCCCCGCGAGGTTGGAGCACCGAGCCTATTCCCGATCGATACCGCCGCTCGTCTGCCACGTTTACGTGTCGTTTCTCATCAAGGACCTCGCCGCTTTGCCAGGCTTTTGTCGCCAAGAATAAAAGGTCAGAGGAGAGGCCTGATAATTTTGTTAATCCCCTTTTTGCCTAAGACCTTGACGAGTTTAATTCGCCGCAATTGTTTGAACGATCAATACAGACCATTTCAGCTCGGAGAGCGCTTGTCCCTCATGGTGGGCTTGAAACTTGAAAACACAAAGTCGCTGCACATTTCAAAGCCTAACTTCAGAAATGCACATGCTAAATGCATTTGACCAGTGCAAGAGCATTTCATTACTCTGCCTGTCATTATAGGTCAGTGGCAGAGATAGATGAGCAAAGAAATTGTTTTTGCAGTAGCTAAATGATCATTTTCACACACTAATCATAACTTTTGTTGATTTATCAACAAGCAAACCAAGCTGATGTTGCCGTACATTCACGGTGAAGCTGCTATTTTAGGGTCACATTATCACATATAGTTGCTTTAAAACAATTCATGGAGGAAGCCAAATTTGTTTCTGGAGCGTTGCAGTCACACTTGGCATGATTTCCGATTAATAAGTCAATATTTAGCTAGCAAAATGTGCTTATTTCAAATTGTTTCCAGTGCTTGCTTGTGTGTTCTTGGCCAAAAGGTTTATGTATTGATGCGAGAACAGTAGAGGCAATAAACCCAAGTCTCCTGTTTTGTGTTTTTAATGAAATGTGCCCAGCTGCCAATGCATAACCAAATTTGTAGCGAGCAAGTGCGCAAATTAAGCACGCCCGTCGCTCAGACGGCGCTACCGCCTAAGCGGTATTTGGGGAAATTACTTCACACGTTTCATTTATGGCCACGTTTTGTTCACAGAGCGGTAATTGACAGTGATGTAATGAAATTGCAAGTCCAAATACTGAATGTGTTATTAAAGTCAATAACACAAAATGGAATGCCCCACTGAGCACGAGTTAGGGAACACGATTAGGAGCAATTGGAATCCATAGGGCAGAGCGCCGTGTTCATGGAAGGGGCCAAAAAAAAATAATAATAAAAGTGTCTGCTAGCTGCTTTCACAACACCGTCTGATTTACAGACTTGGCTCGGGCAATGAAAAGGACTGATAGGGAATGCAGCTTGTTGCGTAAACACCAATCAAGTCAGGTTGAAAAAAATTGCATTCAATGCCTCCAGTTGACCATAGCAGCAATCCTTTTCAGACTGTGTGAAGGGACTTTTTCCCCTCGCCAAAATCATGGCAAAGAGGCCGAAGTAGAGGAATTTATTACAACACTCAGATTGAAGTGCTTGTAGGAGAAAGTAGAAACCCACTGAAAAATACTGTTTGGAACCAGTGACAGTTCTATGGGGGCCTGGTTTGCCAGGCACAACCAAATCTATAAATGAATCAACTGACAAACATCGCAAACACTCGACTGCAAATCAACGAATCACTGCCGCAGATAGCTGCATGCGCATCACAAATGTTGCACAAACTTGTTGAACAATGAGATTGCTTTCCCACACCCACTTTTGATGTAGTTTTTCACTTCTCAAAGCTAGCCAACACGCACCATCTTGGCACCATATTGATCAGAACAGGACTACAAACCACAAGCCCCTATAGCCCTAAACTTTAGATACAAGAAATATCCCTAATGGCAGAAGATAAGTGGATAAGCGGAGGAAAAGGGATGGATGGATGGCAGAAGAACATATGGAAAAAGATGTTTGTAGCGTCCCGATGTTGAGCTGCAGGCATAATTCTCCATTTATCAGAATTTTAATCATTTCTCAAATGCGGCCCCAATCAAACGTCTCTTTGTAAAACCTCCCAAACGCAAAGTCCCCCGGTGTCGGCAGTTAATTAGTCGGCCCGCAGACAGATGAGCTCACATCAAAAGCAAAAGAAGAGCGAGAAGAAGAGAAGGATCCGCTTGGGTCGTCTGTCAAATGGAATGCTAAAGACTCCAGGACACTTTCCGATGGCCTCTCAGCTGTCCTCTCCCTTCAGGATTCCTAAAGACCAGCTACCTCCTTAAGACCGAGCAAGTCTCTCCTTAAATCCCAACTAGGGACTTTCTGTGTGGAATTTGGGAATTCTGGAGCGCTTCAAAAACCTCTCTTAGTTTGGGCCTGTTGTCTGTCTCTGTCGAACTGGTGATCTTTCCAGGGTCTACTCTGCCTCTTGCCCTTGGATCCAGGATAAGTGGGTAAAGACAGTGGATGGCTGGAACACAATCCAAGGAGCATTGGACTTCGCTTACAAATAAAACTTGAGCGCAGGATGTCATCGCAGGTAAAAGTGAGCCTCTGCGGCAGGTTAAGCGCGATAAGCGAGAATGAGCATATGCCAGGGGGAGCAAGATAATGACCAAAAAATGACTTTCCGTCCCTCTGACACAAAAGCGAGACAGGTAGAGGGGGCACAGCTGCTGTGGAAGATTAATGGCGCTGCCAGATGTGGGGACTCTGGAGAGGGTGACCAGCCCTTGGTGCCGGGAAAGGACAAAGCAGGCATGCAGATTATTCGACGGTATGAGCGAAAATGGGCAAAGATGACAAGCGTCGGGTGTCGCAAAGGTGCTAATAACGATGTGGTTTGGCTGCAATGATACAGAAATCTCCTGCATATGCCTCATAATCCGGAAATAATGAAGCAGGTTGGATTGATGCAAAGAAGATTGACTTTGACTTCATACCTCATTTTGCTGAAGCCTTCTGGTACACAAAACAGACTTCGGAGAGAAAAAATAAAACCCAATAGCAAGTCAAGATCGAAAAGGTTCCCCACCCTTGGCTTTAGAAGACAAGAGTTCGAAAGACCAAAAGAGGGTTCAGCAAAGAGTAGTGCCACCTACAGTTGGGAGTGACCCGACTCACCTTTAGGTCAGCAGCCATCACAACAAAGCATCAATACCGCAATTTGTTTCCCCATTCCGTCCCTTATCAAGGTTAAACGGAACAAATCAATCATCCGGTGGGACAAAGAGGCTTCTTGTCCGAGAATAAAAAGGTTAGAAACCCTTTTTTTTTTTTTCTGGAAAAGTGAGAGCGAGCGAAACCTGAAACAAACACTGTCTGAAAGCCTTCCTGCCAAATCTGCACATTTGACTGGTTGTTCCCAGGAACAGATAGGGTTTCAATTACATGCAGTTTGCCCTTGGTTGGGCTATTTCAATATTTTATGTTGATGCATTACCACCGCAACATGCAGTCATTCATTTCCATTCAGGAGACGGCGCTTTGAGGAGAAAATAGCCTCTTTATCAAGCCCAGCTCGGTGTTCTATTATTCCGTTTGGATCGTGGAGAATGGCAAATACATAAATTAGAAATGCACAATTACTTTTCACACGGATTGCCCGCCAAGTGGCACGGAGATCGCTCACCGCACAGCTCGCGCCGTATCAACTACACATCTTGTGAATGCTGCCATGTAATTGGCTCAAAGCGGGCGTACACAGACGTGCATTCACTGCGTTGTTGTCGGCAATTTCGCAAAGACACGGGGCGACTGACGGGAAGCCACAGTGATCGTAAAGCAAATAGATAGCCCCAATTAGCCCAAATTTAGAATAGGGGATGTGGTGACCCACAAGAGGAAGACATTCACCAGGGGCGTGTATCTTCAAGGGAGGGCAAAAGGAGTTGTTGGCTTCAAAGAGAGTGGTTGGCTGTTTGATTTGAAAACACTCCGTTTGTATGTGGAGGGTAAGCTGACATGACTGGTTCTCATCTTCCAGTCTTGTTATTTACCACATCTTCACAGGGTGCAATGCCAATTTGGGTCACAGTGAAAACACAAAACGAAAATGGGCTACTCTACTTGGTAGAAACAGGAGTCAAAGCGGTATGGAAAGAATCAATTGTGCCATCTGAGGCACAACTGTACCTACTGGTGGAAATGTCTTAAAAACAAAACATGCTGTTATGTTTTATTTCCTTCATTTCATATTCTTTCTTTGGCCTATTGTTTAAGAGAGAACACAATCCACTGCTTCAACTGACTTAACGTTAGTAATATCCTTGCTCCGGGTTAAAAGGCCAGATGTGTGGGTCAATGTGTGGCGCAAAAGCGCGTGCTTTGCATACAGGCTGTGGCGTCCAAGACCTGAAGCTCCTTTACAGCGACATAACGCAGATTGATCGGCTGCTTTGTCACCGCCGGCCCAGGTGCGCAAGTAGCAAGTTTTTTTTATATCAGATTTTATGGCGCAGATGCTTGTGCTGAGCTGCACACAAAACCACACTAAGATGAAGGCGCCCGTCGTCAGACTCTCCAGAAATGCAAATAGATTTTTTTTTTTTTTTTTTTTTTTTTTTTTTAACTGGGGTGTGGGGGGGAAATAAAAAAAAAAAAAAAAAAAAAAAAAAAAAAACTCATGAAAAAGCGTTAAAGACCAAGAAGTTACCCCGGAGGAAGTTTTAGGCGATCTAAACTTGACATGAACCCGCTGAAACTCTCAGAAGTTTGTGGCTCATTAAAGCTATTACCTCCTCCTAGCACCACCCTACGCCAACACCTTCCCCACCCAGTGCACACCCCCTCTGGAAACAGCTACACTGGAGTGGCACTCTAATCATTGTAATGCATCTCTGTTCTTTTAATTAAGGGATAATGTCCAATTTCATGACGTTTATGAGGTTGTAACATCCATTAGCCTGCAACAGATGCTGCGGCGGAATAGCTAAGGAGCCTCGAGCTGAGCCGGGCCGGAAAAGCCGCATTTCCCGCCGGTTAATTGGTGAAAGACTCTCCCGACTTTTGGATACTCGTTTCCCATTCTCCTGTCTCCGCCCACTGCCCATTCTCTCTGTGTTTTTTTTCCAATCACGATGCCTCGGAGCAGAATGAGATTTAAAGAGTATAAGCGACTGAACTTTAAACAGCTTTCGGCCGAGGAACATAAAAGTGGCATTTAAAATTTGTGATTGCAATTAAACGAGAGTTATTCGCAAAAGGGAATGTCAAAAGCAGTTCTAATCATTTTTATTGGGCCGCTTAATTATTGCATTGCACTGGCTGGGCGCATGGATTCAACCCTTCGCTCCGCTTCTCACACGTTTGCCAACAGCCAGATGAGCAATGAGTACCTTGATTTAAGGGGAAATGAGAAGGCCGTGAACTTTTCCAACACTCCCAAGCCACCCCTCCATCTCATCCCCTGAAGGATGAGCGACCATAGTCAGAAAAAAGTATTGTCGGGTGTTTGTGATGACGGCAAGTTGAAAATCACAGCCGAGCATCCCTCACGGGCCAGATGGCATCCAGTTTCGTAACAAATGAGCTTCCCGAGCCCGCCCCTGCGCTGACTGTTGGAGGTGAACCGCCAGAACTCCCCCGAGGCGTCGCTGCCAAGCTCCGGTGATGGAGATGGACTGGAGCTGGCGTCGGCCGCGCCAAGTCTCGGGTCTCGGGTTTGGAGGGGAAGTGAGATAGACGCGGTCTCCGAGGGCAGGGTGAGGGTCTGCTGGGCAGCTGTCCTCTAATTAGTCACCCCCACTGGCATCTGTCGGAGCAGCCAGCGGTGAACGGAGCGCGTGGACCTGATCCAGCTCTCAGTCAAAGCCATTTGACTTTATTTAAGCACGCCCACCTGCAGTTAAACCAGCACCTGATCGACTCGTGTGACAGATGTGGCAGACACAAACAGATTATCTTTCTTCCTGTACCAATTGAAATGACAGAGACATTTCTACCTGGTCGTGTGCACGTGTAAACTTTCAGTTTTTACAACTGGCCGCGAGTAGCAAAAGAACACAGGAATAATTGAGTAAAAATGTTTAGAATTGCCCATATTAATAGTATAAACCACAAACTCCAGTCCAAAAACACTTTATAATCATTTCAAACTTATCTTACAACAATTCCCCTAAACAAATAAATGGCCCACACCAGGACAAAAACAGTCTTAGTCCCTCAGACAAGATGTACCACTTGAACATACTTCCATGACACCAATTACTTCTATTATCCAGGGATTTGGAGCCAACTTATGGCATCTTAGCACATTACAGAAAAGGGCACAACAAATGTGAATAGTTCAATACCCGAACAAGAAACCGTGAATAGGCCGCCCTAACTCAAGCACGAACTTTGTTTGGTTTACACTTTTATACGTATCCCACTGACAATGTGTTTATGCATTAAAGTCAAAACCAGTCCGTAAATATCCTCTAAACGAGGCAAAACAACGAATAACCCAGTGGTAAGAACGGCACGACTGTTCCCTAAAGAGATCCCCCTAGAATGATCCTCAGCGCGTTCTTGAGCCGATCCCACGCCAAAGGTTACTCAGCAAATGTCAGTTTGTCTCCTCTGAAGAGACTTCTGGATGCAACACTGGTCCCTGGTATGCTCCACTGCAATTGTCTGCTATTATTGTCTCCCGGCATTCCATGGCACACTTGACGGGAGACCCTAAGTGTCCTTGGGCAAAGGGGTTTCCAGAGGAGCTAATGGTTAGCGCGCAATGACTAATGGGGGGAAAGCGTGACAAAATAAGACGAATGGTTCGGACCAACTTCATTACCTAAGTGACAGCTTTGAAGGCGCAGCTGTATCATAACTTATTTTTCATGTGTGGGGCGTTGGACAAAGGAAAATGACATTTGGTTCTGATGACAACAGAGCACTTCCTAAAACAGCAGGGGTTGTGGTGAAGGTTGGGATTTTAAAGAAGCCGTTTTGAAAGAGAACCACACAATATGGGAAATTTGAGATGCATTATTTGGAAGCACTGGAGGTGTGTGCGCTTGTCAACATCAAACTAAACCGGCAGATTGCCACAGACTGTCAAAATGTTTACTCGCAAACCTCCCTTTTCTTGTATTATACATCTGTGGAGGAATGGAAGTTCGCAGGCGAGACAGAGAGCACAATGGCACACTTTTAGAATGCATCAGTGCGCGACAAAACAAGGTGAAAGCTGCAGTTAAAGCAACAATATTTAATAAAGCTGCAAGCAGCTACAAACAGGCCGTCGCTCCCCTTTTTCAATGGCAAATCATCAAAATGATCATCAAATTTTGATGCCATTCTCCCAACACATTAAATTCTGTACGCAAAAAAAGCTTGGCAATTGCCCATGTCTAATCTTCCTGACTCCAATTGCCGCGACTTCTCTTGTTGGTCAAAGTACGAGCCCTGTTAAATTTCAATGACCTAGACATGTCCACCAAATTGCGAGTTGATTGGGGAAACCGGTGTCAGGGGATAATTTATTCGAACTTCCCTTCTATGTTCCAGAAAGTTTGCAACTGAAAATTCCTGCAATATTGTTGTTAGCACTGTTATCATTGTTACCAATTACATCAGTTGTTTATTATCTTGCTGTATTTTGCATCTGAACATGTCTAGCTTCCAACCAGATGTTCAAAAGGACACGTCACACCTGTCGGGGTAGCCCGGGACCAACAACCCAACACGAATTGCTCCTCTTCCCGCTTTAGCTGACCCCACCAAACAAATCCAGTGCTGAATCAATAACAACTCTATTGTCCCATCCATTTTGGTGAAAAAAAACAAACAAACATGCAATTGGACGGCAAATATTCCTCAGATGTCATTGAAGGTTTGTGCTAAATAAAGGCTCATCTGCTCAATATCAGGCTGGTTAATTTTTCATGAAAGGAAAGGTCATGTGGTCCACTGTAATCTCAAGTCTCAGTCCCTGTGTATCAGTGGCCGCCTAGCTCATGCTGTAGCATACATTATTCAACAAATACGCCAGACTTCATCGCGGTAGAGGGCAGCGGTTCGCCTTGTCGGTCTCGCCGCCAGATATTGCAAAGTTGTCCGAAATTATTTGATGTTTTATACAGCAATCAATTCAGCATCTTGTTACTTCCCTTGCAGTATGTTTCAACCAAATTCTGCTACTCTATTGCAACACGCAAGCGGGATCGCTCATTCAAATTTGCTCAATATTTCAGCCATGGATTTTGTGCTACATATGTTTAATTACATCAATCTTCAACTCTCCTTAAATTGTGTTTCAGCAAAAAAAAAAAAAAAGTAGATAGCTAACTTTAAAAAAAAAAATTCTGCCATAATCCATTTTATTTGCTTACATCTAAAAGCAATTTATTTTGATTTATTGTATTGAAATGTCTTTTTATTTGAATTATTTTTTGTATTTATTAACGAAACGTAAAACAAAATTTAGAAAAAGAAATAAGATCGGTGGAGTCATGAAATTCTTAATTAATTTTTTTATGGGGCCAGTGAAAAACATTTATGCAGAGAAAAAGGCAGAATCTTACAAGAAAAATGAAGGATTTATTACTCAAGGATGTAACTTTTAGAGAACAATCGAAAAAAATGTTGCCGTATTATGAGAACAATCATTAACGCATTGACTGTAATGTTTGTTAACACTTGAGCGTCTTCAGCGCGTAAGTGCACCAACTTGAGTAAATGTACTTGTTAATTTCCTCCACTGCATATAAGGATTACCCCCGGAGTAAATTGCATTTCATGATTAAGGGCAAGTGTTTAATGGCGGGAAGTGAGACGAACCAGCATCAATAATTAAAACGCCAAAGACAAAAGAGTCGAGCAGTAAGATGGCGTTATCAAGAAGCAGCTTGATATATAAATAGACTGCTGTTTTCTTGTTGTTGCTACAGAAAGGAAAATCTAATCTGGCCTTTCGGAGTCACTGCGCTGAAGTGCTTTTTAATCGCTATCCCCTCGGTGAAGTGGCCGGCCTTTTCCTACGTCCATCTGGGTGGAACACCGTATTCATAATTTCCGATCCAACGTTACTGTACATAGCTTAAATGGAGCTTGACACACAAAACAACACATTTCAAACCGTGGGAATACAAATTAACCTGCGATGCCATCAGCAATTAAGTCTAATTTCAATAACGCTTCATATTCATGCGTGCTTCCCCATTAGCGTAATCAAGCGACGACAAATGTTTCCCCGCGTGATAATGGCAAGCTGCCTCCGCTGTGTTTGGAGAAATTAAGAAAAACACACTCCGGTTCGATTCAATTTGGCCCGACAGGAGGAAGTAGTCGGGGCGCCCTCAAAGACGGCGACTCCCTCGACAAAATGCCTGTACACATTCCGCTCACCGCGGCGAAGCCCACTACCCATCGCTATTGTTGATGATGTTATCGTGCTGATCAAGTGACGTCGCTCAGAGTCGTGCGGCATTCATATTCAGCAGCGTATGGCTTGGGTGATTAAAACTACGCATGAATATTTAGGAGTATTAGCAATGTGGCATCCTCACGCTCTATCAAATCCCAGCCCATCACTTCCTTTTGTTTTCTATGAACTGAAGACAACATTGGTCAACATCCTCAACGCGACAGCCAAAAATAGCCTGCACCGAGAACCATCAACCGCTACGACTAATGGGGTCCAATGTGTGACAAAATAAATAAGGGTCTTCAAGAGGGGAAAAATGGTCAATGACATTCTGTACATTCAGCATGGGCTGCATTTGTTGTTGCATTAGCAATGTCTTTTTCATGTCGCAGTGTTGCTCAATGAGGGGGCGATGCGTTCGGAATGACTGTCATTCCGCAGCGAAAACATCTGCTTATGAGGTCACCTATCCAGTTTTGCTAAATGTGCACACAAATGACATACTGTATGTTACACACGGCACTGCAGACAGGAGTAGCTGGGTGAAGAAGAGGGCACAGGCAGGATGGAGCGGGTGGAGGAAAAGTGTCAGGACTGATCTGTGACAGAAGAGCAGCAGTACAAGTGACAGGAAAAGTTTATAGGACGGGAGTGAGACCCGCCTTGTTGTAATCTTTGGAGTGGGTAGCAATGACCAGAAGAAAAAGCAGGAGGTGGCAGAGTTCACGATGCTGAGATTCATTTGGGGACTGACGAGGATGGACAGGATCAGGAATTAACCAATAATAGGGACGGGATAGACTGGAAGGTTTGGAGACAAAGCTAGAGAAGCCAGATTAAGATGGTTTGGATATATTGGTAGAAGTGGGAACTGTGACGTAGAAGGCAAAAGAGGAACACCAAAGAGGAGATTTCAAGATTTGTTTAAGGAAGACTTGCAGATAGGGTTAGGGTTGGGGATCTCGACAGGAAAAACAAGCGACTCTCTCCGAAAGCCGTAACTCTGCTGGAACTCAGATGGGTCCACGGATACGAAGAGCTGACTCAAGTTGTCGAGAGAGGAAGGAGAGAGAGAAAGAAAAAAAGAAAAAAAAGCAACCTCACTGAGGTCGAAAAAAAGCGGAGAGGACAGAAACGACTATAATGGCATAGTGGTGATAAAATGAGGGAGGTGGAGGAAATGAGGTGAAGGGGGCAGGAGGAGATCACTTCCCGGGGTCCGAGGACCAGACACTGCATTTTGAAAAACACATGCCAGTCTTCCAAATCTATCGCCACAACCCAGGAAACCAGTGTGAAAAGAGCCTAACAATAAGGCCGAGGCCAACAATACAGGAGAAAATGGTGTTGCCTTAACCGAGATGCATAGCAATCTGCATAATTTTTTTTTTTTTTATGGCTCTGCTGCACAGACCCCCTGCTTGCTCACATGCCGCATTTCAAAATATTTGTGAAGGCTGGGAGGCGGTGATGCGTCCTGCACGCACGGGGGTTCCGTGCCTGTCCGTATGCACCTCAGACAAGGGAGGAGAGAGAGAGAGAGAGAGAGAGAGAGAAAAAAAAAAAAAAAAAAAAAACCTTACTGTACGGTGTCTCATGAATATCACATCATTTCCCCGCCAGGTGAACCGCGATAAGGTGGCGGCCTCGGGAAGGAGGCGACTGCGGACACGACAGGGCTCGGCGACACACACAATAATCACACACTTAACATGCGCACACTGATGCAGAGAGACCTTTGCAGCAAAACGATACAACATACCGAGTCATTACTAATAAACAATGATTAAACATCGTAACCCTGTGTAGTCATTTGGCCCTGAAATAACACCATCAAAATTAGTGTGAGGTTACCTTGTTCGGCAACACTCTATCCCCTTTCTTGAGCATCAATGCTAATTATGCATTTGTTAGTGAGAGTTAAAATGACTTGCATAATACCTGGATAGGCTTAAAAATGATTATTTTTTGCTAGAAGGAACAGCAGCCATACACCAAAAGCAGCTTAACACGGTGGCTGTTCAAAGACTGTCTGACTTCATCACTCTCTGATTTGATCAAACACGAACTCTTCCACCACCACAAACAGACAGTTATGAAAACAATGGTTACAGCACTTTTGTTTCTTCAGATTCTTGTTCATTTTTTATGCCTGGTACCACTCAAGGTACATTTGTTTGGACAAAGATAGCTAACAAATAGTAATAGACTTTACTGGAAGAGATGATCTCTCTCCATTTTCCATGGTTTTCTTAATAGTAACCACAAGCACGGGGAAAACAATTGAGCTCAAGCATGTCAGATTGGACAAAGTATTATGGAATTAGCTGCAATTTTGTCAATGTTCATTATATTCTTCAGGCAATATGTTTAGTGGTACCAGGCACTAATTTTGGACGCAAGGATGATGGACTCATTTTTTTCAGGGACTGTATTCCACAGTTTAATCAGTCCTTAATAACTATTAGGAAAGTTGCATACAATATGTGAGACACAATTACTAGTAAGAAAAACGTCTTGAACTCAAGCTATGATCACACACACTTTGCATGTGCTTGGCACCTGACTTGTTTAACAAACGACCATGCCAAATGTCCTCTTTCAATCTAGTTGCTAACGATCCAAGGCTTTCCGTAGCTCCGTGCTAGTTAAAAATGGAATGTCGTGTTGACACATTATTATAAATCCCATACGAGTCTTAGGCAGGACACGCCGCAATCTAGTAGGATTGTCTGCTACATCCAGGTTGGTCATACTCAACTGCATCAAGGTGGGAGTGGCAATACCGAACTTCAGTGTGGCGGCATTATTATGAATCCCACTGAGCCTAGCCCTAACCCTCACCCTAAACCCTAGCCCTTAACTCTAACAAACTTGAATGTTTTCATTTTGTACAAATGTAATACATATTTCGATTGGTCAGCTCGTTTCATTTGCAAAGCATGCCCTTCCCGCCTGGATGCAGCAGCCAACCATATTGCAGGGAGGCATGTCCTGCCTAGAACACGAGTGGGATTTATAATAACGCCGTGTTGACGGCCCATCAGCAACAGACAAATGCTTTAGTAGGATCCCGCAGCGACTAATCCAGGTTTGCTGAATGCGTAATATTTCTAGTACTATTACGCCGCACGCATTACAACATTTCCACGACGGGAACGTCTTGTGGATTGCTTGATTATCATAAAAGCAGAGTGAGGCGTCGAGAGACTTCAGAGGGAAGTTTACATTTCAAAAGGATGGAGCGCTGCGAGCTACCTGTCGTGGCAGCGAGGAAGGCAGAGCAGCGGGTGTCGTGCGTACAGCCACACTTTCGCTCTTATCAGCGGCAAACACATCTGTTTAAAAATGGCGGTGTATGAAAACAGACCATTCGGAGAATTCAATCAGAGATGCTTGGCTTCCTGCGCTAGCTACAAACGGAGTCCTTTCTTCCGTGTGGCGGACGCCAGCTGCGATTTTTTTTTTTCCACAGCGAGCCCGTTGCTTTGTGGCGCTAACAATTATCGGCGGCCATGTGTGACAGTAGGATGTTTGTTGAGAGCGGTGACAAGTGTGTTTGGTAATAAGCTGGCATGAAGGGGACAGAAAACAACACTGGAATACTAACCTGATAACACCATATCGCTAACCGTAAAGTGGCATTGGACAGTGAACCCCTGCTATATCGCGGTTCATTGTTCGCGCCCCTATATATGGCAGAAGCAGTCGTTTTAAGCAAATGTTTTTTTATGGGTTTTTACAGTGCACAGGCAAGTCGGGATTTAGAGCTGTTCGCCTTCAGTAGAGTCGAGAAAAGAAAGACATCTACTAGTTACCAGTCATAGTCGTTCCCACAGAGCAGAGACAATAAATACCTGCGAATGTTGTTGTCTAGTCTGTATGTGTTAAAGAAGCAGTTGTTTGAGGGTTTAAAACTACCGTGACAGCTATACGAATTCACGTTAGCCCATCTATAGCTGTTCACATTATAGGTTAGCTTTAAGCGAGCTGACATTTCTTGGATTAAATCACATGGTTTGGCTGAACGTATTGGTGTTTAGTCCCCGTTTCGTTTCAGTTTTAGACTAAACCTCAACTAGTAGTAGCATTATAACTGTATGCAAGCACACGTTGCCTCGTATTTTGAGAACTGTGTGAGCCAGGGTCTTATTTTTTTCCCCCCCTCAAACTGATAAGTATGCCGCATTTCTTGATGGCGAGAAAGTAAGAACAGGTGCTAGGGAATACTTAAAAAAGTGGTGTTTCAATAATTTAAATGTGTTTGAGGCATGTGGGAGGAGGACTTTTTTTTTTTATATGATCTCTCTATATCGCAGATTTTTATCTATCGCAGGTGGTTCTTGAATGCATCTCCCGTGCTACATATGGCTTCACACATTCCGATCTCGTGAGTCTCATGTAAAATCTTCACACTCTGCTGCCAGTTTGTGTTACGCCTCTGATACTATGTCGGAAACCAACAAATTCAGGGGGAAATAATATAAAACGATGTGGATGAAAACTTAATCAAAGTGAAGTTGCGCTACCTTGTGGTGAAGTTGGTGAATTACATTTCTGTCTTTCAACCATTTGTAAAAAAAAAAAAAAAAAAAATAGAATGAAAAATCTTGAATCTGTTAATCTGAAATTAACAGAGATACACAAAATGTGCGCGGAAAAGCAAATGAAAAAGTTGACTTTATCTATTACTGGCGGTGATATTCGGAGATAATGTCGCACCAGGGTCGCTGAACACAAATTTCACGCTGTGTTAATGCCCACCAATTACGTGCCACTTTCAATTAAACTCATTTTCAGAATCTTACGATTGAGATATTGGGACAGGTTTTCGCGGCTAACCACGCAGCCGCTTTCATATTCAACGGGCCCCTGCTGCTGACAGGAGAGGTTAGTGCGCACGCAGCACCTCAACGCCATGGCCATTTAAATCAAATTGGCTTGACGTGCTGACACTCGCAGATGTTTAGCGTTCAATCAATATTTAGCGGCGTGGCACAATACTGCTTTGAAAATGCAATTAGTTTGGCGGCAGCGGGTATGTAAATAGACACGATTCAGGTTGTCCAGTACAATTACGCACCGGTGGGGAAAGCCGCATGCAGAGTGGCAATTTGGCCGCGCCTTTGCCCACTGTACCATTATGATTACCTTTTGTAGTCCCCATCGATTTCTTGATGACATTACGACTTGTAATTTCGCAAACAATCTCCGAGCGGCTGAGGAAGTTTACGGTCCTGCTTGCTGTTTCGCCGCGCTCTCCCCCACAACGCGCACAAACAGATGGGCATTACGAAGAAATTAAAATCCCATTTTTTTTGGGCTCCAGTTCAATCTCGCACACACATGCATACAAGCTTCTGGCACAGAAATGGGCCATTCGTGACAGCAAAGATGAGTGAGTACACGAGTGCAAACGTTTACCCGTGGCAATTTCCTCTAACAAGATGAGGGTTTTTCTTTTTTTCTTTTTTTTTTTCCCTCCCCCTCCCCCGCCTCATGTTTGATGTGTTACAGGTAATGATGTTGCCGCTCAAAGCCCAGACAAGTGCGCCATAATATCCCTCCTGACTAAATACTCTTAGTATTTCCATCTCATTGGAAAAAAATAAATGTAGACGCGCTACTTCATGGTCATGATCGAATTGCAGTTCTCCACGTCCAGAAGAAGGGGTTGGATGAATACCTCCATCTTCTACCCGCTTCCCTTCTAATCAGACGCTGTCACCGTTGCAGTGTGATTTGCCTCTCGATAGACCACCATCCCTCTGGCAATTACGATTTTGACAGCTCCACTAAGACATGGCTCCCTTCTATAATTACCCGTGGCGTATTTACCAAGGATGGGTATGAAAAGTGTGTGCGTTGGACCCTCCTGGACTTGTAGTAGTGATCACTGCAAGGAGTGTTTGCACCAAGTAGAAAGTAAGCTCCCCTTTATGTTCCTTTGATTTGGGACAGCGGCGCAGCAAATGTTCCTTTGATGACTAAAATGCGCATGAAAGAGAACGCTGATTGTCGACGCTTTTCCGAGACTGCGCTGATGAGGGTCAAGCATTCGCCTTCGCCTTCGCCGCCGCCGCCGCACGGGAAATAAAACTCCGGCAAAAGTTGCCCGCGGTGATTGAAATAGACGACGAGGTAAAGACGATTTCCTCTCGTTTGCGACCTCGCTTGATGAGATCCTGATTCCCATCAGGAAGATGCGTGATCGGTGAAAAGTCATTGAAGTTTTTTTGTTACCCAACCTTTACTGAGCCGAGGCGCATCTTTTACATGAGAAAATTCTCATGCCGCACCACCGCCAACAGAATGTGTCATTCTGCTGTGTGAATGGCAACAGGTGGCTTAACACAGGTTAAATGGACCTTCTGTCAACTAGTGGAAAAGCATTTTAATTGTTCTTCCTGTCACTACACGTCACTAGCATAGATAGATGAACAAAGATACAGCAATTCCAGTAAAATTGTCATTTTTGGATGAATTAAATGAAATTGGATCATTTTCCACAGCACACATGACGATTAAAGCCGAACAAACAATCATGTAACACAATTTCTCCAGGTCTTTCTATTTCATACTCTTAAATAGTAGGCAACCCACATAACATAAATTCAGATATGAGCTGCACTGTCATATGACCATTCAGGTTTGGACAATTCGTATTGTTTGTTTTACGGTTGATTTAGTAAATTGTTTCTTTTTCAACAAAGTTATTGTGGGTCCATTTATTGAGGCAGGCCATCTATTCGAGTGAAGGACATGCAGTGATTATGGTTCAAATGATTTTAGCATGTTTGAGCACCGTGAACAGTGAATCTTGAATTGAAACTAGTGCTAAAAAAACACTTAAGTGTTCTGGCTGGCCCACCAATGTATAACCAAGTCCTTATTGCTGCTTTAAATTCTTGTGTTTACTGGGTTTTTGTGGCTTATAGTCTAGTTCATATGATACTTGTACTGAATTGCTTCCTTCTTACCAATGAAAATTGTACATTTAAGCCAGGAGTAATACTTGCCTGATGCCATTTCATTGCAAGATTCTGCATCATTCTGAAGTGCATACACTAAAAAAGCCATACAGTTTAATTATGACAGCTGTTGCCTGTACATTACGCTCTACAATGCAAAGGCGCCGCAGCCATTTCCCGGGGGAATTTTATCAAAAATTCGATTACTCTGGAGATCCATAATATGATTCATCCGTACAGCGCGTCAGTTTGTCACTTTGCGGCGGAATGCCTCCTGGCTTCCTTCCCCTCCCTTCGCGGCTACGCTAATTTCGCCACATTTATAAACATGGCGGCGATAGGCTCGTTACCATCACTGGCAGCCATAAGCGCGGCATTGACAGAAAGCTGACAACTAGTATTACGGAAGGCGAGAAATAGAAGGGATTTTAACTAAGCAGTTAGCCGGAAAAGTTGCCCGCGTCATAATGAATAATGGCAGTGGAGTTTTTGGGGTTCACTTGCTGTCACGGTGGTTCTGAACACGGCGTCAGCTCCAGCCTCGTCTCATTAAAACTGGACTGAAAAGCATCCAAACGCGGCTAGCAAGTGACCTCCAATCAAATCAGTACTCTTGCTGTTTTCGAGCAGAGGGGCGCAAAAATATATACCTCTAATCCCTGCAATTTTCGTCTCTGAGCTCAAAGCAACCGAATGTCTTTAACGCAGCATTTCAGACACAATTACATTTAATAGACAGATTTAGACAGCTATTCGGTGTGTGTGTTGAGCTGGGATGGAACGGCGGGAGGGACTCCACTGAGGTGTGTTAAGCAGCGTCGAAAATCCCTCCTCACCTTGTAGCGAGGTCGGGGGATAAAAATGTCTCGCATCCTTACGACCTTCCTATGTTGGTGACATTTGAAGCGAATTATGCGGCCAGCCCTTTTACACCCAAGAATGGAAAATGGTTTCTACCAAAAAGTTATTTTTTTTTTCGTTTTTTTTTTTTGGGGGGGGGGGGGGGGGGGGGGGGGGTCAGGGGACTAACACCAAAAACAGTGGCACTTTATCCCTGTTTATTCAAGAATTTTGGGGGGCGTGAGGGTGGTGGTATGCATGGTGAGGAGAGAGCCAAGATTGGGCTCTTGCCAATGAGTGTTTTATTGATCATTTAATTTGTCTGCGCGCATGAAGAGAGCGTCACATACTGTATACCCGAGAAAGGAAAACAGTTTCGCCCAACCCGAAACCCCAGTTGAGACAAGTGTGGGTTTTGTTTCACTGTTGTTTTCTGCTATTCTAGCGAAGATAAAGGATCCGTGCCCTGGTTGGTGAGAACGCATTTTAACATGCAGATGATATTCCAGATTTGTGGCGGAGCGCTAAAAGTCAACGAGACGACCACTGAAGGACATTACACCACAAATCCGCTGTGATCAAAGCGATGGATGGACAGCATCGCCATCCCGGGAATACTCTGATACTTACATAGCCCCCATGTGATCGGATAAGCAGCTAACAAGACGCCGCCGCTGACGGAATGTGAAAGGGGGAGGGATGGGTAGGGAGGGACATGACGTTTTCGGCAGCGTGTGATCAAAGCGTGGCAACATTTTCAACATCAAATGGAAAATCTTAGAAGGCCCGGGTAATGAATTTTACGGTGGACGTTTTCATTAGGTAGCGTGGCGAGAGACGTGCGGGGTGAGCAAGTCGTGGATGGGAACGACACGGCGAATACGACTCACTCTCCATCTTTGCTGCTTCACCACGAGACACAAAGAGGAGAGTTAAAACATTGAAAATGACTACTGAAAATGACTACCGGGGGGGGGGGGGGGGGGGGGGAGATTAATCTGTTTCACTCTTTATCCTTTCCAGTTCAAGTAATTAAAACATCACTCCGTGCGTGTGTGTTTTTCCTCCTTGCCTGCATGTGCACAAGGTCTCCAAAGCATCAGCACATTACAAACCAATTTCCCTATATCAGCTTATATTCACATTTGATTCTGTCGCGGCGCTGATGGGAGTTGGAATGCGGGAATCTAAAATAACATTATGAAGCCTGGCGCAGACTTCATTTAAAATCCTATGCCTTGGCTGAATCCCATTATGAGTTTCTCCTTTTCCCTTATTTGTGTGAAATAAGGGAAAGTAAAGAATCATTTTATTTAAAAAGTCATCAATATAGAGACGTTGGCTTGAGCCTGATTTTAAGGATCCAGCATGGCAAACATCTCCATGAAGACACAAAACAAAGCCGCTTGGCGGTTTCTATGTTACTGACAGGTGTCCCCAACAAACACCTTGGAACATCTGGCAGATCCTTCAGCATGCAGCTGGTGGCCGGACCGGGGGAGAAAAAAAAGGCGTGGCATTGTTGACAAAGCGTCACCTTTCAACAAAAGCCATCTAATCACTTATCAAAGCGGCCTTCGACGTCAATGCGCTAAATCCGTTTCATAAATGTGTGAGAAACAATTTGGGATTTTTGCCCAAGGGGAGGAAAATCAATTGCAATCTAAAAGTCCTCCAGCTCTTCCATATCCATTTCCCAGTGGAGCGCACTGTACATTATAAGGCGGCGTGACAATGGGATGAAATTTGATTGTATTGTGAACTAATGACTAACTACCATGAGAGATGGGGGGGCTTAATTCATATATGGGAGAAGGCGTCAGATTGCTATAATCCGGACAATGGCAAATCCAGTTAAACATACATAGAGAGTGTGGATGTGTTTATTTCTGTCTCGGTGCCACGGGGGCCTGACTCCTTTCATCACCGTTCTGGAGCTTGGCAGGACAAATCCCGACAAATTAGCCGGAATTGCGACGGGGGGGCCTTAAGCATCGGCGGAGGCCGCCGTCTCCAGGCTAATCTGTTTATCGCGCTCGGCATTAAAGATGAGGGCCGACGCATCTGAGCATTTGTCGATATTGAATCAGAAAAGTATTTTTTCAACTCCCCACCCCCTTCTCCCTGGTGCTAGAAAGTCAGGCATGTTTATACATGAAATGCCCACAGAATATTTGCTCTGAAGGGCTTCCTCTGTGAATCACAATAGCCTTCTTAAGGACTAGAGGAGGAGGGAGGGAGGCAAGGATGGACAAATCTGCTTACTTTGGAGCTTATTGAGCAGAATGAGTCATGCACGGAGATGAAACGTGACTGCAAAGCAAAAGGTAAGGGATGCCTGGTGAGAGATGGGAGGCTACCGAGAGGTGAGACAGTCAGGAGGTACCTGAATATGGATGGGCAACGTGCTAGAGAGGGAGGTAGGGGAGACTCAAAGTCCCCCATCCACTGGGGGCGCTGCATGCCACCATCAATATCACTGACCGGATCGTCCAAGGTGTCACTATTGACAGTAACACAATGCACTCAATGTGCTGTAAACTGTAAAGTCAAGCAGTGGGGTTTAGCGAGAGAGGTGGAGGCTTCGAGTATCGCGCCAGCAGAGAATCATCCTGCCTTGTCAATGTCATGAGCTAACCTCAAGCATGGATTGGATTTCCTCACATTCAGGAACAACGAGGTTTCCGGTATATTTGAGCCTCTGAGCTTCCATAGTCAAAACTGTACATATAACCTGATACTCAAAAGGCAATCGGGTTTGATTTTTCTCCATTGTCCATAGCAGTTGTCTTTTCCCTGCAATTCAATTCAACTCAAGAATTGTACAACAACTCAGGATGGAGACTTATAAACGAAGAGGTCAAATTTGTGTGTTTTTAAAGTACAGTTGGCAAGGATGCCGATGTCTTTGATGTCACAATGGGGAGGAAAGTGGATTTTGGTTTAAATCTAATAGAAGTTTGCTCACTCTCTTTGTTTTTCCATCGCTTATCCCCCAATAAACCTTTGCATTTTATCCTAGCCTTAAGCACAGCTCCCATTGTAGCCTTTTAAGCATGTCCAAGAGCGTTATCCCCATGACTGAACAAAACGCGGTACAGGTAGCACATGGGAACGGCCGCCACTCATGTTCCGAAGGAGATCAATCATGGGCGACATTAAGGAACATGTCACAGATGCCGCATATCAGGCTTTAGGAGGGCTAGTGTTATCATGTAAAGGGGTGTGATCACGCAAAGCGTTAATAGAAATTGGAAGGGAGGCGAGTTTCAAAGCCAGCAGTTAAGCTTGTTGACACATTTTAATCTAAGAACGCCAGACGTGTGCCTCCCAACCCATTGCTTTGTAGGGAGATGTAAAGGCTGGAAAGTGACTGAAACAGATGTCAGACACCGCCCCCGTTCCCTGCCTCCCCTTACGTCCCTTTGAGTGTGTTACGAATGCCATCAACATCACGGACCCCCATTCAACACGGCATTACTGTATCGGAATCGCCGCTCAACGTGGTGTTGAGGCTCTATCTTAAAACGTGCACCTGGCGTCGTGTGGAGAACAAGTTCGGGAGCCGTTGGAAGTTGACTCGGAACCCTCCTGGGGCTTTGCTAACTTACCTTGATGGCTAAAAGGATTTTTGGAAACAAAGCCTCTTGGGGAAAACTTGGAGAATGCAATTGATCTTTTATTTGCATAATCCATGTGCGTCAAAGCTGCTAATTTTCACCTTGGTTTGAAATGAGAATTCAACCAAACTTTGACATGACCTATGAAGCTTATTAATTGATCTCAGAGAATCTATTCCAGGAGGCTAGTTGACCTAGGATTCAGAATACGTTTTTTGCAAAGAAAAATCAAGGTTTATTTTGTACGACCTCAGGGGCGTGGGACTCTCAAAGTTGTACTGTAGACTCTTTGTCTCATCAAAGACAAAGACTGTATGCAAAAGTGCGGCTAGAACAAGCGAGACAGAAGGGGAGTCGCCATCAAACCCTGGCATCTCCGTAGTCTTTGAATTATATGTAGTGACAAATCCCTCAAGTGAGCACGGTGAGCCAGCCACAAATCGACAGCAACACAAGCATCCCGCCAATTAACAGGAAAGTGATCAAAGTTGATTTGAATAAAAGAAACAGGCGGACAGTTTCCGACTAATTGGTCGCTGCAGTGGCATTGACTGATCCTCGATGTGAAAACAAACAGGATGGAGAAACCACTTCAGCGCGCGACGTTGTGTTTGCTAGCAGACAAAAAGTGAAGATCACCTTTGTGTAAAGACCGGTTCAGGGTCAGTCAGCACCATAATCGCTTCATAAATTGAACTGTCACACAGGAGCCTCCACAAGCGCTTAAGTTCTACATAAACATTTGCTGCTATGGAGCCAGATAAGCCATACAGGCATGCCAGGGGGAGATAGCTGAGGTGCCAGCCCCCCTCCCCCCCCATGTCCGTTTACATTCTACTTCTCTAACCCCTGCTGGCCTTTATTGCTAATTATAAGATTTAGCTGTAATCCTGCAAAAATCCGAAATATCAACGCGTCGGCAAATGGGACATCCCTCTCGTATACTTGGCAAATGTAGTGCCCCCCCCCAATGGCGTTTGTGGGTGAAGGAACACTCCTGGCGTGGAATCACAAGCGTAGCGGGAGGAAGGGCAGGGAATCACGTGTTAAACTACCAGCAGGATGGGTTAATAGAATAATACAACGTGAAGGTCAATGATCTGTTTTGGCTTGACATACATTGCGTGGCTATGGCCTTTTGGCAACCCCACGCAAAGTAGCTTAGCCTCCCATTGATCCAGCCTGATGTTGATCACTTCAAAAATGGTTCCTCACAGGAAGTTGAAGACAATTCATCACCTTCTATTGTCTTGCAAGCAAAGGCAGGGGACCACAGCGCGGTCACTGGCAGCCAAGGTCCTCCAGCTAATGACATACACTTGAAGGTGACAAGAGAAGAGGGTCCTGACCCCCATAAACCTTGTCGCCGGAGAGCTGTCAATCAACGCCGAGGCGCCGTCGCCTGGCAGTTATTGGCACGACAGGCCAAACGAGGGCCGGGCCCTCGCAATGAGACAGATATTGACCCGCGTACTTATCTCCGATCAAGCATCTGCTGCTGGTGCAGGCGCGATGAGCGGTCACTTGGACACTTTACTTTTGGCTCGAAGATCCGATTCCAGTCGCAGTACAGTTCTAAGTGTCTTATATTTCCATACATTTCCAGAGGAGGCAAAAGTACTCAGACTCTGTAATTCAGTCGAAGTATAGATACGTGTCTCCAAAAGACTGATCAAAGTTTTTCAACACCAGAAGCTCGTGTTTAGTTTTGCACAAGATAAAACGCATTCGCCACTAATCACTCTTGTAGCTGACAACAGCAAACATGTCTCTTAAATACGGCCATGAATGGGAAATATCTCGCTCCCTGGTTCTCGTTCCTCCATGTCGTTGCTGTCCTCACTTTTTCCACCTTTTAAGTTCCCACCATCTCAATTAAGTCAATCAATTAAGATCTCAACCGCAGAGGATGAAAAAAGTAACAAGCCTATTTTGAGACAGTAAGGAGTAGAAAGTACAGACATCTGAAAAAACAATTTGAGTACAGTAACAAAGTGTTTGTACTTCATTTCAGGTGAATTGTCAACGAGTGAAATGATCAAGACGCAAGAAACATCACCCTGATACAAGGCTCCGGAATAGTCTATAGAAAAGATTTTGAAGAATGACTACTTCAAGGGAAGAACATTTCCTTGCCACGATATTCAAGACGGCCCCCAAAAAGTACCATTTCATGTGATGCCAGGTTGAGGCTACCCTGGAGAAACCATACTGCAGTAAACTGTCTCAGAAGCCAGCGCAGCGCCAGTAAAGCAAAGCCCACCCGCCCACTGACCTGCATTTCCTGCCTCCCTGTGCACCTGGAATTTGGCAAACAACTGCTCCTCAAGTTTGTTTGCTTCTGGACACTTACATGTGCAAACTCATTTAAAACAGAAGTAAGAGATGTTCTCTGAATTTGGCTTCAAATCTTCCCCGATGGGTGTGTGAAGTCCTTAAGTCGTTTGGGTATGGTGGTGATCAGCATTTGGTCAGCAATTTGGACAACTGTTTGAAAGGTACAACCTACACAAGACAAACTGATGTTTTCACATTATGTGAACTGAATCTGAATGAGCGACACAAAAACTGTGGCAGCCCAGATGAAAAATGTAGCTTCATTCAATGCATGAAGCTGGGTACCATTCATATTTAAATACAGAACAGCGAGTCAACATAAGGACGGATGCTCTCCAAGGTTTCCTGCGCCACGTATTTTATTGTATTTTTTTGTCTTTTTTTTTTTTTTTGGCAGCGGATCACAACGCCCGTCATCCCACCTGGGCGCCACGGTGACGTTCGGCTTGGGCAATTTCCTTTCCAACGTGTAGCGTCCCGGGGAGAAGCCAAACAAGGTGCTGTCACGACAGCACAAACTATGTCGCTTTCTCCAGCAATCTGCGGCTATGTTGAGATGCCTCGACAGTGCTATGACAACCTGTTAGTCATCAGGTAGTGTGAGGAAAGACTGACTGAGACAAAGTTGCTCGAACTGCTGTCATTTTGTAAGGGCGCTGGCAATTTTTCTTTTTTTTTCTGTCTTTAACTCCTAATCACCCTCCAGTCCTTCCTGCTCACCTCGCCTTGTCCCAAAGCTCAGCACAATACATCAACGGCTGTCCACGCCGCCGCTCTGTAATAACTCACCCATCTCCAGAGACGGATGCCGTCGGAATGCATGAGACTACAGTTCCCCCCCCCCCCTTCTAATCAATTGAGCGACGGTAGGACAGAAACACGTCAATGCAGAATGAAGACACAAAAAGCAAAAAACAGCTAACGCACCACTGAAAACGCGAAAAATAAATGCCATCATGACATCATTAGGCACCAAGCAGTTTAAAGGACCTGTTGTAATCACAGTTTATGGTGAATTGCCTTTTGGGGGGACTGCAGAGTGAAAACTCACTAATAGTAGTAGAATTAAACCCCCCCAAGTCACTCAGTAGTTCCATCTGGAAAATAAAAAATATAAAATAAAATTGCCTTACTCCAGTTTCACTCATCAACACAAAATTGGTGGGACATGTCAATCATAATACGATGCACGTCTCAAAAAACAAATTTATCCAAATGACTCCCAACTGGAAGCAGGTATGTGATACAGATGGGCAATGCTAAAGTTTTTTTTTTTGGGGGGGGGGGGCTACGCTATGTAATGTGGACAAAGCATGGCATCAAAGTTTGACGATCACTTCGACAATTCGCCATAAAAATGGTCCTTGCAGCTTTCAGTCTAATTGTGTTCATTTTCATCACTTTCAATTATACAAAAAAAGTAGTCTTTAAAGCTGGAGCTTACAGAACGACTTTCATTTAGCTTTACAGTTGGCTAGCCTTTATGTCCCTCTGAAAACTACCCTCAGAGCCACAGAATAGCGAGGAAAGAAGGGGACATGGGGGTGGGAGTAAAGATGGATGTGATGAGAGAAGACATCACTCCACAAGCACAATGGCTATAATTAATCATCAACTATGCTATTTCTTATCAGGAGATTATTTAGGAGAGAACGGGGACGGCGTGGGGGCATCTTAGGTTTGTTGCACTGCAAGCTTTAGACGCAGCCAGAGAGTGGTGCGTTGGATTTATTCCAGTTAAGTTGAGTTGAGTAAGAGGGAACTCACTATTCTTTGTAGACCAACTGACACAGGGGAACTGTACTATACTAGTGCGACCAGTAGCCCAGCGAGAGCAGATATTTATGGAACACTTTTAAAATGGAAATGCTGAAAAATACTGAACGGGACTCCACCGTTTGGGAGAAACGGGCCATAAACGTCCACTATATTTACTACAATGTCTTCAGAATTGGCTTGGTCTTCGGTTAAACCCTCTCTTAAGAAAGGTGGATTTTTCCTCAGCAGAGAAAAAAAAATAAATCAATTCAAAGCATATCTACGAGGAGCAGAGGCACTGATGATGAGTGTCTGTCACCTTTAGCTGACCTTTCGGAAGCCTTAATTTGTTTGTGTCTATCATGAGGAGGATTTGAAACAGGATGACATGCATCAAAACAGCTAAGAGGAAGTAATGATCACGGCAGTATAATCCTGCGGCCGATCCGGCGTGAGAATTGTGAAGGTACAGTATATAAGGACTTCCTTTCACTTCCAATTGCTTCGTTTGTACAACCTTAACACAGGGAACCTCAGAATCTTAAGGCTAGGTGGCGCTTGAATTTTCCCATCCTATACGGAATGAAGAATCCTGGCTAGTGACTCTGAATATCAATGCTCTGCACTTGGAGACTCCAAAATGTCAACCTTTTATGGAAAAAGGCTAATACGTCAGCACGCTATAGTCCGTATACAGAAGACGCAGTTCGCAGGTGGCCTTCGTGACTCAAACCCGACAGATTGTCGTTGCGGGACAAAAAAAGGGAGGACATCCAGTACTGAAAGGAGGCCCCTCCCGCTTCTCCCAGAAATAGGAAAACTCAAATGATATAATGGCCTTGCAATAACAACAGGGTTCTGGCATTGGCTTGAGGAGCCATTTATGACCCGTGCAACGTGGCAAAGCAAAAAGCGGCAGTACACTTTCAGCATGACCTTTTTTTTCCCCTTCCGAATCTAATAAACCTTTACCAAGGTGTTAAATATCATAGTTGGCTGCAGAGGCGACCAGACACGCTTTCTTCCTTGACAGCGCTCTTTGTTCCTCATCACACTCTATAACCCAACTGACGGCCATTTGTCACTCATCTCCTCGGCACAAAGGCTGTCCTTGCCTCGGTGCCCCCTGGACTGACTCGCTCTAAATCTTTCAGCAACGATGGGAACGGCGTTGCGGCTTTTCTTATTCGGACAGATTTGGACTGAGGTAGATAACCCTGCAGCGCTTTTTCGAACCAGCGGGTGTGCCTGCTCAACCCTCCACCACCCTTTACTGGTTTTGTGCAAATGGCAGCACATTAAAAAACATAAATAAATAGAGGGGGGGAGGGAAAACGCTGAGGCGCAGAGAACAGCGCTGTTTATCAGCTGTGAGATCTGCAGATGAGCTGACCAACCAAACGCAAGCGAGGCTCAGGGCAAAATGAGATTCCTAATCCCAAACAACAGCCGAACATACGAGCGTAAGAACACAAGAGCGGCCTTTCTTTACACAAGCCACAATCGCAAACACAAAGAGACAGCCAGGACAAATGTCAGCCTTGTTTGGCTTCTTCACAATGCAGATTTATACGGGCAGGGCCCAACATGATCTAATTTGGAAAGAACAGATGTAGCACCAATCAATTATTGTTCACTGGTTGCTAAAATAAACCAAATACCCACTCTATTTAAAAACCAAAGACCAAGTCCGAAACCTTGGTGTTCTGATAGATTCCGACCTGACTTTCAACAGTCATATCAACTCTATTACTAAAACTGCCTTTTACCATTTGAAGAACATATCCAGAGTGAAGACTTGCATGTGTCAAGCAGACCAGGAGAAGCTCATCCATGCTTTTTATCTCAAGTAGAGTTGACTATTGGAATGGTCTTCTGACTCGACGCCTTAAAAAGAGCATTAAACAGCTGCAGCTCATTCAGAATGCTGTGACTCGGGTTCTGACTAGAACAAAGATGTCAGAGCATATTACTCCAACTCTAAAGTCTTTACACTGGCTTCCAGTCAGCTTTAGAATAGATTTTAAAGTTCTGCTACTGTTCTATAAATCACTAAACTGTTTAAGTCCTGAATACGTGAATGAAATGCTAATGGGATATAAACCCAGTAGGGCTCTGATATCGACAGACAGAATGATATTTCTTGCACTGTATGCTGTTTTAATTGTATTTTTATATGAATTTTTTTCCTCTTTGTTTTAAATATTTGAGTGCTTTTAATCATGTAACGCACATTGAGTTACCATGTGTATGAAATGCGCTATATAAATACATTTGCTTTGCTAATAATTGAAACATGTGGAAACCATGCCTACAAAATGCCAAGGCATTTTCTATGTAACTAAATACTGCATCTGAAAATGGTAGAATAGGCTAGAAAACCAACAGATCCAAAACAAATCTTCAGGTTGACTGATGTGTACGCTGGACTGACTTCCAGCCAATCCAGGGTGGATAGAAATGGATGAAAAAAATTTTAACTGGTCCAATGTACTATTTGGAGCAAACTAATACTTTAACTGTCCATCTGGTTCTCAAGGAAACAGATTTCCA
Source organism: Phyllopteryx taeniolatus (assembly GCF_024500385.1). Classification (NCBI taxonomy): domain Eukaryota; kingdom Metazoa; phylum Chordata; class Actinopteri; order Syngnathiformes; family Syngnathidae; genus Phyllopteryx; species Phyllopteryx taeniolatus. The sequence goes on along the minus strand of NC_084524.1, from coordinate 6,743,533 downwards.
AGTTCCGATTCAGCTGACTCAACCTTAGTTGCCGGCTTTTCAATTACATGGCGGCGCGTCAGCTGGCACAGTTTCTCCACGACAAGATCTTGGCAATGGGGCAATCGCACTCTCACTGGAACTGGCATCGGTCCTGCCCGCCACCTCAATTCCAACCCCCACACATAAACCTACAGAAACAGCCAGCCGTGACGCAAGGCCGCAAGGTATTTTGGGAACTCGTGTGTGGGTTTCCAGAGTGCGATCAGGGATAATTTTAAGCGCCCGATTCCAGTGTATTCCAGCATTCCAGCAGAGAAGCTATTTATGGGTTTCCGAGGCACAGCAGACAGAAATACCACACGGTTGGAGGAAGCAGGAGCATGACACATCTGACACTGGAAGGGGTAGGTGTTAAAATGCTTGTGCACTGCAAACGGCGAGCCAAGCTTATTTTGGCTAATTTGGAGTGTGCCATCAGGTCCGATCTTGGTAAAAACAAGCCATAAAAAGAACAGCAGTGTCATTTGAGGTGTTCACTATGGAAAACTGGGCCATGTGGGTTTATTAAAACGTGTTTGGCTCCCAGCTTTGTGGAGCCAAGCAAATGCAAGGATTGTAAGGACAAATATGGGCCCGCTGTTTATGATAGGCATATACAGGACAGAGAAAAAAATATTAGCTTTATTAATAGAAAACGGAGGTGTTGAAGAGTAAAGCATGACAGACCCCTGTCGTTTAATAGTCTGTCTGATGAGGAATGTTTGGGCGGGAGGTAAAAACGCTTGGTTAACCGAGCTTTTTTGTGTTAAGTGTGAAAGCGGCGCGTGTTTGCAAGACCCGGCGCGTGGCAACTCGTTCCCCTAATCGTGCGGAAACTGTGACTACTTACAGAAGCAATGAGGGAGGTAATGAGAAAGTCATTTTTACTCATTTCAGCCAGCCCCCGCTTCCTGTCTGCGGCCATCGTCCGGATCATTACCGGCAGCATCTGCAACGCCAACAAGTAGGGGCGGGGTTTGATGTGGCACCAAGACCACCATGCTCATAGTGCCTCCTGTTGTCCGGGATCCAAACTGGTCGTCAGATGACTGCCAGATTTGTATTTGACACGCAACATGCTAAGCAGCACCCTTTAATCTGCTCCCATCGTTATCCTTGGAGCCAGAAGAGAATGGGGTGACGCAGAAGAGTAAACAAACTTGATTTGGGTCCTTTTATCTGTCAATGCTATGACATTTGTGTCATCTCATTTGAATTAAAGTAGGGTTGGTGGTTCATATTTGCTCAATCTGTGAGACAAAAACAGCTTTCGTTGGTGTCGACCGCATCACGTCCCCCCCTCAAGCTTATCTCATCGTCGACGTCCAAAGATGTTTGCTTCGTTGTCAAACTGAAACAGGCGCCTCCGTGTGTTCTCCAACCAGCAGAATGCTCATGTGAAGAAAGAATTGCGAGTCGCGGCAGCCACATGAAAATTTGACGCCTCCGCCCAGGGGCACATGAAGGAACAGGTGCCCGTGAAATTAAAGTCAGGGGAGGTTTGAAGGGGGAAAATGCAGGAAGGCCACAGTGCTGCAGACAGCAGATTACCTCTATATGGCACCAGGGCCTCTGAGGAGCTGATGAAGCATCCACGGGGAATACGCGACCACAAAATTGGCAATGACATCTGGACATTTTGTTCTGGACTGTTGGGTGATCCCAAGGCTTCGCGATATTTGCTTTTTCTATCCAAAGATGTGACTTGTTGCCATTACTGTGCCCCTGCGCTTATTATAGATTCCATTAAGATGGCAGTTAAATTGGACGTCGCGCCATCCCGCCCCCTCCTCATCCCCATCAGCTCCGGAGTATGCTGTTTGTTTTAAGACGCCGGTATGCTGAGTCACAGAAGTACTAAAGTCTTCCAGGAGATAACAGATAAATTAAAATGTCAAAGCCACCAAGAGGTGGCTGTTCTGTCCCAGGGAAATACAAACAATAGAAATCCAAGATAAATCTGTCTTATTGGAAAGGTTCGGTGCTTAGTTTGGGGAATAACTCATGATAACAAGCCAGGAGGGGTTGACTTAACACGGGCAGGTCTAGAGTTTGAGATGTTTCGGGGGACATTGCGACACAAAGCCTGTCGAGCACACAATACTGTGGAGAGTTCAAAGCTAGATTCTGGTTATTCATTCTGCTTCTTTACTTGCTCTCAAACTCGATTGCCTTGCCACTTTGGAAGTGTTGACTAGAGCCATGTTCGTTTTGGTTGTAGACAAGCACTTTTCTCTGGCTATTGTTGACCTATGTCGTCAGAAATACAGTTCATATTAGTCACTCAAGGTCAAATCTGTAAAGATTTACCCAACAGAGATAGTTAATGAACTCCAAGGTATGTTCCTCGGCTGTAACTTTAAGGGTCCAGCCCTTGTCCCTCATTGTGCCTCTGCAGGTCGAAACATCAAACAAACCAAGGTACCAGATCTGAAGTATGGCACACCTAACAAATCTCATTGTGAAACTTCCAACCTAGAGTCCTGCCAAAGTGTCTCAGGTGGCAAAGATATGTTGAGTCCGTCTTTAATTCTTTCACACAACGCCAAACTGCAACTCCAAACAAACTTCACCAAACATTCCATCCGACAGCAAATTTGATCTTCCCACGGCAGCCACTTTTCTTTGCATGACTGAGGAAAGAGCCCATAGTAAATGAAAGATGAGGGAGATTGCGTTACATTACTGTGAGGTTTCCCTCTCAGCTTGGGCTGATTTGTGAGCACATTCCGCAATGTTTCCAGCGCACGTCTTTCATAATGGATGCACTGGGGCTTGAATTGTTCTGCAGTAGAAGCAGTTCAATTAATAGAGCGGTGCAATAAAATCACGACCGGAGTGACAAATGAGGGAATGAATAAGCATTTGTTGGAGGGAGGGAAATTTATGCTGCTAAATTGCCCGCTTTTAGGGATGCCAAGTGGTGTCACACACGTGGCCTTCTATCTCGCACATCATCAACTGACACATTTGAATATTTACAGCTGCATTTAGGCTAGGGAGGATTATCTCTGATCGTTACAGGCCGTAGCCCTACCTTGTAGTCGGGGTAGGAGTAGCAGGGCTAACTCAAACATGCAGAAATGAGAGGGAAGGCCTCAAGGTGCCGGATGCTCTGTGTGCAGGGATGGAGAACGCCCTCTCGCCGTCAATATGCATCTTCAGAAGACACCGACAAAGCTGCGGGGATAAATATGCATGAAGGATGAAGAGGGTGGTGAGCGAGAGTAAGAGCTGCTGGTTTTAGAGCCCACAGTGCTCACTGCATGCTGATTAAACACTCGAGTGCATGATGACTAAGTCAGGGAGTTTTTTTAATTTACACTTAGCCACATCCAGTAGGTCCCCTAGTCTTGGCAGAGGCTACAGTTTTTAACTTCGGTGCAGTCGAGACACACCATTTGAAATCCAGTTATAGAAGAAGCCTCCAAGTCCACCGTCCCTGAGGTGAAGGCGGAACTTGGGAATTTTCAGGGATGAAAACACCTGCAAAGTCACGCAAACGTCAGAGTTCAAACTACTGAAGACTTGCAAGACAATGAGCTGTGTCCAGAGTGCAGTTCACTCTAGTTTCAATTATAAGCCACGAAATGAATTAAGAGGTTTAAAGACATTGCAGTTCCAGTGGCGGCATTAACCCGGTGCTTCTCATTAGCCACCCCTGGCTGATAAAGAGGGGGAGGGAAGCAGCAGTGCACACTGACTCCTCTCCCTCTCCGACAACGGGTGACAGAGTAGATGACACCGCCTCATGAATAGTAATGGCCGCCAACACGTCCCGTGTGAGGAGTGACGGATTCCTGTGTCAACAGGGCCCGTGGCTAGGGAAAGGGGACTGTGACAAGTGACGGAGACATTCTGCAGGGTGGAAGAATGGGAAGGAGACAGAGGAAAGGGTGACGGGGGGTGGGGAGGGGACGGGGGTCTGGTGAGGGATCCAGCCCTGACATGAAGGCTGCATCATAAGATTGTTTGTCAGCGCTGCCTTCTTTGCCTCCCAGAGAGTGAATAAATAAACATTGTTTGCAGGGAAAGAAGGAGCGTTTGTTTTGTTCTGTTTTAAATCAGTGGCCACTCTTAATGCACTGGCCTAAACTATCAGGAGAGAGACCAGATGATGAGTAATGTCACGCACCGGCCTCTTAGCGGATCACGGGAGGGCAGGACGACCAGGGAGGTGCACAGTCTGGAGGCCACGTCCACATGGAAATGGAGCCGATCGATTTCTTGTTCATTTTAAAAAAAGCTTTCCATAAACATGGATTCCTTTCAAGCTGCTGAAACACTGGGGTATATTTGCCAGGCCCTGTAACGCTGCCACAGGAAGTCACCAAAAATAGAGAAGCAGCAGCCTGTGCAACGTAAAGACTCACAACCTATGCTCACAACAATGGCAGGAAATTTGAAGCGAACAAGATATTTATGTGGACTGACAATGGAGTAGAACCTCTGCTTCGGAACGATAGCCCAGATCGCCGACAAGGTAAAGAACATCCGACACGGGTTCCACCGTTATTGTTGTTATCGTTATTGGCAGTGTTAGCGAACTGGGACTACCAAATCATCATCTCGGGAAATATGTGCATCTGTTTTTCACACATAAACGCAAGGGCCGCGTTTTCAAATGTATTAACTCTGGAAATTGTTTTGTTTTTTAAAAAAAAAAAAAAAAAAAGAAAATCGTTTTTGGGTTCATTTCGTGACGCATCCGAGAAAAAACAAATTTCGTGTGGACTGGGTCTGAGGCGAAGACAACTGTCAGTCTGGTCCTTGTCATTCAAAATATGTTGATCGAATAACAACCTTGTAAAAATGGGACAGTGAAAGAAATCCCTAGTCACATGGACTTGCAGAATACTGTTAACCTGCACTATTCGTGGGGCATATGGACCGAACCAAGTAATTGACACCCCTCCGAACAATATTCATAACTGCTTATAGAAATAGTTCAAACTCAAAATATACCAAATAAAGATATACCATAACTATGATCCCAAAACATCATACACTAGGCTAAACTTGGCTCCTCCAGGATATACAAAGACGTTGGTCTCACAGTCACAATGTACAGTTTCAACATACTTTCTTAACACCGACTACTAGTTTCCTATTGCCCAGGGCTTTGGCACCCTCTTGTGGCAGCTTAGCGCAGTCTAGAAAGCGCACAAAAATACGCTAATTGGTGAGTTTTGAATAGCTAAGGTTAGATTACACAGAAAAAAATGGCGCAAATAAGCGACTTAGTAAATAGGCAGCGATTCACTGTGGCCAAGAATCAAATTCTTTGCAAGATGCAAATTAGAGCGTCAAGCTTTTGGTTTTTCTTTTCCACTGGAGGAACCTTAGAAGCCAGGGAAGTTCACGTCCTTAAATAAATAAATAAATAAATAAATAATTGTGAACCTCTCTCTCCCACTTTACTATGCAACTGCCAAGGATGTCTCAGCCAAAGAGAACTTTTTTGTACAAAGCGAGCACTCGAGTTGCTAATGTTGGATCTTCCTCCCTCTAGATTTGTCTTATCGCACGCACAAAATGTGCAGCGAGGATGACACGTCGCATCACCGTTTGTCAGGCAGTCCTCGGAATGTTTGGGGTCTCCCGCACCCCCCCCCCCCCCTTTCTCCCTGATGCCAAACACTTGCGCTGATCAAACTGAAATGAACTATATTTTCTCCGCCTGTGTGTTGTCACAAATCTTGCAATACGCGCCTTGTACCAGCTGTCAAGGTTTATTGGCGAGCGACTGTTTTCCCACCATTAATTAATGGTGAAACACGTCACTGCGGTCCAGTAAAATGATAAGTTCAGAGCTGTATACGTTGCATACACCAGATCCCAGAGTAGCAGATGACACGAAAAGGTCCAGGGTATATGTTGAGAAACAATCAAGTTGTCCTGTTTTACTCTAATTTAAAAGTGTTTTTTGACCAGATTTTCTATAAATGATATCACAAAAACGTGCCCAAAAAAAGGCATTTTTTTTCCCCTTGCAAAAAGCTAAATTTCTCCAGAACCCATCATTCGATTTTCTAAATCCTTGGTGTGTTGTACTCAGGTTGAATTGGCACATTCCAATCAGACACAGAATTTTCAGTCTGTTATTTTGGGGAAATCTTGTCACGTTGCTATCTCTAGTGATTAGGGAGTAGGGAATGGTGAATGATTGCGAACGCAGTCACTGCGTTTGCAATCATTCAACATTCCTTACGTCCTATTCACTACAAAGGGATGTTTAGTCGACATTTTAGGAAACTAGATGGTGACCGAAAGCTGGGCCGCTGCATTCACGGTGAGTCATTCCGGGTACGTCCAACCGGGAAAAGGCCTCGGGGGCAGACACGTAAATTAAATATGTTTTGTTAGATTGGCCTTTTAATAAGGAAGAATAGGGGCTCTGTGGTTGCCACGGTAACGACCGATCAGGACCCATAACAATTCACAACTGTGGGGAAGAACTTAAGTCAACGACCGAACCATTGATAACAGTGTTCCAATTAAATCCCATTTAATCAATCACTCTGGCGACCACTGTTCTTCTTGTTGTTTGTCACCCTTTTTTTTTTTTTTTTCCCCAAAGTGGGGGTGCACCGACAGGCAGCAACGGTATCATTTATTGTCTTGTTTACGGCAAACACGGGAGGTTAATGTTTTGTTTTTTGTTTTTTTTATTGCCGGCTGGCTTGTGCTTAAGGAATCAATTTGACTGGACAGCCTTACAAATTGCATAAAGAGACAAAGTTGTCCTTGAAGTGCGTTGCGATTGATTGATGGCTCGACGGACTCACGCCGTAAATCCCCGCGAGGTGCCAGGGAGACAAATCAGTCGCACTATTTGCTTATACCGCTCTTATCTGCGCCGCTTGCACACTGAACGACGTGCCAGTCCAATCCATTGCAAAACAAAAGCAAACCCTCAACCTTTTTGCATTGGTGTACACAAACAAATGTGAATATCGGACACTTTAAATGTAAATTTGACGGGAGATTTGAATGGCAGTGCTTTATAGAATCAAAAAGCTGTGTGGCACTGGAGTAAACATTTTTTCCCACCCTTTTCTTTACAGCTCTGCCACTATTCCCCTTGTCAGGAGGTAGGGCGCTAAATGCTAGGAAAAGGCCAGTCTTCCCTGGGGGAGGCCACTCCGCTGTTTGTTCCAGGAAATGAAAAAGCACTCGCAGTGTACTTTTCTTTAGGGGAGAGTGAGGTAAGATGAGCCAGCGGGAAAGTTGACTCACCCCATGTTGCGAAACAACTTTTTTTGCTACCAGTCCCCTTTCTTAAAATAAAATGAATAATAGTTGAACAGTTTTCATTAGAATCATCATTAGAAAACAAGTTATCGATCAATTTGTTGTGTACGTTATTTGTCATAATAGAGGCAATTATACATTTATATGATTTCAAAGTCATAATGGCCCTCTAAGGGAAACCATAACTATGATGTGGCCCGTGCCAAAAATGAGTTGGACACCACTGGTTTAGGGGGAGGCGTCCATTTCATGTCATGTGGTTTGTAGTGTCTTGTAGTGAACCTGGAAAACAACAGTGGCTCAACTTACCCCACTTTCGCCTATTTTTGTAAGTTAGCTGTACCAACACATTCACCAGCACATAGTTTTTATGGTCCTAAACCCATCTCTGTATTGGTTATTCCTTTATCATCTTCCCAAATAGATGCATCACTAACATGAAGCTTAGTTCATGTTTGACCATGTATTGGTGAAGTAAATTGTAAAGTTAACGTAGCCTATTTCTCTCTGTGGGTTTTTATAGTAAGTAGTCAAAGTTGGCAACAGACAACTCGAGTCCCCCCACCACCCACTTCTAGCGTTTCCACAAGCGTAACACAAATGCTAAGTTATAGCTATAGCATGAAAGGAACCCCTATTCTAACAACAAACAGTGGGTTAGCCAGCGCATCCGGAAAAGGAAGCGAATGAAAGTCAGGCCGTCCTGGCTGACGATGCAACACCGCCCGCCGTTAACAAGGGAGCTATTTTTCCCCCCCCTAACAATTAAAGAGCAGGAAGAGGGAGGGGACTTATTGATTTCCAATGGCCTTCTCTCAAGTGAGTCCTGGGGTAAGGTGACCATGTCTGCGCGCCACGTGATTATAAAAACCTTGCGAGTCATCAGGTAGGGAGGACGCCGTGACCCCCACCTGACTCGCATCCAATGACGTGGCTGGGGGAGGAAAGGCCTTTATTGATTGTGATTGGCTCCCTTCTGATCTTCATGATAGCGTCCACCAGAAAATGACAACGCAACAGGTGGCGATCTGAGTCCATTTTAGCTGATGAGAAGCCTAAGCAAAGACATATGCGGAACACTGCATGTGTTTTTACTAACAAATCCAAATGAATGAGGCTGTCCCCGTTTCAGCTTCGCGATACAGAAAAGCAATGGCCTACGCTGAATTTGATGAAGAGCAAATGCCAAATTGCACGCGTGTTAAGCAGCCCCTTGCCTGATGGTGATATTCAGCCAGTTTTAAGACAGGGAGGGGGTGTAGTGCATTTTTTAATTATTCTCAAGCAAGAGCGCAGCCCTTTGGCTTGTTTACCACAAACAGCTTATGATTGCTTTGTAATTATCTCGCACAAAATGTGGAATTTCCCAGCAAGCCCCATGACCGTTCTCTGCTCGTTCCTTTTTCTGTCCCTTAAAAAGAGACCACGCATTTATCCCAGAGCCCCCGTGTTTGGCTTCTATTTCAGCGAGGTGGACATAGCGCTAATAGATGATGGGTTAATGAAGCACAAGCACAAATAGGCCTTGTTGCGGCACCGCGATCATCAGTCGAGCTTTTGGGAGTATAACCTTCACCCAAAGAGCACACGGTTTCCCCTCTGTGAGGCTTAATGAGACATTAGCCATACTAACAAATGGCGAACCAGGACGTGAAAGTGACTTTCCAGGTAAAGGCCCTTAGCCATGCCGTAATCAGTCCCCGAGTGCAGCTAAAAGACAGAAAATGGCACAGAGTCTCCCTCTCAGCAGCTTGCCGGCGGCTTTTATGGCGGGCCGCGGCGGGCCCATCCTGCGGCATGTTTCATCTTAATATGCCTCAAATAGAACACATAATCTGCTTTTGTCGTCAGCTAGTGGGCCGTGATACAGACAATAAAGCCTGTTTTAGCTTTTGCATGGAGCGCGACGATACCAACGCTACTCCGCCCGAGCGTGACGCTTTGGATTTTACACTAGGAAAGCTGGAATAATTGGGTTTCAGGGCTCCCCCTACAGTCATAAAGTGGAATTGGTTTAGGTTTAGAATTACGTACTGTTTATCAGTGGTTTTCAAACTTTTTACACCAATTACCACCAAGAAAAATATTAAGATACAGTGGAACCTCGATTTCACGGACTAATAGGAGGTAGGGGTCGTCCTTTAAATCAGATTGTCCGTTAAATTGAAGCACTTTTTTTGTGGACTTAAAAACATCAGTACAGTACAAAATCATTGGTTTGCACTTTTTTTTCCATGGGCTAAAAGCACCCAGTACTGCATACAATTGTTGTAAATAAATATAAAAAAAAAAAGGTTTGAAAAGTTTTAAAGTTTATCCAAACTTACCTCACTGGTGCATGAAAAGGGAGGTTTTGAGTTCCAACTGGACACTATTTTCTGTCAGTAAAGTACTGGAATTAAAAGTGTACAAGCATCTTTCTCATATGTTTGATTGCATTCAATGTTGTAAATGAGAATGACAAATGAGAGGCCACGTACCACTCGTGACGCTCACTCACCTATATCATATGTTTCAAACTCACGGCCCGAATAACGGAGAATCGATTCAAAAAGATATACCCAAATTCACTTACTGCATTTGCGGATGTTAGCAAACCACAAATGCGTAGGGGAACGCTGTATTATCGAAGGCTAAAATGCTGCGTCGTTCTATTGAGGAACAATTTAAGAGCAATAAAGACGTCCAAGACACAGTAGCGGCTGCATAGAAAGGATGTGACGAGCGAGGGTCTTCGGGAGCCCCCGCCGGGCCTCCCAGCTCAATTAGCTCAAGTCTTTGCCATTGTTGTTTTGTTTGCTTTTTTTTGCTGATGGAGAGAATCATCAACACCACATTGGCCGCGCTGTTGGCGAGCCGACGGATGAGTCAGTGAACTCATCGCACGCTGATTTGCGCTTGACGTGGGTGGGCCGTCTATATGAGGAGCCCCGTGGCGGTCTTTGCGGCACCTGAACCAATTAAGCATCCTACACTTTACTTTGGCTGGAGTCAGGAAAGAAAAGACAGGAGAGGAGAATAACATTTCAACCAGATCAGTTCGACTGACGGCACTATTAGGTGAGTTTTGGGCGGTCCTGATGGAGAACGTGCAAATACAAAATGGAAAAATGTGTAATTTTTCTTTTATTATTATTATTTTACTTTAAATTTTGGAGAAAAAAAAAAAGAAAAGATATTTTGCTTTATTTGAATTCATTAAAAAAATATTGTATTATACAATATTAGATTAACTCTTTTGAGGGCACTCGTTGCAATAACTGTCCATTAAATAATTAAAAACGTTTTTCTTTTCATGTATAATTACATGTAGAATTCTTATTACAGTGTCATCTATTGCAGATTATTTTCATATTAACATCACGCATATTTCACCGTATTGCGGGACTTTGAGTGTATGATGTTTTTTGGGGGGGTAGCAAAATAAACACTTCCCAGTCTAAAACATTAAAACTGTAAAAAAATATATCAAAAATAAAAATCTTCAACACATACCATTTTACGAGGAATAAAATGTGCATAGTCCACAGTCCTACTGTGCATCACTGTATGTTTAAGAATTTAAAAAGTGTTTATAAGAGTCTGGGGAGGTACATACAGCTTTCAAATATGTATTAATCAAAAAGCATGTAAACAAGAGTCAACTTAATAATCTATTTTAAAAGCATATTAAAACAATAGTATTAAATAATGAGATAAAAGACTAATTGGCAAAATACAGTAGGTTACAATAACTGAGAAGACAAATGTTCTGTCAAAAAAAAAGGGGGGCAGAAAACAAGATTATTCGTTCTACTCGTCTTTTGAATTTTGTTTTATACGAAAAAATAAATAATTTCTAACATGTAATGAAATGGTCTTTAAAAAAAAAAAAAAAAAGTGGTTGCTACTTCCCAGATTCCACCTATTGCGGGGGTGGTCCAGAACCTAACCCCTGCGATAAACGATGGATTAGTTTATCTTTAATAATCAGATTTTCATTATTACCAGTATCGTTTTTGCTGATTGACTGGAAGAAGTCATATGGTTCTTAAATTGAGGCATGTGGCATCAATTTTGACAAAGTGACTAAATATGGTTCCTCACGCACGAGCGTGATTTCATGCACAGTCTCCCCAGACAAATAGCTCTTTTGAAAGAAAACAAATTCCGAGCACTCCAACAGGCTTTATCCAAAATGTATGCACTTCGCAAACCTTCCAAACGGCAGTTTCGAGCATTTTAAAGAATTTTCCGACACCCGTGGGAACTTTGAGTCGAAGCCACCTTAGTGGCAAGTCAAGAGCGTTTGAGCCCAAACGGCGGCTGTAGGTGGGCCGCTCGCAAAATGGAGAGCATAAATCATTGAAACGCGTCCCCACCCCCCAGAACATGCTTTCAGGATGTCCTAAAGGAGGAAAAGGGAGGCAGAGGGGGAAGAGATGGGATGCACACGTGTGTCTCAAAGGCAAATAGGAGGGGGGGGAGAGCACTCAATGAAGGCAGGGAATAGAGTGAAATTGCTTCAGCAGCAACAACTCAAGGCCAAAATATATTTAATCATGGAATAAGGACAGCTGAGGGGAAGAAAAAAAGGCTGCATCATAATCGCCCCCCACCCTCGCGTCACCTCCATTTGTGACCTACAGACACCTCCCAGTTAACAACCAGGAAATATTTAACTATTAATACTATGCTGTTTACATAGTGTTATTTCATCTCGTATTTTCTTCCATTTTTCCCCTCACATTTTTGGATTTTTAAGCCAATATTTCACATAATTTAAATATTTTTGTATTATTTTGTGATAGCTCATATTATTGTGTTGTTTTTTTCATCTAGTATTTTCTGAGTTTTTCAGCCAGTAATTAGTATAATTTTAATATTTCTTACTTTCTGATATCTTTGTATTGTATATATTTTATATATTTTTTGAAACGCTTAGGCAGTCATGTGCATTACGCAGTTTGCATAGCAACACCTTTTAATCATATTTTTATATTATATCTTTTCAATTGTTTTTCTCTTTAGATTTTTTAGCCAATATTTTAAATATTTTTGATAATTTTCTATCATGTTATTGTCACATTTTTCATAATATTTTGTAGTATTTTCTTTCCCCAAACATTTTTTCCATTTTCCATTTAATAGCATTATCTATTATTTCCTAACATTTGTGTTATTGTGAAAATATTATTCATCAACTAGTTTTGCATTTTTTTTTGTCTGCAATATTTGTACGCTTCGTCAAATTCCTGCTCATTTTTCATGTCACGAGGTGGAATTCCTTCAGCCCCTTTGCCGTTCCCATGGCAACAATAAGGGAAAACTACTCCAATGTTTTGACGATTTAGGCATGCTACTGTTTCCTGTTCAACACATTAGCAAAACGACAAGGATTCGAAAACAGCACTCGAAGGAACTGAATCGCTGCTCTGTATTAGCTACGAAACGAGTATGGCGAAGAGAAACCTCTCCACCTGCTGGTCATTTTATCCCCCTTGAAGCAAAGCTGACTTCCCAAAGAAAAGCTCGTTAATGGTGCTAATGGTGATGATGGAGGCAAAATGAAGGGATGGAGGTCAGTAATGGGAGTTTTTTTTCTTTTTTCTCCATGCTGGCAGGGGTCCATTTAGGTGCAGCAGCAGGCGTCAACTGGGTGGGGGTTAAGAAAAGCAATTAATCTGCGGCAGAGGTAATCAAAAGAAAACCGTGGCAGGGGGTGGGGAGGGAGGCGGGCGGAGGGATGCGATAGTTTCAAAAAGGGACGCCGCTGATAACACTTCATTGTGGCATTCAAAGTTTTGCCAGAGTACATTTTACCTCCCGGTGAGAAAGCGAGGATGCTTCACGGTCTGAGCGCCGCCGCCGCCTTTCATCTCAAGATTCCGCCAGGGATCAACAGATTGTCGAGTGCCAAGGAAGAAGAAGGCTTTTTTTTTTTTTTCCCCCTCCCCACACATATACACAGCCCAACGGGGAGCGGATACTAGAAAGCTTTGGCATTATATTATAAAGCCCGCTTAGCTCAGTGCTAACAAACAAGACAAAACACCATTGACATGCTAATGGTTAGCAGTGATAGCTAAGGTTTCAGAAGCAATGGCTATTTGAACAAATGGCATACCAACACACATAGATAATATAACAAAACTCACAGGTATATATTCTTTATCCTCCACAAAGTTTGACTCTTACTACTGCAGCTGACTGAGGAGTTTTGACCATCTCCCTGTATAACCATACGTTGTATTATTCTGCCCCCAAATGGCCAAGGCGCACAGCCCAAAAGGAGCAGCACAATGTCCACTGAATTGAAGTAAACAATGTGGCATAAACTGTTTAATTTCTTAACAGTGTATTTAATTATGTCATTACTGAATGTTTTTATAAATTAAAAAATATTAAAGGTTTTTTTTTTTTTTTTTATATTTAAAAACACAAACATTTCTGGGGAGTTTTGCGGGAGGGGCTGGAACGGATTAATGGCATTTCCATTCATTTCAATAGAGAAATATGATTTGAGAGTATCTCAAGGCATGGCTGTGGTTGTTACTGGTGGTAGATTGTTCAAAATCAATAGGATTCTTGAGCCATTCGAGTTCCATTGACAATTGGAACATGATTGAACCTATCAAACCTCGGCATATCAAGTGGGACTGCTCGAGCGCCATCAAGAAAACATTCATTTCCCTTTGACTGTTGTTTAAGAATGTATATCGTACAATTATTATTTTCAGACGACGAAAAACATCCTGCAGACAGACGCTGAGCAGGTCAGCGGTGACTAGGTGTTGGCACATTCACAAAGCCTTGATTAGATAATTATCATCCATATCTTGGCAATATGGCGCTCATTAAAGCGTGTCGTGGTGTTCAGCAGGCACGCACTTGTTGATGAGGGGAAAAAAGTAAGAGGGAAGAAAAATACATTCTCCTCCTTGGGGGGGCGGGCTGGACTGAAGCCATGTCAAAGTTTGGAGATGGAGCAGTAGATAACACGGCCTTTAAACTGGACTTTCAACTGCAGTTCTTATCTGCGCTGCCAGGCGTCTTTAAGGGAGTCGACGCTGACAGACGCAGCAACTCAAAAATCAATGGCCGCTTGACTGGCTGCCAATGTGAGCCAATCAAACCACTCGGAAGGATGCAGAAAAGCGGGCCAAGCAAAACTGGGATACACTTTGCAACTTACAGTTTACCCGATAAATGGTGAAAACATGTCAGATGGTTAGTTTTACCCTTTGAATTATTGTAACTACCAATTTTAGCATCTCTGAGCATATTTTGTACTATTTTTGTTTTTTGGATTAGTGTGGAAATATTTTTGCATTTTCCATCTATTACTTTTGTTTTTATATACTTCAATATTTTTCTGCCTATATTTTTTCTGCCTAATATTTTTTAAATTATTTTAATATTTTGTTCTATTTTTTTGTATGATATTTTGTAGGTTCTAAATATTGTTGTATTTTTTAATGTAACATTTGCGGGTGGGGATAAAATCAAATTTAGCATATTTTTTTAATCTGGTATTAAAAAGTATTTTTCAAGGACTGTTTCTATATTTGTGTCTATTATTTTTGGACTTGCCCTAATATATTAGTATTGTTTCTTCTTTTTCAGTGTATATTTTGGTTGGGGTATTTTTCTTGTATTTTTTTGCGTACTTAAACATGTGCTACTCCGATCAGCGACATTGGGATAATATTAATAACCGTGACCACTTTGCTTACGACGACTGCAAATTTTCATACCGTTCAACGTGTAGCGTCGCCCGACATTGACGGGATCCGATAGGTAGCCCTATTTTTTGTGTGTTTGTGTAGTCATCTAAAAGCGTTAGATCTTTAGTTGTGTAATATGGGTGGGGGGAAAAAAAAAAAGTGTGGCATGAAACTTTCAGCACCATGGACAGCCGCCTTCTAGAACAAAAGTGAGACGCCCATCCTAATTAGGCATCATGCAGCTCCGCTATGCCCATAAAGTGAAGGCGTGTGCCCCAAAAAGTGCTCACAGGCCCAGACACACACACACACACACACAGTTGATCTCCGCGTCTGAGGCTGAATGCAGCAGTGCCTTTTTAGCCGGCGCTCAAGCATGAGCGGCTAATGTGGCCACAAGGACACGCTCGGGCTTTACTTGCTTCCGATTTATTTATTTACCAAAGATGGATTTGGGAACGGGTGAATAACACGGCAGCCCGGAATGAGATGACCTGCTTTTACAAAGAAAGCACACATTGCAGCACAGTACTTCAATTCAATTATACATTCTCCCCTCCCAAAAAAAATGTTTGTTTTTTTCCATTGTAATTTAATAATACTGTAATTATGTATCTTATAAATATTTGAATTTTTCCCTATAGTTTTGTATTTTTCTCTAATATTGGTATAGATTTTTGTGTAATGTTTTATTTTTGGTGGGCGACTGGTTAGAGCATCTGCCTCACAGTTCTGAGGACCGGGGTTCAATCCCGCCTTTGTGGAGTTTGCATGTTCTCCCTGTTAATTGTTAATTGAGGACTCTAAATTGCCCGTAGGTGTGAATGTGATTGCGAATCGTTCTTTGTTTCTATGTGCCCTGCGATTGGCTGGAAACCAGTTCAGGGTGTACCCCGCCTCCTGCCTGATGATAGCTGGGATAGGCTCCGGCACTCCTGTGACCCTTGTGTGGATAAAGCGGTACAGAAAATGGATGAATGTTTTATTTTTTTAATAAATCTAATATTTAGACATTTTTTTCATTTTTTTCCATTTGTTCTAATCATGTATTTACATCTAATATTTGTATCCTAATATTTGTGGTTATTTTCTAATATTTTGGAGAGTTATATTTTTGTATTTCATTTTTTTCTCCTTCCAATTTTTTTCCAATATCTTTGTATATTGTTGTCTAATTTCTAACACTTTTGTATTTTTTTATCGAATATGTGAATGTTTCAAAGTTTTGTGCTTTTTTGCCTAATATGTTGGTATTTGTTCTAATGTTTGTGTGTTTTCATCTAATATTTAATATTTTTGCCCTTATATTTGTATATTTCCCATCTATTTGTGTATTGTTTCTGTATTTTTGTACTTTTGGCCTAATATTTGTTTCTTCATATATTTTTCTATTTCTCTAACGTGTGTAATTTTCCTAATACTTGTGTATTTTTTTTTGATAATATTGTTGCATTGTTCTGTAAAAAAAAAAAAGTAATTTTTTTTCCCTCACATTTCCATATTTTTGTAGTTTAATTTTGGATTTTTCATATTTCTCTCTAATCTCTTTTTTCCAAGGTATCTCCATTTTTTTTAACATATTTGCATCTAATAATATTATTTTCTTTTTAAATACCAGCTGTGTTGTCGCCATGGTAACCAACTATACGATACGAGTGAACAGGTTGATATGCCTCTTGTGTTGCATTAGCACAAATGCTAATGTAATTGTTTAGACAAGTACTACAATACACCAAAAGACAAGTTCGGTTATTAATTACCGCAGTGGATTTCCTACTTTTTAAAGTCATTTGAAGAGTATAATTTAAGCATTTTGGGGGCGATAAAATGGTATATTTGAAATAAAATAAAGAAAGATTGTGTTACACATTATACAGAACATGCTTGAAGCTGAAGAAGGAGTCCTATCAGGCCTTTCTGGACTGTGGGATTCCTGAGGCAGCGGATTGGTACCGGGTGGCCCAGCGGCATGCGGCTTTGGTGGTCACTGAGGCAAAAATCTGGGCGTGGGAGGAGTTCGGTGAGGCCATGGAGAACGACTTCCGTACGGCTTCGAGGAAATTCTGGTCCACCATCCGGCTTCTCAGGAGGGGGAAGCAGTGCACCATCAACACTGTGTATAGTGGGGATGGGACGCTGCTGACCTGGACTCAGGACGTTGTGAGTCGGTGGGGAGAATACTTCGAAGACCTCCTCAATTCCACCGACACGCCTTCCCATGAGGAAGCAGAGTCTGGGGTATCTGAGGCGGGCTCTCCTATCTCTGGGGTTGAGGTCACAGAGGTGGTTAAAAAGCTCCTTGGTGGCAAGGCACCGGGGGTGGATGAGATTCCCCCGGAGTCGGATGTTGTATGGCTGTCCTGGTTGACACGCCTCTGCAACATCGCGTGGACATCGGGGGCAGTGCCTCTGGATTGGCAGACTGGGGTGGTGATCCCCCTTTTTAAGAAGGGGGACCGGAGGGTCTGTTCCAACTACAGGAGGATCACACTCCTCACTCTCCCTGGTAAGGTCTATTCAGGGGTGCTGGAGAGGAGGGTCCGTCGGGAAGTTGAATCTCAGATTCAGGAGTAGCAGTGTGGTTTTCGTCCTGGCCGTGGAACAGTGGACCAGCTCTTCACCCTCGGCAGGGTCCTCGAGGGTGCATGGGAGTTCGCCCAACCAGTCTACATGTGTTTTGTGGACTTGGAGAAGGCATTCGACCGTGTCCCTCGTGGAGTTCTGTGGAGGGTGCTTCGGGAGTATGGGGTACCAAACCCCGTGATACAGGCTGTTGGGTTCCTGTACGACCGGTGTCAGAGTTTGGTCCGCATTGCCAGCAGTCGGACTCGTTTCCAGTGAGGGTTGGACTCCGCCAAGGCAGCCCTTTGTCACCGATTCTGGTCATAACGTTTATGGACAGCCGAGACATAGAGGCGGTCCGGTTTGGTAGCCTCAGTATTGCATCTCTGCTTTTTACAGATGATGTGGTTCTGTTGGCTTCATCAAGCCGTGATCTCCAACTCTCACTGGAGCGGTTCGCAGCTGAGTGGGAAGCAGCTGGGATGAGAATCAGCACCTCTAAATCTGAGACCATGGTCCTTAGTCAGAAAAGGGTGGCGTGCCCTCTGCAGGTCGGGGATGAGATCCTTCCCCAAGAGGAGGAGTTCAAATATCTTGGGGTCTTGTTCATGAGTGAGGGAAGAATGGAACGGGAGATCGACAGGCGGATCGGTGCAGCGTCTGCAGTGATGCGGACTTTGTATCGGTCTGTTGTGGTGAAGAAGGAGCTAAGCCGAATGGCGAAGCTCTCAATTTTACCGGTCGATCTAAATTCCTACCCTCACCTATGGTCACGAGCTGTGGGTCGTGATCGAAAGAACGAGATCCCGGACACGAGCGGCCGAAATGAGTTTCCTCCGCAGGCTATCTCCCTTAGAAATAGGGTGAGAAGCTCGGTCATCCGGGAGGATCTCAGAGTAGAGTCGCTGCTCCTCCACATCGAGAGGAGCCAGATGAGGTGGCTCGGGCATCTGTTTATGACGCCTCCCTGGTAAGGTGTTCCAGGCACGTCCCACCGGGAGGAGACCCCGGGGACGAGCCAGAATACGCTGGAGAGACTCCGTCTCTCGGCTTCCCTGGGAACGCCTCGGGATCCCCTCGGAAGATGGAAGAGCTAGCGGAAGTGGCTGGGGAGAGGGAAATCTGGGCTTCCCTGCTGAGGCTGCTCCCCCCGTGACCAGACCTCAGATAAGCGGAAGAAAATGGATAGATGCTTGAAGCTGCTTTCTGCAGACAACAACACCCCACAGCAGCAGTTCAATTAAAACAAAAAAGGAAAAAAAATAATTTATATGAGCATAACAAGTAGTTCACAATTGCCCCACATTTGCATGCGTGCTTTTGTTTTCTAAATAGCTGCCACATTCAGACAGCCACTAACTGCCTCTTTAATCCTCTTTAATGTTGGGATTAAAAAAAATAATAATATGTTGAAAGGATGTGGGCAAGCCTGAGGGACAAACACCACCATTGAAGTACATGATGCTAAAACATATATAGAGAGATTTAAAGGAACACATTACAACAGCATGAGTCGTGTTTAGCACAAAGGAGAATATGTCAATCAAAATGTGGGTTGAAAGTGAAACCTGGCGACCAACAAGTAGCACTCAGCTAACATGGTGAATGTTTACGTTGCTCAGGTTCCAGTTTTGTCCTCTTTACCGGTGAAATATTGATTAAATTGTTCGAGTGAACATATATTTGATGTGTGTGCCTTTATACAAAAAATAATAATAATAAAAAAAAAAAAAAAGTAGTTGTTGGACCGGGAGAAAGTTTGGAGAGAAAAAAAAAAAGGAGCATACCTGGTGTTAGTTAAGAAGCTAATTAGCTCAGGTGTGTCTCACAACATGAAAACAGCATTGGCTAAAAATAATAATAATGAAAAAAAATACAAGCTTTTATAGGAACAATTTCATCCCCAAATCCAAAAATGTAGCAAAAGAAGAGGAGAATTGTACCTGCTCGCTGCGGCTTTCCGAGCAGGTGGAGCTGGAGAGGCGAGCCGGGGACACCGGCTCGGCGTGGCTCCGGCAGCGGCCGTCCATAACTTGTTCAGCCGCCTCAGGGTGCGCGGTCCTCGGGCTCGAATTCCAGCCTTCACCGCTGCGAGGCGACCGATTCTCTTCCGGCGTGTTTGGCTTCCTTCCCCACGAGCGGCACCGCGCATGGAAGCGAGGATCTCCGGCTTCCTCTGTCACATGGTGTGTGTGCCCCCCCCCCCAAAAAAAAAAAAAAAAAGAAATCTCATGATGGATAAAGATGTATTAAAAACGTTTTTTGTGTGTTTGTTTTTTACCGTAATAGTTTTTAATTTATCTTATTTCTATGCTTAACATGTGCTTAGCTACAAAAAAAAAGTCAATTTAAATACAACTCTATTGTTACCTGCGCCTTAAAATGACGTCACAGTGTGGCCTCTCGATGCCATTTACCTTTTTTTTTTTTAAATTACTATTTTGGATTTTACTTTTATTTCGAACATGTACAAAAAAAATAACCACAATACAGTGTTCCCTCGATGTATTGCAGTTCACCTTTTGCGGATTCAGTACATTGTTGATTGGTTTTTCATATCCATATTGCGTATAATTCACCATATCACGCGGTATTTTGAGTGTATGCTGTAATATTTTTTTGGTAAATTCAACGCTTCCCCCCCTAAAACATTAAAACCGGGTGAGAAAAAAATATGAAAATGCATATTACACAGAATAGAATGTACATAGTGTACAGTACTGTACTGTGCATTTACTGTATGTTTAAGAGTTTAAAAGGTGTTGAAGAGTATTACAAAGTGTTTATATGAGTAGGATTTTTATCTGAGTTCCTTCATTTTGGGTTCTTTTACAAATGATGCTGCCTCCTTATGTTGTTATGTTCTTATGTACACCAGAGGGATCTGTGAGCTGAAGTGCCAGGATGAGGCAACCATTTTGCATTCACACAGACAGCAAAATAAATGTCATTTGTGCGATATGGATGAATATTGTATGAATTATTGAAAGTGTCTGAACTATTCCTGAGTAGTTAGGATCATTTATGCACTTGTTTCCGCAGAGTTTGAAGGGCAACACATGTAAATTGAGCAAATATTAATTTTTTTTTTTGCAAGTGTCTGTAGCGTTATTGATGAAATTATGATGAGCTACGAATTCGTTCTTTGACCAAGCTCGTAACGCAATATACCAAGTTGCGGTACCACTGTATTATTATGGTTCACCATGATGGTCCTGTTGAGGCAGCAGGAAGAAAAGTAGGCATCACCTCATCTTCCGTGGTGAACCGTTATCTTTCCCTTGGCCGTATAGATTAATTTCAAGATAGCAGAGCGGTGTCAGCCGCTATCGCACAGCGCCGGGGGAGGGCCGAGATGGCGAGTCGACGACACGGCTCGGCTCATTTGATACATGCGTCTTCTGTTTCCTCTCTCGGAGCCGTCTCGTTTTCTGCCCGGCGACGCGTGAAAGCTTCTCAGTGAATCAAATCAACAGCCGGAGACGCTTTGGTGACAATACGCAGTTGTGTTAGCGTCAGCTCAGGCTATGATGATGCTTGTGTCATGAGGTAAACGGGGTGAAAGTTTGTTTGCCGGGCTGTGTTGGGAAGAAATGAGGGCGACGAATCAATCGGGCTTCGAGGTTTGGCATTCGTGCACAGGTGTTCATCGGTGCCCGCCGCCTCGCCATCTATCAAGGCTAAGGCAAGACTTCATGCGCTCCCACGTCGTTTGGCGAGGCGGAGACGCGAGCGTCATAGATGGCGTGATGGAATTGTTCCCTCGCACGCTCACCACAGGGGCTATTACTTCAAATTAGCATACAAATTCAAACCGCGACAGATGGGTTTGACACATTGCCGGCGCCGTCGTCCCCAAAAGATTGGCCGTGCGGTGCACGGCAAGATGGGAAGATAAGAAGACGCAAGGAGGGATAGTGGGTGGGTGGATGGACTTCCCGGAACGCTGAGGTGTGCTGCAATAAAAGTTTCCTCCCCGCAGTCATCAAATGATGATGAGGTGCCGGCCAGTATTGCGGGGGTGGCGGCAGATTGGGGCCACTGATTCACAGTGTTTGGAAACACCGCGGAAAAACGCCGCCCGCTCGCTGTGTGTTTGTGGAGACTTAAGAGTCACGGTGGTCACGCAAACCTTAGCTACAACCGCACCTCGACAAAAAACAAAACGCCTGTAAGTCACAACAACTGTTGTGTGCCTTTAAGGGGTGGGGTCTAGTGAGTGACGTCAGGTTCTGGCCGCGTTTGACTGTTTGTCCTATTCAATAAACGGCTAAAAGGGCATAACTCAAGCTGCGGTGTATCGGAAGCTCATTCTGCAATTCATCCATTGCCACTAGATGGCGCAAATTGGCTTTTAATTTGGTGCGCATTTAAAAGGGATGGGGCATACGCTGATGAGGATTTCCTGTGTGTTGGTTGTCATCAGTTGGGGACAGGTGTACCTAATGAAGTGGCTGGTCAAGGAGTTGAAGCCGCAAATATCAACGCCAAATCTCTTTCCAATACAAGGAGAAGAAATCGGTTCTGTATGCATGCGTGTGTGTGTGTGTGTGTGTGTGTGTGACTCAGTTTAAAACACAACTTGGCTCCGTAACGATTTTCATTTATAATTATAGCAGCCGGAATCAATGGGAAGTATCGAGCCTGAAAAAGTGTTCTTACCTCAGGATCAATTCCATATAATTTCCAGATCAGCGCCGACTAATGGCCTTTCTATTGGCTTCACTTTGGAGAGGGATGACTCTGCCCGGCAGCCTTTTTCGCTTTGTTTCCAGCAAAGCGCCACCCAATTTTTGGAGCAATACAAAGAAATAACATGCCAACCTCCTCGGTTAGCATGCCGAAAGGCTCCTTAACATCCTTACACAGGTACCCACCAAACAACTGCACATAATAATTGATACATTACAGTGGCTGTCAACATTTTGACACAAAGTAGCACCTAACAAAAAAAACTATTGAATTTTAAAGTTAAATACAACTGAACTTTGCTTGGGCTATAATTTTGGCGAGCCCACGTACACCACTATCAGAATCACTGATTATACAGTCATCCCTGCTATATTGCGGTTAGCAATATCGACAGGAACAAATGTAAGTAAAGAGCCACTCTTTGTTTGCTTTTCTACAACTACAGTACTGCAGTTTAAAATATCACCGCAATGAATTCTGGGTACCAATAATGTTTTGTGCGGACTAAATTGCCAGGACGATGAGTGTGACGAGTGTTGCGATTATGGTTTACCCTGGAACTCGGCTTGTTGTTCACGTCATTCAAGCAGGACATGAAATCAGGTGTCTTCTTCCTGTTGTTGCCACTAGCAGGCATGCTTATCTCAAGTGACATCTTCCGAGTTAAAAGGCCCCGTGTTTGGTTGAAATACCGACACTTGGGGCGCTTTCATGTTCAAAATTCACGTTTATTACATGTTGCAGGAGTACATTTGACAACAGCCCCGCTCTTAAAAGAACACGAAAGTCGGATGCATGACAGTCCAAACTCCCGACGTGGGAACTATCACGGATAAAAGAAATTTGACTGGATGATCACACAAAGACGAACAATATATTGTGCCGCTTTTGAAATGGTCCAGATTTGCCTCCAAACAAATCGAGCCGCATTTCTGTTCAGAATGGCTTGGACGAGAGCTTGCCGTTGACGCGCTGCAACTGTCTCTTGGCTTCGCACTGGGGGAAGTTGCTCATCTCGTAGTAGCGCGGGGCGATTTCCAGCAGCCTTGAAAAGAGCGTCACCATTAGTCCCCAAACTTTTTGATAAGCGAGGAAGCTACTCAGTCATGACCAAATACCCTAAAACAGTGTTTGCGAACCTTTACTGAGCCAAACCGTGTAGTTAACATTAGAACAATCTCACGGTTAGTTGAATTCTGTTGTATGAATGACAACAGGTGGATACACTTTGGGTTGTAAAATTCCACGGATTTCAAAGTTGGTATGGGAATCAAGGGGAATGTGTGGGAATTAACAAGAATGAACCAGGAATTGAAGGACGACTCTTTATAGGGAACCTAAATATAGTTGAGGAAAAATATAATTCAACATAATCCTTATCCCTGAAAGGGTTGAGCAAAAATGCAGATGCTAGGCTTGAAGGAACTGCTTGAAGGAAGATGCAGTTTTATTTGCATTTAGAACGGAACTTTGATTATATTTTGGGATGTGGGGGTGTAATTTTATGAACTATTCAATGGCTTTGGTCGTGCGGACGAGTAACATTTAACTTAAAATTCAGGTTTTACTTCAATGAAAGAAATGATTCTTCAACAGTTCTATCAACAAATAACTCTGCTGAAATGACAAGCAAGGATGTCTTATGACAAAACATGTTTACGTCATGTCATGCATATTATTTCCCAAATTCAACAGCTTAACTATCCCTTTTCCCTGGAAATTTCCCCAAGACCCCTCAATCAGAATCATCTTTATTTTCCAAGTATGTCCAAAAAACACACAAGGAATTTGTCTGTCTGTTGGTAATTGGAGCCGCTCTAGCCTATAAACCTCGATACACAGTTTAATAGGTAAATTCTGCCACTAAACAACGCTGGCATAGATAGATGAGCAAATATTTATTATTTGTAGTAAATAAATAATAATGGTTGGACCAGTTGAGGGAAATTTGATAATCTCCACAAAGGTTGGGAATCACTGCCTTAAACTCTATGCAAATACTCACCACTCAGGGTGGATGTGGGTGCACGTGCGGATGTAGTTCTTGGCGGTGAGCACATACTCGCTGTAGAGGACCCACTCGGGCTTGCGGCCCAGCGAGGTGGACGGGTGCAGCTGGACCACCTGCTTGTCCTTCACTGTCAAATAGTGGCCGGTGCGCTCCAGGTGAGCAACCTGCCCAAATTGAGACCAGAGTGACATTGGAGGAACGTCAACTGGGGAATTCCTTGCCATTATTCACCGACAATGGACAGCTGACTCACAGAATTCATGCTGAACAGCAAATCAGCAGTTACATGTTACTATAAATAACATGCAAACCCCAATTTCAATGAAGTTGGGATGTTGTGTAAAATGTAAATAAAAAGAGAACACTATGATTTGCAAATCCTTTTCAACATATGTTCAACTGAAGACACAACAAACACAAGCTATATAATGTTCAACTTGATGAATGTTAGTTCTTCTTTTCCAATTAGTCTCTCAATTAGAATTTGATGCCTGCAACATGTTCCAAAAAAAACTGGGAAAGTACAGAATGCTCAAAAAACAGAGGTGGGGTCAGAGGTGAACAGGTTACCGTAATTTCTCGTGTATAATGTACATTTCTTTCCCCCCAAAATTGTCAAAAGTCAATAGTGCGCATTATACATAGGTATAGGGGAAAATGAGGGAAAACACTTTCACATTTTATAAATGTATGCCACCATCTAGAGGTTATGAAAAAGCTGTACACTTTAATTCCAAAATGCCACCGCCACCTAGAGGTTATGAGAAAGGTGTAAACTTTCATTCTAATATGCCACCGCCACCGAGAGGTTATGAAAAAGGTGTAGCCTACACTTCCATTCCAATATGACAGGAGTACGTATGACTGCATATATGTAAAGTTGTGCTCATAAGTTTACATACCATGGCAGAATTTGTGAAATATTGTTTTTGTAAATATGACTGACTGAACAACAACCATCATTAATTTCTTTATGGTGATGTTTTGTTTAATGATAATGCTTTTTCTGAAATGCTTGACTGTTTAATTTGAATCCCATTAAAATAAAATTAAATGTGTTTAGCATGGCCCTTCATGTTTTTCTTTTCTTTCAAATTCTGCCTGGGTAATCAAACATATGAGCACAACTGTGTGTTTTGTAATTTACTAAATAAAAGTAGAGCTGTGAATTTCAAAATAAGAGCAAGTAAATAAAAAACGTTTACGTGTTCAAATAAAGTGCTTAACTTCAGAATAATTCTTTGGGGGGGAAAAAAAACGAACAAAATACAGATAATACTTCATGTTTTGATCATATGGGTGGAAGCAAAATCATGCATTGTAAAAATGGATTATAGATAGGGAGAAGGGTTTTCCAGAATTTTGAGGTCAACTTTCGGGGTGCGGATTATACATGGGTTATACACGAGAAATTACGGTAATTGGAATCAGGTGAGCATCATGACTGGGTATAAAAGGAGCATCCCCGAAAGAATTAGTTGTTCACAAGCAAGGAATGGGTTTACCACTTTGTAAACAACTGCATGAGCAAAAAAGAAAAACAGTAACGTTCATCAGTTTGAACATTAAATATCTTGTCTTTGTAGTGTATTTAATAGTATGTAGGTTGAAAAGGTCAAAATCATTGTATTGTTTTTATTAACATTTTCCACAATGTCCCAACTGTAATTGGGCTTTGCACCCGAAAAAAAAAACAGGTCAGCACGAGATGGTCGGTTTGTGCCCGCCAAATGACTGAAAATTGAAAACTCCCTCTTTAAGTACATTTCAGTCTGTACTCTTTTTTTTTTTTCTTTTTTTTTTACTTTGAATCACGTAAAACGAGTCAAATGTGTACTTCTACTTTTCCCAGAGTATATTCTTTGCACAGGTATTTGTACTTCTACTTAAGTGTAGGGTGTGAGTACTTTTGCTACCTCTGCATGTGAAGCTGAAAGTGTTGTGTGGTGGCAAGGAGGCCGACCTGCATGAAGAAACCGGTGAGCAGCATCCGGCAGACGTCTGCATCGTCCCCTTCGCAACTCCGCCGGGGCAAACCGACGCGCTCCATGATCCGGCACAGCTGCCAGCGCACGCCGTCCGCCGCCATCAGTGAGGAGTAGCTGACGAAGTTGTCGTAGCACCACCGTGAGGACCGCTGGTCTGTGCGGGAAGGCGGACAGTTAGAAATGGGGATGAGGCGACGTCGCACGTGCGCTTGCTTACTTTGTTTGAAGGCGACGTAGACGTTGAGAAGAGTCAGGTGGTCTCCGTCCCGGTGGGCCAGGCGCATCTTGGCGTTGTCGGCTGCCATTTTGGCCTCACGGGGTCGGATGAAGCACTGCGGGACTAAACAAGGTTGGTATGGGCCCACAGGGAGATGTTAACACAGGGCTAGGCAAAGTATGGCCCGAGTGCCACGTACAGCCCATTGCGTTCTGAATACGGCCCACCGGGCATTTACGGTACATTAGCAAGAGTCCTGTCATAATAGTTGCAATCATATACCATTTGAGTTTGTTCCTAAAATTGGTTAATTCAATTGTATTTATTCATTATGCATTCATTTATCTCAATAAATACTTCATTGCAAATATTTAAATACAAAAGTAAAATAAACAATTTCTCATATACTGTGCACTACTTTTAAAATGTATTTTATGAAAGAAAGTGCGACAATTAATCGATTAATCGACTCAACTATTTTGATAATAATTCATCATTTAGAGCCATTGTTTAACTTGAAAGTGCCGAAATTTCCGCCTCTCAAAAGTAAATATTCTCTTATTTCTGTAGTCCTCCATGAAAGCAGAATGATTATCTTTGTTTCGAATCAAAATAAGACATTTGAAAACAGCTGCTTTTACTTTGGAAAACAATGAACAACGATCACCATTTTTGATCATTTTCTGACGGATGTTACGGAACAAAGCAGGTAACTGAATCTTAATCAATTTGTTTGTGAAATTTCTGTATTGTAAATTGGAAATAATGGGCTGTTTTTAAAAAGTGTTCCGTCTGATTCATCGATGAATCGAAACAACATTTACATTATTAAAATCATCAATAGCTGCAGCCTTAATATTATTTCATGGGGACATGGTGAACGAGCGGTTAGCACATCCGCCTTACAATTCTGAAGTTGGGGGCTCAAAATTCTTGGTGTGTTTTGCATGTTAGGTGGGTTTTCTCTAGGTACTCTGGCTTCCTCCCACATACCAAAAACTCAACTTTATCTCCAGTATATAGCACTTTCACAACAGCCACAGCCGTAACGAAGCGCTGTACACCAAATATGAAATAATAACACTAATAAATAACTAAATAATAACCAAACTAAATCATCTTCTCTAACCAAAATATACAATAGCTTCCTTCACATTGGCCCTTGTTATACAGGAGGTGCAGTTTTATTCCCTGTTGTTGCTGAAGCCGTTAGTAGACGAGAGAGGAGCAAGACTGAAGTCGCCTTTGAGCAGAATGAGGGTGCCAGCATGCATGATGTCACTCGCGTTTGCTACAAGCTGAGTTTGAAAGCAAACAAGCTCGCGTTTGCTACAAGCTAAGTTTGACAGTAAACAAGCAACAGCCGAAGGGTCGTACGTTGACGAGTAACACATAAATAAACATGAAATCACAGATAAAAACCAACATAAGGTTCACTGAAATTGTCACTGAAATTGTCTGTAGGTGGGAATGTGAGTGTGAATAGGTTCTTTGTCGATATGTGCCTTGTGATTGGCTGGCGACCAATTCCTCACCCGGCCCATCGGCTCCTGATCACAAATTTTAGGAGTGTCAAAGGAACATGGGAAGTACTCTTACACATCCTTGACGGAACAAGCAAAACGCGGCGTTTATGTCGAGCGCCAGCCAACTCAGCAGAAAGTGGCCATTCGGAAACAGCTGCGGCGCACACGCCACATCCAACGTTTCAATCCGTTCTGCTTCTCTCTCACACTTGCTTCAAAGGCATAAAATTCATTTGAACGAGCAGCATTCTGCTTTGGCAAGCCCAAAGTGCAATTAAAGCTGGAGCACACCAGCGCCGTTGCAGCTACTCCACTTTTTGGGGGAAAAAAAGAAGCTCACTGTTGCTTTTACCTGTGCACATACCCAACTCACAAAAGGTTTGGGATCTCAGGCTTTCGGGGGCAATTTCAGGATTCACCTTT
Organism: Phyllopteryx taeniolatus; assembly: GCF_024500385.1. Taxonomy (NCBI): domain Eukaryota; kingdom Metazoa; phylum Chordata; class Actinopteri; order Syngnathiformes; family Syngnathidae; genus Phyllopteryx; species Phyllopteryx taeniolatus. The sequence continues at coordinate 6,715,133 of NC_084524.1, read as the reverse complement.
TTATTTCCAAGGACATCCACGTGTATGCATTTCAGTGACTCTTCCAGTCACAGAGTAGTCTAACTCTTATTCCAAGCAGGCTTGAAAACACAAAGTTAGAAAGGTCCTACCTGACAACATGGCGGTGATGGAGAGCGCCTCGTCCGAGCAACCCAAATCGCAGCTAGCGACGACCATCTTGGCTAGCTGCGGATCCAGCGGGAACTCTGCCATCACTGTGCCCAAATCCGTCAGGTCGCCGTCGTCGTCCAGCGCCCCAAGGTGGTTAAGCAGTTCCAGGGCTCGCATCAGGGTCTCGGGGACTGCCGATAAATCAGCAGCGTTTTGCATCATCAAAGTGTGGCGTGCGGGATCCCTCTATTGGTAGGTGAAAGAAACCCTGCCCAAGTACAGTTCAGCTGTACAAACCCCAATTCCAATGAAGTTGGGATGTTGCGTAAAATAAGTAAATAAAAAAAGAATACAATGATTTGCAAATCCTTTTCAACCTGCATTCAATTGAATACACTACAAAAACAAGATTTTCAATGTTCAAACTGATGAACATTATGGCTTTTGGGCAAATATTTTTTCATTTTGAATTTGATGCCTGTAACACGTTCCAAAAAAGCTGGGACAGGGACAACAAAATACTGAGAAAGATGAGGAATTCTAAAAAAAAAAACACTTGTTTGGAACATTCCACAGGGGAACACGTTAATAGGAAACAGTCATGATTGGGTATAAAAGGAGCATCCCCGAAAGGCTCAGTTGTTCACAAGCAAGGATAGGGCGAGGTTCAAAACTTCGTGAATAACTGCGTGAGCAAATAGTCCAACAGTTTAAGAACGTTTCTCAAAGTACAAACATTTTGGGGATTTTATCATCTAAACCAGTGTCAGTTAAAACAGTTCATCAACACATCTACGAATGCAAGTTAAAACTCTACCATGCAAAAAAAGTCGACTTCCTGGATCAATTTGAGATCTGTACTTCAAAACAACATCCCTATGACTTTTTATTCCTTGTCATTCGTGTCAGCTGTGGAATTTTCTCACTGTGAAACAAGTAGAGAGATTTTGTGTGTATGTACGCTCACTTGCCATAACATTAGCACTCAAAATCCCAGGAAGTTGGAACGCTTTCAAGCTAATTTATGACAATAAACAACCAGATTTAATCCTAATTTAACGGTTACTGTAGGGATGTAGAATATATATTCAGTACAACACTCGTGGCCTCGAATTTGCCTAAAATGGCTGCTTTAAATCAAAATGCTCAAAGGAGCATTTATCCTTAAGAGTTTTTTCAGGAGTCTTGTAATGATAGACATGCCCACCAAATTCCACCTTGATCGGGTCAAACTGGTAACGTTTTCTCACTTGACTGAATGAGGTTTTTTTTTTTTTTTTATGAGGACCCTTAAACTACATTCAGAGTACACATGAACTGCTAAAAAAATGGTGAGTTTTCAGGCAACTTGAGGCCCCTAAGTAGGTGATTTGCATCAATTTGGATTTCCTCTAGATACAAGTATTGAGACTCCTCTCAGTTTTCCTCTCACAAAATTGCTATTTCAAAAACAGCGGTGGGGTTTTGTGTAAATGGTGAAAAAATATAATATAATATAATAATATAAAATATAATATAAACATAAATAAAAACAGAATACAATGATTTACAAATCATGTTCAACCTATATTTAATTGAATACACTACAAAGACAAGATATTGAATGTTCAAACTGATAAACTTTATTGTTTTTAGCAAATAATCATTAACTTAGAATTTTATGGCTGCAACACGTTCCAAAAAAGCTGGGAGAGGTGGCAAAAAAGACTGAGAAAGTTGAGGAATGCTCATCAAACACCTGTTTGGAACATCCCACAGGTGAACAGGCTAATTGGGAACAGTTGGGTGCCATGAATGTGGAAAGGATATCACCACATGGGCTCAGCAACACTTCAGAAAACCAATGTCAGTAAATACTACATCCGTAAGTGCAACTTGAAACTCTACTATGCAAAGCAAAAGCCATTTATCAACAACACCCAGAAACGCCACCGGCTTCTCTGGGCCCGAGCTCATCTAAGATGGACTGATGCAAAGTGGAAAAGTGTTCTGTGGTCTGACGAGTTCACATTTAAAATTGTTTTGGAAATTGTGGACGTCGTGTCCTCTGGGCCAAAGAGGAAAAGAACCATCCCGACTGTTATGGACGCAAAGTTCAAAAGCCAGCATCTGTGATGCCATGGGGCTGTGTGTTAGTGCCAATGGCATGGGTAACTTACACATCTGTGAAGGCACCATTCATGCTGAAAGCTACATACAGGTTTTGGAGAAACATATGCTGCCATCCAAGCAATGTCTTTTTCATGGACGCCCCTGCTTATTTTAGCAAGACAATGCCAAACCACATTCTGCACGTGTTACAACAGCGTGGCTTTGTAGTAAAAGCGTGCGGGTACGAGACTGGCCTGCCTGCAGTCCAGACCTGTCTCCCATTGAAAATGTGTGGCGCATCGTAAAATACGACAACGCAGACCCCGGACTGTTGAACAGCTGAAGCTGCACATCAAGCAAGAATGGGAAAGAATTCCACCTACAAAGCTTCAACAAACGTTTATTGAATGTTGTTAAAAGAAAAGGTGATGTAACACAGTGGTAAACATGACCCTGTCCCAGCTTTTTTGGAACGTGTTGCAGCCATAAAATTCCAAGTTAATGATTATTTGCCAAAAACAATAAAGTTTATCAGTTTGAACAATAAATATCTTGCCTTTGTAGTGTATTCAATTAAATATAGGTTGAACATGATTTGCAAATCATTGTATTCTGTTTTTATTTATGTTTAACACAATGTCCCAACTTCATTGGAATTGGGGTTGTAGTAAGAGTAGTGCGCACTTGTACACGCAGGAATCCACTATACTCACCGAGGGCCAAAGCAATAGTCTGAAAGGCTACGGGGACATTAAACCCTGTAGCGGCTGAAAGGAACTTCTTTTGGAAACGTCACGAGGCAAATGAAACCATCGCCCGATAAGCCATTGGCGTTTGGGGCTAATTAGCGGGACACCACCAGCGAGTCCCCCCCCCCCCCCCCCAAAAAAAAAAAAAAAAAAAAATAAAACAAAACAGTGGCAGGAACAGACAAACAAAACACGCTGTTAAGTCTTTATATCATAGCACTCTGCCTCTGGAGACACATGCCTGGCCATCCCATTTACTAGGAGGCAGGCGCATAAAAATCGATCGGAAGCGTCTAGATATTATAAAGAGTGTGTCCAGGACTCAAAGCGTGCGAGGGCTTCCAGGAGCTTGTTAGGTTGCAGCGTCAATGCCACCAGTGGATCAAAGGAATAAAAAGTCATCCTTCCTCCCCACTTCACCTGCTCCCGCTCTGCAGATCCGATATGTTGACGCTTCCATTTTGTGAGGAATGTGGGGGTGATGGTGGAGGTCAGTCAGTGGAGGAATATAAAGGAGGAGGCAACAGCCGAGGTGATAGCGCCGCTATTGATGTAACCAATTTCGTTCGTAAAATGGCGCTTGCCACGCTGGACGGGGGGAGAGATGGGTTTAATCTCAGCGGTGAGATGAAAACTATATTATGGTGAGGAGGTGGGGGGGGGGGGGGGGGGGGGGGGGTGTCCTCGGGAAGATGTAGTAACACACGCTCTCGCGGGGATTGTGTTTGGCCTAATTCCAGCGTGATTCACAGCAACCGCCACGTGCTCGCTAGTCAAACTGCTCATCAAAACTGCAACCGCTCAGAAAATCTTCAAATATGCAGCGTTTGTTATCTGCCAGGATCATTTGATCTTGTTGTCTTTCGCCGGGTCCCTAGCGGCACGGCGGACACCGATTTAACAACGCGCATCAAACGGCCGCAACGTTTCAGAGCGCCGTGCAACTGCGTTTGTATCGATTAAGACAACACTGATTCCAATCAACATGGGAGCGTTGTCTGATATTAAATCAAAACATGAGAGGACCGTGACCCCTCGATATATCGCGCTTCAATTTTCGCACCCCGCTATTTTGCAGATCATGTCTTTCTTTCTTTTTTACTGTACAGTATACAGGAAAGTCCAAATTTAGACTTTTCAGTGCAGCACCACGTTGTGCTGCAACATGTTGGGCAGCACTGAACTCGACTACATGTAAATGCAGCGTAATTATGAGAGCAGAAGAAGAAGCAGAGAAGAGTAATTTGCTACTTACTATATGGATTGAAACATTTTGGTGTTTAAATATGAAAGGTTTCATTCTGTTTTGTTGTATGTGATGCTGCTCCATGTGTGTTAAAAGTAGCACTTGTTTGAAGGTTTAGAATTCACGTAACATCGATGCTAATGTCTGTTCGCCTGTCTATGATGTTTCACGTTATATGTTAGCATTAAGCTAGCTAGACTTGGTTTGGTTGAATAATTTGCTGTTCAAATGTCTAATGTTTAACTCTATTTTTTTTTATGTGTCAGTTTTACAGTAAACTACAACTGGGAGTCTAAAAGCCTCTTATCTGGAGAACTGTGTAAGAGTCTGAGGACTGAGCAATACTCCAAAAAGTATTCCTCATATCATATTATTACTAATACTACTACTTTAATACTTTAAAAGGTGCACAGTATTTTAATGAGTTTTAACATGTTAAAAGTGTGTAGAAAAGGTAAAATTATATATTTTTTTTGTTTTAATATGGCCTCTCAAGAAAGCTGTTCTGGAACTTATATACTGAGATCCACATGGGTTCACACTAGTCGATTTGTCTTGGGAAGCATGAGGAATACTGTCACGATTACCCGGTGGATCCATGAAGTCAAAATGCACCAAGTCGTCAATTCCCAACTTCTTGAGCTGCAGCACCGTGGAGCCCAGATTGGACACGAGGATCTCTGGATAGGTGTTGTCCTGTGCGAGTTGAGGTCAGACACAATAAGCGAGCTTCGAGATGGCTTTTTCTCAGATTTACCGCTTCCCACCTGCATCTCTGTCCTGTAAGTCTTTTTCGTGTACAGGCGGAAGCATTTCCCGGGACGCGTCCGTCCGGCTCGGCCCATCCTCTGCTGTGCCGACGATTTGCTGATGGCTGACACCAGAAGTGACTCCACTTTTATGCGAGGATTGTACACCTGTCAAGGCAGGAAATCATCACTACTACCGCATTGCCTACACTTCATCGCCAATGTCCTGTCTAGGCAGGTAAAACGTTTAAGGAATATAATGTAGAGTATAGTGAGCTCTGCAAACCTTTTGCTTTGCAAATCCAGGATCGATTACAAACACGACGCCGTCGATGGTGAGTGACGTCTCCGCGATGTTTGTTGACACGACGACCTGTGGGAAAATGAGACCAGTGGGTTGAAAGACGATCTGACAACACGATCACAGCTCCTTGAATTAATGGAGAGATGCTAACACCGAAAGTCAAAATTCCTTGCGATTTAGAGTCATGCATCTGTTTAGTATACCGGGTTCAAATTTGGTACTACTTGCATTGTGGAACTAGCGACTGGGGCTGAACCTTCTGTCAATTTTGAGGGGGGCACTCGCAGTTTTTGAGAATGAATAGTGATTTAGTCGACCTTATACACAACAAACACATACAGGAATACAGTGGAAGCTCTGCTTATAAAACTCAAATTTTGGCTCAGAACACGAAACAAAACAAAAAAAATCGACCAAGCGACTGCTCGTAACTTGAGAAACTTGGAACTCTTGTAAGTCAGGGTACCACTTTTATACCACTGTGACGAAATGAAAAGTAACATTTGCAAATAGAAGGGGAGACAGAAGCTACACCACGTTCCGGTCCCAGATCTGTTTTCATTACAATTATCCCCATAGCAAGGCTGCCTATGAGAAATGACAGTCAAATGAGTCATAGCGCCCGATGGGTCTCTCGCTGTCAGCATCCACACAAACAGAGCATCACGCGAACGCCCGCCGCTGGGTTGAGTTCTCCTTATATAACGGTGGCCCTTTTAGATTCATCACAACACTCGGGACTGTGACGGCTGACTAATGGCCCACTCCAACTGGCAACTGCCTCTCCAGTGTCATAACTTAATGTGCGGGTGGGCGGCGGGCGAAAGAAAAAGAATGCTTCTTTCTGTGTGCGTGAAGAACCCGTGTTTACTTACCACCGCCAAGATGAGGCAACCATAAATCTAGTCATAAGTGGGGGGAACCTTTGAAAATTATTAGACTGGATACAGTATATGGGTACAAAATCAGTCTGCTTTCATGGAGGATTACAGAAACTGCGAGTTTAGTGTTTTATGGAGAGTCTTCAAACTTCGCCACCATGCTCCAGCCACACCAAATGGCGAAAACGCAAACCTTTCACAATTTTACATTGCCTGCCCATCTGCCTAGTATGTTTAGTTCTAATTTGGTAGCAATCCGGAAAAAAAATCTCGAGAACAACTGCGTGGTTGAAGGCGGAAGCGGCTAAAAGGACCAGAAATGGCCGCTTCAAACCCAAATGACTTCCTAAGTCTTGGCTTCTTGAGACTTTTTTTGCATTTACTCAAGATTGACTTGCCGACCGAATTTCATGTTGCTAACTGAAACTCAATCGATTGGAGCCAGCAAACATGGAATGACTCTAAAATAACCACTTAAAACCAAAATTGCAGGCTTCCTGTGTCTTTTCAGTTCTATGTATAGCTACTCACGACAGACGCGCCTACCAAATTTCATGTCGCTACCTGAAACTGACTTTAAGGCTTCAATTTCCAAACTCAATTCACTCGCTTTGTGTTTTTCTCAGCAGCTTTTACTGTACGGTGTGCTTACTGTTTTGTTTTTTTTGTCCCCTGTTTGTGGAACACCTGTTTGTGTTTGTCCAGTTCATTTCATTCTCAGGGCATTGAATCGATCACAACTGGACTTTTCCAAAGTTGGAAACCCTACAGATGCACGCACCAAATTTCCTGTTGCTAAGTGAAACTTGAATTTGGGGTCTCAATTAACGTAAGGCTCAACGTATTAAAGTATAGAAGACTCTCACTAGTAGTCTTTTGGTGTGGAACAAAGAGCACAAGATGGCCAAGCGCTTCACCGAGTGGAATTAAAAAGCGCCGATAGCCGAGGTTGTCTGTGGGACGGAAGCAGCTGCCGCGCATGACACCCTCTCCCATTTCACCATCATATAGTCAGCTTCATTGACTGCATTGATTCTGAAGGATTATCTCGGCCAGGGCCATTACGCCTGACGCATGCTGGCTCCTTCCAGTCTGTTGGCGCCGTGTTGGATAATCCGGGCCTTGCTTCATCAGTAATATCATTAAAGCGTCATTTCTGCGTGTTATTTCTGGGTTATTACCTGCAGAGGGGGCGAGTAGGCCAGCTAAAGCGGGCCATCGCTCACAGTTTTGCGCTCGGGACCCGTGCTTTGTTGACAAATAAAGCCCCGATGTTTAGAAGCATTGAGAAAGGGAGGCATTTGACCGAACACTCCAGATAAACTCATTGTAGCACATTTGTCCAAGTGAGATTACAGTTTAAAAAAAAAAAAAAAAAGCAAGACAATCAGCGGCTCTCTTGGACAAATGGCGAATAAATGACGAGCGAGTGCTTTATGTTAATTGAGGGCTGGGTAATGCAGTCGTTAGCATGCACAGCAGCGAGCGTGACAAGCCTTAATTCTTTTTCACGACTTTCTCTCGGGGAGGCTCCGATGACATCTCTGCATTTTTCACGCGACGTGAGGCCGCCCATGAGGAGCACGTGTTCCCTCCTCGTTCAATTCGTGGCCAGGATTGCTGGATCATCGAGTCGTTCCTTACTTGATTTCCCCTTTTCATGACGATACGACGAGAAAACTGCACGGTCAAACAGTGGGTACGATGCACGATTTCATCCCATGTTTAGTTCAGTTTGTTGGTTTATTTTTCAGGGACCAAGTGAAGAAAACATTCAGATCAAATGGTAGTGATGCTCTGTACCAGATTTATTAGTAAGAAAGAAAATTAGGGAGTTGAAAAAGTGCATTCAAAGACACTTTGAGCACCACATAAATTACATTTATCACACCTAACAAAGTGCAAAAAAAGAAAAGATGCGAATCATTGATGCCCGCCAGGAAATTTTTGATTAGTCACTATATTATTTGTTTAAACTGTCAATATACCCCAAACAATAATCCCAAAACTTTAATATCATTTCAAACATTATACTTAAAAAGTAAATGGTTTACAGAGAATTTGGTTTAAAAAAATAATAAAAATGCACGTGTACCATACATGCAGCAAAGACTCCCTCTGTAACTTCCACTAACAACCCAGGCTAAATTAGCTCCTCCTCGACATACAAAGCTCATCTCACACATATCTCTTCAACATACTTCGTTAATTACTGTTACTATTTTAGACCGTGCTTTGGCGACATCTTGTGGCATTTAAGAAAACTTCAAATACACGTGTATTTATTAAAACAACCACAAGGCTAAGCCATTAGGCCATTAGCTTCAGGCTAATGCTAACATAGGCAATGATGAGCATCTATGCGACTGTGTGCAACAAATATTTGAACAGAAACGATGCAGCAATGTATGTAGACAGACAATATATCACTAGTACTCACTGTCCTATACTGTATTATTTATCCTCTGTGAAGAACGACGATATGAATCCCACACCCCACTGCAATATGATTGGCTGCTGCATCCATACAGGAAAGTAAGTGTGAGGTATGAATTGGCCTTTATACTGCCCCCAAATGGCCAACACGCACACCCCAGATTGAGTAGCACATTGTGCATTTAATTGAATGAGAACATGTGACAAAAATTCTATCAAAGTATGCCATAAAGTATATTATTATAGAGTCCTATTTTTCTGATTGAAAAAGGTGGCGGTTATCACTTGATTTGGATTTTTGACAGCTGGGGCGGTCAAAGGTCGGCGTGTACCTTCCTTCCGATGGCGCCGTTGGGTTTGTTGGCAGGGGGCGGCTCGAAAATCCTCTGCTGCTGCAGAGGGGGCAGCGTGGAGTACAGCGGGATGACTTTAACGTCGCCGGCGTCAGGCCCCAGGTCGCTGACCTCGGCCTTGATGCGCTTGCAGGCTTCCTCGATTTCCTGTAAAAAGACACGGCAAGCGCCAATCAAACACAGCTTGAAGGGCGAGATTGCAATTTACAAACTGCGAGGAAGATTTGAATGTAGCCTCCCTCCTCTCTCACACTCGCCCCTCCTAAAGGTACTAGTGTGTCGGGCTCGCCTGGCCACCTCACTCGGCCGTGAGCGTGCAACGTTACACAAAATGTTACCGGTTGGATGATGTTTTTTTTGGAACGTACACTCGAATGAAAATATAAGAAAGGTGATCAACTGACCCACCGACCCAGTGAGAACAGTGACGTGACGCACTGGTGGTTTTCAAAGCTCATACACCCATGTAGCTGTTCGCAAATAGGACACCACCGTTATACTGTATATGTTTGGCCTTGAGTTGTCTCGAGAGCTGCCCAATTCCTTCTTTTTAACTTTTGTTGCTAACCGGAGTTAAATAATCCGGCCAAGAAACTATAATAGTTACCTTTCGCGAGAAGCTGCAGTGTGTCCCTACTCTGCTGCGTGTGCAGCTGTGCGTGTGAGCACGTCAATGATTGACACACTATTCGGTCACGCCTCCTGTCTCGACAGTTTCCGATTGACAAAAAGTGTTTGTTTTTTTGTGAGTTCGCCGTGGCTCTGTCGTCAAACGCGGCAATCATGGAAACCGTGGCGTGCTAGCCAGACACAAACACGCTTCATGATTCCGCAGCGCGGCATTGTTAAGCGGAATACGGGATGATGCATGACCGGCGGCGGCACATCAGTTGAGTCAGGCTCAAGGTTCTGGAGCCAGACTGAAGGGGGGTTGCTGAGTGGCGGCAGGGGGAAGAGAACATGACAGTGGGAGCGCAACGCAACACATGCACTTATTGTCTACGGGCTGATTTCACTCACATCCACATACAAACATTGACAACTGCACATATTTTTACTTCTCTCAACTACAACTTTTAGGCCTGGTCACTTCAAGGGACTACATGCCTTGACTGTAGCACCACCTGCAGGCCATAGAGACATACACAAAGGCCAGCCAGCCTACTAATAAGAACATTAAAAAAAACAACAACAAAAAAGTTAAATATAAGTGCAATGCATGGCCAGCAAAAAAAAAAAAAAAAAAAATCTTAAAAGATGAATACTCAAACAAAATGCATAGTCAGAAAAATAATATTTCATAAAAAAATCAAAAATAGATGAAAATACAAGACAGACAGACAGACAGACAGATAGATAGATAGATAGATAGATAGATAGACAGACAGGCGCTCAGGGTGGTGAAATAAAATGCACCTTAAAATTTTAATTAAATTGAATAAAATGTAATTAAATTAGAATGTAACTGAATCAAATAAAATCACTGCTGTCTTATGTGCATGCTGTCTTTTTGTTTCCATTTTGTCTTTTTCCTTTTTTCCCTTCGTCTTTTTAAAAAAAAATTCTTTTGTTTCTTTTTTGTCTTTTTCTTTGTTTCTTTTCCTGTATCCACTATTGCTACTGAAACGATGCCAAATTCCCTCATTGTGGGACTAATAAAGGTTGTTTTATCTCATCCAACCTCATCTCATCTCATCCAATCTCATGTTGCAAAATTGCGTCGCAAAACACTCCAAAAATCTATCCACTGGCCACTTCGTGACGCACGCCTGCAAAATCCAGTGAAATCCATTCGGCGCAGCAGGAGCAAAAGTAATGCATTAAATGCTGAAAGCCGCCGTCCGAGGTATTCGTTTAAAGTGAAAGAGCGTGCCTCTTCATCAACGCGGTGACAAGTGGGGAAACAGCAAATCGGAATGGATCGGTCGAATTAGCCGGCGTATTAATAGCCTATCAAGCCTTGGGACACACCAGCTGCCGTGAAGAGAACCCCCCCCCCCCCCCCCCCCCCCAAAAAAAAAAAAACCAAAAAAAAACCCCACAGTTCTCTGCCAAAGCGCTGGAAGCAAGCTGGGCTGCCGGTCCCGCAGGAATATGGGCCGCGTGTTGTGTTGTGTCCACCGGCTCCTCCGAGCCAAGCCAAGAAGACCCACACTTACCTTGACTAGGCCACCCTCTCTGTATTCTCCCCGCTCACCACAACCGCATGTTTTGCCGCTCGGCAGCTGAGGGGGAAGCGTCAATATTAGGACTTATCTTTGCTCGACAGCTGTGATAAGAGCAGGTTCAAACTCAAAAGAGGAGGAAAAAAATTAATTAAAATTTTAAAAATGTGTAAAAAAACACGGACACGGATTGCCTCCCGATCATTAGTCCACATCAAAGTTGGTGCCAGGTCGAAGAGGTGAAGGAGACGATACGCTGGGAGGGGGCTGGAGTGGCACCCTTTGAACATAACACTCCTTCAACCCAATTAGGAGACACACACAAGCAAATTGGAGAGAGCATGACCCACAAATATCCCAGATGGTTGGCACATGTGCAATACAAAAGACTTTTGAGATATACATATATATGTGCTTTTAAAAAAAAGCATACCTTCTAAACAGGTTGCAAACATTTTACTTAAGCAAGGGCCCGACTGATTAATTGGCCGGCTGATGTAACAGGCTAATAATAGTAAAATCAGTAAAAATCTGCTTTTTTCTTTTTTCTTTTAAACATTAACACATTACAACATTAGACAAAGATAATGATGCTTAAAAAATAATAATAATAAAAATTTAAAAAATCGGAAATATTGGCCAATTTCTGGCAATTTTCGATGTTTTTTTTTTTTTAAACTCACATATTACAACATAAAACGAAGATAATGACATTCGAGCAAACAACAATACCAAGTTTTTGGTAAGTTTCAGCATTTGCGTGACTGTGGACGAACATTTCTTGACGGGAACCTTCGTTTCTGGGAAATGTAAACATATTTAAAATGGAACTCTGTCATTTAGATTTTCGAAGCAACACCCAAGTGCTTGTTTATCAGGCTTCAGCTCGCAATCAAGAGACATTTGTTGAGCTTTTCTGTGCAAGTTAGTGTGTGCGTGTGTAACCAAATTCATTATTGCGAGTGCGCACCCTGCCCTCCATTACACATCAATGGACAACAGTGTGCAGAGGAAAGAAATGACTTCATTTGAGGGCACTCCTCATCTCCTTGGTTTTGTGGGCGTAATCATGGCACTGCACATCACCCTAAAAACACCATACCAACAGTGAAGTTTGGAAGGTGGGAAACTTAATGGTGTGGGGCTGCTTTTCAGCAAATGGTACTGGTAAACTTCACATTATTGAAGGAAGGACGAATGGGCAAACGTCCCGAGACGTTCTTGACAAAATTTTGCTGCCATCTACGAGGATGATGAAAATGAAATGAGGGTGGACATTTCAGCAGGATAATGACCCAAAACATACCGCCAAGGAAACTCTCAACTGGTTGCAAGGGGGGAAAAAAATAAAGCTGTTAGAATGGAATCACCTGACTTGTATCCAATGGAAAATCTATTGAAAGAACTGAAACTCAAGGTCCATAAAAGAAGCCAACGGAACCTTCAAGATTTGAAGACTGCTTGTGTGGCGAAACGGGCCAAAATTACACCAGAGCAATGCATGTGACTAGTTTCTCCATACAGGAGGTGTCTTGAAGCTGTCATTGCAAACAAAGGCTTTTGTACAAAGTATTAAATAAATACCAGTTGGCGTGTTCAATACGTTGCCCCTTTGTCATTTCACATTTTACACACAATTTATTTTCTGATCTTATTTGTTCCACTTTCTTTGTCTGTATGGATTACTTGGGTTGTTCCCAACATCTGGTGAAATTTTCATGTCAATATCACCTTTGGAAATAAATTTAATGAGGAAAATGGTGATGTGTTAAATACTTAATTCAGCCGCTGAATATGATGGGAGAAAGGTTTGATCCTGAAAGTTAACTGAAAACAATTGAGGGATACAGAAATCCCAGTTCTTAATATCACAACATTTTTCTAATATCAAATTATTTTTTTTTTTTAATATTACAACTTTTCGTAATTTTTATTATTATTATTTATTATTTCCTTTTCCTTTCCTTTTGATGTATTTCTGGTAATATTAGGAGTTTCTTGTAAAATAAAAGTTTTTCCACACTTGAAATAACATTTTCTTCTTAAAATATTGCAACTTTACTCTCATAATATTTTTTTAATGGAATATTGTGATATTATAGATAGAAAATTACAACTTTTTAAAACGATTAGACTAGTCTCATAAAATTACCTTTTTCTGAGGATATTGCAATTTTATTCTCACCTATCTATTCGAGTTTTTTTTCTGTGGAACATATTCCAGCTGTTCGCTGGAAAAACTCACCAATTCGCAGTTTGCCACAAGATGGCGCTAAATCCACGTCTAAACAGGAAAGCATTACATCGCAGTAATTGTTAAAAGGAAGTATATCGAAGTTATACTTCTCGACTCGTAGACAGGCATTCTACGTTGGGCGGGAATTAAGTTTAGCCTGGGTTGTCACAGAGAGTCATCGCCACATGCGCATGTACACACACACTTCCGGTGCATTTCTTTTTTAACTCAAATAATCTATAAGCCATTTTGATTCTAAGGTTAATGTTGTAAAATGACTTACATATGATATTAACGCATTTTGGGATTATTGTTTGTGGTATATTTACAGTTTAAACTATGAATATAAGCAATTCTAAACATTTGTGGGGGTGGGGGGTAAATTACTCCTATTTTTTCGTTTAGTATCGTCCTACCTCTTGCCCGGTGAGGAAGAGCAAAATATCCCCTTGGTCCTCTTCACACATGTGGATCTGGAGCACGGTGCGGATGGCCGCCTCCAGGTAGTCCCGCTCGGGTTGGGCCGTGTAGAAGACCTCCACGGGGTGCGTGCGGCCAGGGATGGACAGCAGGGGGCAGCCGTCAAAATACGCCAGGAACTTCCCGGCATCCAGCGTGGCGCTCATGACCACAACCTGGAGCGAGAGAAGATTGAGGGCAGGATTGAGGACGGTGGCGCGTGGGTGACCTACACGGGGACGCCGCAGTCCTTGTTCCCCTGTGTTAAGATACACATTGTTCCCTCTCGAGCAATTAGATGGAGCACATTAGGATTCTGATGGGAAGCACGTCACCCCCTTTTCAATCTCCAATATTTTCCAGGGCCAGCGTCTCCGCATTTTGGCTTTATGCTCCGCGGGGCATCGTAATTGCTCTTAATCAAGGCAAATTAAATGTCCCGGATTCGGCAGCCGACGGGGATGGAGGAGATCGGGAGGGCGTGTGGGAGGGAGGGGGATCATTCCCAATAACCTCCGATTGCACAATGACAAACAACTAAGGCGTTATCCATCTGCTATATGAGCATTATCTTTAATGCCTGAGTTAGGTTAGGCCTCTTTGTATGGAACAACAAGGACATCTCTGTTGAATGTAGGTTGGAAGTGGAACCAAATAAACTAGACCAGTGTTTCTCCACCTTTATGGACCAAAGCACATATTTTCCTGAAATATGATCTGGCGTCCCGCAGGAGATACAGAGAGGAACGAGAGACAACAAGAAAATTTGAACCAATCGTTCTTCCAATCTTCACCCACAGATTCACCTATTTGCTGATTTCTTTTTCCTCCCCAATTTTTATATTCCCCCCCCCCCTTTTTTTTTTTTTTTTTTTGGGAGGGAACCAACCTTTAAAACACCGATTAGCTTGTTGTTGTATCACTACTTATTCAGTCATTTTTGGCTTTCAAATTCTTTTTAAACTTTCAATGCAATTATAATCTGCGTCAAAGCTTTTATTGTGTTGCATGAATGGCAACAGATTCATTGCGCATTTAATTTCTCTGCCTGTCAATATACGTAGCTAGCATAGATAGATGAGCAAAGAAACCATTTTTTGGAGTAAATAAATAATGATTTTCAGGGGGCTACTCGCAGCAGGCTCGGCCCCTGAAAAGATTCACGATCACCCCTGATTACTGTACAGTGTGAGAAGGGGAACTGTATGTACCTTGAGGTCCGGTCTTTGGCGGAGCACCCGCTTGAGGACGCCCATGAGGATGTCCGTGGCGAGCGTGCGTTCGTGGGCCTCGTCCAGCACAACCACGGTGTAGCGCTCCAGCAGCGGGTCGCTCATGGCCTCCCGCAGCAACATGCCATCTGTCAAGTACCTGTGCGGAAAAATAGGTTTGTGTTACGTTTGTATGGTTTACATCAATACATTTATATTCTCTACTGCAATACCATAAAATCTGTCCAAAACTGTGCAGTTTTATATAAAACTACTGTAAATCCCCCAAAATGGTACTACAGTGGAGGAGGTCTGGGTTAGGTTTTGCTGGCTGTTCTTACTTGAGCAGCGTCTTGGCAGAGCTGCAGTCCTCGAAGCGGATGGAGTAGCCCACCTCTTGGCCCAGCGTGACGTCCAGCTCGTCGGCCACCCTCCGGGCGACGCTCATGGCCGCCACCCGCCTGGGCTGGGTGCAGGCCACCGCCCTATTGGGACCCGCCGTGGATCGAACCGTTTCGACGCACCACTGGGGGATCTGATCGCCAAATAAAGTGAAATGAAAGGCTAAATGCTGGGTGGGTTATTCCAGAATTGGTGGACAATTTAGACTCGAACATTCTTTAAAATCACCATTTATTCTATGATTCTTCATGTTTGTAAGAAAAACGGGTAATAAATCATAATAGAATTTGCTTCATCTAGCTCGAGCATCAATTGTACACTTTTTGGGAGATATTTTGTTTTCACATCATATTTTGACTGTCATTGCTGAAACCCTGTTAAACATAGGTACCTGGAAAAAAATAATAACATTTCAAAAATGTTGCTGAATAAATCATTTACAATTAAATAGTTATTTTTTATTTAAATACTAATATGATTTTACTCGTATTTTTTTTAGTTAGCTAGTTTTTGCTGTGTCTAGCCCTGTTAGCTGCTATGCTAACTGGCAAGAACAAACTTTGCTAAATCGAAAAACAGAAATAATGTTATATTATTTATTTGTCGGATAATACGGCGAACAGGCTTGTGTTTGTTTGAGTGACACACTGACGGAAAAAAAAGTGAAAAAATAGAAGAGGGGACTTAGCTCGCTTAAGTCTACCTGAGGTCGGAGCAATTAGCTTGATGATGTCATTTCTGTTAAGAAACACAACTTCAGAGCATAGTTACTACCATCTAAAATATGTCTGCGATAAAACAAAATGTTTTTGGACACAGCAACAAAATCATACCAAAAATAAATAAATAAAAAAAAAAAGATTTAAAACTTGTTTTATTTGTTATTGTTGATATGCAAGTTGGTCATCAAGAGGGAGGGACAAGAGAGAAAAAAAAAAACATTTTTGGGGATGCTCGAGAGCAAGTTGGTATTTTGTATAATATTTAGGGATCACTTTGGCATCAAATACAATTATACTTTGTTACAGGATGACTATAATTTACACAATAAGTGCATATTTCTGCATTTCTGTGCATGAAATTATTTGACATTTCATAGGTGAGGGACAGAAAAATCCTCCAATTTCGGAAAGAGCCACACGCTTCTCTCTGTACCTGTGTGGTCTTTCCAGAGCCGGTCTCTCCTACAATGACAAATGACTGGTGACGTGTCAGCATTTCTGTGAAGTTCTCTCGGTATTCCCACACGGGGAGCTGCCGGCGCTTCTGAAGGTTCTGGTAGTAGCGCGGCGTGTGGGGCAGCTCGGTGAACGGGTTGATTTGATCCCGCCGCGGGGTTCGCCCCGGGTCGCTCTCAGTTTCTCGACAGCCAGCCCTTGACTGCTCATTACGATCTCCGCCCTTCTCCCAGTCACACCTGGAGGAGATACAGACATAAAACATGAAGCCTTTACAATTATTTTGCTAATTCTAAAATTCATTTTCAGACAGGCAGTTATAGCATAAAACAATTGGTAAATGTATGGTTTTTTTTGTACTGCTTGTTTGAAACTAAATGTTCAATCACTCAAAAAAAAGTGGCTAATACAGTATCACAAATGTAATAACACATTTTCACGACAGATTGCCATTAATAATAGTACTGTAAGTTGCATTAATGGTAAGAAATATTTTATTTATTATTGTTAGCTTCAGTATATCAATGTTATTAAAAATAATACATTCTGGGACGTATTATATTCTAAATTTGTTGGTCTTGGTTAAAAATGCACGCTTTTAGTTGTATTCAGTGTTAAAAAAAATTATTACATGGCTCTCACAGAAAAACATTTTAAAATATGTGGCTTTCAAGGCTCTCTTAGCCAAAAATACATACATCGGTTTGGTACTTTCCTCAAGTATATCCTAAACATAAAAGCAGTAAACATTTTTAATCACCATTTTAAAAATTACATATGTGGTTTTTGGTCCTTATCTGTTTGTCAAAAGATATTACTGTGCGTGTGTCATTGACTGAATTGGATGCATTAACTTTGGGCACTTTGGAGAACGTTGAATTTCTGATTGAGCTGCCCCATCCAATATGGCGGACTCACTGTCGTATTGCAACTAAGGGCCCACGCGCTCAGTGAGATGTCCACGTATGTCTGGCTATGGCTCACTAACATCCTGTCATTATATCGAACATAATTTCTTGAGCGCTGTAAATTATGAGTGTAGCATTTTATAACAATTAATTAAAACAACGAAATTGTTGTTTGTGGCGGAACTTCCTGAGTGAAAGTCACGTGACACCTGTCAGCCTATTCTATTCATGCTGAGAATAGCTAGCTGTCAACATCTGCCACACGGCGGTGTATCTTTCAGTTACTCATTTTGGAATAACATTACGTGTTATAACATCCAAAAATAAATTGAGCGATGCTGATCTTGTGTCAAAAAATATGCCCAGTTGACAACAAAACCGCTGTTTGCTTGTTGGCTAACCTCACGGGCTTCCGTATGCTAGGCTAACGCTACATTCCCAATAGCAAAATGACGATCCCCCGGGTTCGTGTTTACCTCAACATGTTTCTCCTTGCACACCCGTCGTGAACTTGGCACGTCGCATGTTTTGAAAGGTGTGGGTCGCTCAAGCTTGAGGAGGAAGACGAGAGCGGTGCTGATGCGGTGACCGCCCCCTTCATAGCTGCATCGCCACTCCTGCAGCACAACACGGACACTGACAGGATAATGGAATATTCACTCTGGGTTGGTAGAAGGAGGCGGGGGGCGGGGGGGCACCTATAACCAGTGAAAATCAGTTGAGAAACAATATATAGGTCATTCAAGTATTGGAAGACATTTTCTCATCTCATCCTTGAAATTTCATTTAATCCATGTACACGAACGATACAAAAACATAGACTTGTTAAATAATAGTCATCGTGAGACAAACTAACTGGAGTAAAAGTGATTTGTATATAGTATATAAAATACGAAATAGCTCTTGATGACCACATAAACTTCATTTTAACACATTCACTGCCATTGACGGCTTTAGAAGTCAAATATCCATTAACTGGGAAGGCTGGCTGTGAATGAGTTAATGATTCTGTGGATGTGTCTTCCTTGTATTGTCAAAAAATTGTTTTATCATAGAAATATGTGACGATAAGCGGTGCAGAAAATGGATGGATGGATATTTTAAATAGTTGGGATTATGCTCTAAAGTTGTGTCTCAAGTTCTTAATGCATACAAGCCTGTTACTAACGAGAACCTAGTTGTTAGCCATTTAGAGGAAGAGAAAAAAAGTGAGCTATATGACTCAGCAGAAATGTTTGTAGGACAAATGGTCCTCAAAAGTGCACACTTAGGACAACTGGTCCTCAGGTAGGATTCAAAGAAACATTGTCATTTACCTCATTAATTCATTTCATATTTTAAATTGAAATTTAGTATTTTGAAGTTAGTAGTAATGAGTAATCAGTTTTATTCTGTTTTCATATTCAGTTATGCTACTTATTTAGCAGGAGAGTTTACCAGGCTTTTTGTTCACCTTCTGTTGTGAATGTATATAAAAAAAAAAAAAAAAAAGATGAGTGACAAGCTCTGCCTGTTTCACTCGCTCAGGCGCCACTGCCCTATTATGGCAGGTAATAACAAGGCCTGTCAGCAGCAGAGCAGAAAGTTGCGCTTGTCAAGTCTGCGCCCCAAAAGCTGCGGGGGCCTCCAGGCATCTCCCGAGACACCGGAACACTGGGGTGAGGAGCCATCACAAAAGAAGAAAAAGAATCAGCCGCTCGCTGGAGTCATTAACCCTAGCTGGGAAAGCGCGGCCTCCGAAAAGCTCATCGCTCATCTTTTCAACCTTTGACCAGATGATGACGATGACGGCGGTCACACTTATCCCAGCCCGCGTGCATCGCCGTGACCCGCCGGCTGGTCTCGTCGGTGTCATGAAATTGTGAGAAAAAGCGAAGGGGAAAAAAAAAAAAAAAACGTGCGAGGCTAGCAGTGAAAATAAAACGATGGGAAACATTTGGACTGAATCATTAAAAAAAAAAAATGAACTAATGAAATGAACTTCCATATAAAAAAAAAAAAGCATTTTTACAGACATTTGGACTTGGATCATATTGCTTGCATTTTTATCCACAATTGAGGTACAGTCAACATCTTCAGTTTCACAGGCGGGATCCTGGATAGTATCATCTAGGTTGCCTTAATAAAAACG
Source organism: Phyllopteryx taeniolatus (assembly GCF_024500385.1). NCBI lineage: Eukaryota > Metazoa > Chordata > Actinopteri > Syngnathiformes > Syngnathidae > Phyllopteryx > Phyllopteryx taeniolatus. The sequence goes on along the minus strand of NC_084524.1, from coordinate 6,695,523 downwards.
AAATAAACTGGGATTAGAGAAAGTGGAATGCAATCGTGCTCCAAGTTCAAAGATGCATCAAATTTATCAGTATTTCATGAAAGATGATAAATGACACAAGCTAAAGCACTACTTACTTTCTGAGTCTTCCACCAATCTCCGAACTTCCCTTTCTGCGATGTTTCAAAGCAAATCTTGCAAATGGGAGTTGGCCCAGTGTTGCACAATTAGCAAAAGTGCTGAAAAAGTGGAATAAAGAACTTCCCTCTATATGTCAAAATCGGAACTTAACCTTGATTTAGACCAGTATTCATCTGAAAGATGCATTTTCTCTATTAATTTCTGCACAAAATGGAGTTAGCCCATTCTAGTTTTCAGTGATTCTAATCTTCCATTGCTTGAATATATATAAATCTAAATATATATAAACATTAAAATAATATGTTAATATATTTGGTCACAATATTTTTCAATAACAGATGCACACGCTCAATTAATAATATAATAAAATGTAACAAATGAAATTAGTTGCATTTAAAATATACATTTGGCTACAATATTTTCAGCTCAACAAGATGAAATAGTTTAACCTCCTTGGTTAAATATATAACCAAAAAATAAAATGAGTTGCACTTAAATATGTGGTCAGTGTTTTGAAGAAATAAAATAGGATAAATAATAAATGAAATATATAAAGAAATTACTTGCATTGAAAAAATATTGATATTTTCTGACAATATTTTATATTGTATAAAATTAAATAGTTGCACCTGCTTAATTAAATAAAAAAATATAAACAACTTAGTTTGTTACATTTATCAAAAATATTTGGTCACGGTATTTTAAAAAATGAAATGGCTGCAGGAGTTTAATGAAATATATAATACAATTAGTTGCATTAAAAATATATATTTGGTCACAATATTTTCAAATAAATAAAATAGTCATGTCTGCTTCGGTAGATGAATGAATAAATACATAGAAAACTGTGCTATTCATTCTGAGACATTTTTTTGTCCTTTTATTGCAACATTTTTTTTATTTTTTTTTTAAGTATATTTCCCCACAACTTTTCCATTCAATTCATACTGCGAGCTCGGATGTTGTTGTCAGACATCTTAGCAGGAAACGGTGACTTGATGTATGTCACACAAGCCCACAAGAGCTCCTTACAGGATCTTGCCAAAATGCTGTTTTGTTTTTTGTTTTTGTAAATCTCCTTCGCTGTCTTCAAGGCATGCAAAAATTCCTGATGAGGAATCCAAAAGAGAGCTGATATCGTCTTACAACTTCATTAGTTCACCCTCCATCTGGTTTAGGAACTTGCACTCCTCGGGGAGGAAAGAGATTCTTAGCGGCGTGCCAAATCAGCTGGCTGGCGCCGGGTTCACACCGCCGCTCCAATTTATTTCGTGGCGTGGGGATTAAAAATAGGAAGTTGCGCCGCGTAAGCACTTCATGGATTCTGGTGTTTTGCGTGGAGAGGCCAGCTGTCACCTGCGTGCGGGGGACTGGAGGGTGTTGTAGGGGGGAGGGGGAGGGGACGAGGGGCTCGCCGCCGGCTCACTGTGCGAGGTGGGCGTCGGCTCGGAGACGGAACAGGTGGGATTTGGGTACGGCGCGTCTTGGTGGAAGTCAACATTAAGGCACACTGAAATGGCTCGTGAATAGACACGGACGGAAAAGATTCATTCGCGTCCCTCAAGAGGAAGATGAAAGTGTTCGACAATTCACAAAGTCACCTATTTGTGTTTTTTTTGGGGGCGGGGGACCTTTACTCTGTCATTTGCGGAAAAACTCTCCCATTCTGGCATTTGTCACCTTTCTAGAACAACCTAAAATGCCACAAGATGGCGCCAAAGCACTGGATAATAGAAAAGTGTCAAGACGTTGAAGTGACACATCCCTATTTAACATCTTTGTATGTTGGGGAGGAGCTATGAGCTACGTTTAGCCCGGGTTGTTAGCGGAAGTTACGCAGAGTCGTCACTGCTATTTATGTTCTCGGAGGAACTGAACTACGACATCACGCCACGTGATGACACAATCGGATGTCCACTTGGCACATGTTCGGCAAGTCCGATTCAAAGCGGTATCCCAGTGCATCCTGGGAGTTGCGGTTCTGCCAGGAAAGTCGCGACCGGCCGGGCGAGGCGTCCAGCGCTACTGCCGCCTCCTCGCCCTCCTCCACGGTCGCCGCCGGGTCTTCCTCTTCGGCCTCCCGTCCCGCCTCCTCCACGGGACTCGGTCCATGTTCCTCCGCCGAGGTCGCCGGGTTTCCTCCTCTGCCGTCAATCCCGTTCGTCTGCACCGCCGCCAGCTGTGGCGCGCCATCTGTGCCAAGGTCGCTACTAGCCGTGTGGCACTCCCACAATGATTCATGGAAACTTGTGTCGTGTGATAACACTGGGAGGGAGAAGAAGCAACCACTGGTCATTTAAAAACAAAATGTATCCTTTTTCAAGTTACAAGCCACCAGTCACTTGGTTCCATTTTGTGTTGCGAGCAAACTTAACTCACTTCACATTAAGGAAAAGTTTGGCAGAAAGTTAACAATTCATCAAAAAAAGAGGCTTCAAGCTGTTCAATGCCACTCCCAGTTGAGGTTTACTATAAAACTAAAGATAAAACAAAGAGAATTACACGTTGAGTGTTTAAAAACCGAAAAAAACGTAGCCTTACGAATGCCCCGCTAGCTTCATGCTAACAAATAATGGAAAATGCCATCAACGGGCTTTTGATTAGCATTGATCATCGCAGTGTTATGAGCCTTTGCAAAACGGATATTTCAACACAAACGGGCAACACATGTAGACAGGCAACATAACAATACTGAGAGGGATATATTCTTTATCCTCTGCGAAAACGACCAATGTTATTGCAACTCCGATTAGTGGGGCCTGTGTATTACACTGCCCCCGGTGGCCAAGGCGAGAACACCAGAAGGAGCAGCACAATTAATTGAATCTGCTGGTTCTGAGGGGCCACCAACCCCCTTGCCCCGAATGCAAAGCGAACGCTCGCTCTTTGATAAATATAGAGCATGTTATTTCGATTGTGACCGGAGCGCTTCCATGGCAACAGTCTAAATATAGCCGCAGTGACAGTGACAAGGGGACGTGTGACAGCAACAGCTTAGTTCTGCCTCTTTGCCAAAATGTGGCCGCACTTTGGGGGATTACTGACCCATATTTGTGGACAGGCATGAAAAAAAAAAAGGTTAAAGACTCTCAAAGGCCCCGCAGACAGCGTTACTTTCCATCCGGTATCCATATTTATGCCCCCTCCCTCCGCCTTCTGCACACATTTCACACTCAGTCGTCTTTCAAGAGAAGTTTCTGAATGTCAGCGGGCGAGAATTTGCCTCCCATTTTCAAAATGCCATGGCATTTGGGCAACTCGCGCCAATGAGGAGACAAGGCGGCAGAGGCGATGGCCGCGTGGGCTAATGGCGCTCTTGATGCCATCTCGTCAGCGGGCCGGCTTTACGGGCGATTACTCGCTTTACCTGCGGGGAGACGGGGCTGCCGAGACTCCGCCTGCATCGGATAAAGCCCCGGCGGGTGGCCCTCGTTGGATGTCGCCTCGTCCCGAGTTCCTGCGAGTACAACACGTTATTTAAACGGGGTACACGCAGTGGTGAGCTTTTCACCTTCTCTCCTGACCTACATTTACAACACCAATTTTTTCCAAGAAATTGTATTTATTTATTCCCAAAAGTTTGTTCTGTTCATTTGGCGGCGTGTCTCTTAGCTACACTGCTTCCATTTAATTTTTTCTTTTTGTCCAATCAGATTTCAGCCTCTGTGTGTTGCCACGTCAAGCGTTGTGATGTCAAAACGAGCGACAGCCAATTAGGAAGTGACGTGAAGCTCTGCCACAATGGAGGAAAGTTTGTAACCACAATGTTGTTACCGGGTAAGTTTCCCGTTACTTTGTCTTCTTCTAGTACTACTCTTTCTTCTTTTTTGTATTTGCCGTCAGTCTCGGATGCCCCGTGGCAACACGTTGCCTCTCAGAGGTCAGTCTTGGTACTACGACGGATATGGTTAGGTGTGTCATACGCTGTTTTGGTCATCTGAAGCAGTTTTTTTTTCCCTAACATGATCGAGCCAAGTTACATATTTCACATTAGAAAAATCCAAACCAAACAAGTGATCTGGCGCAGTTGCTAGAGCGGGTCATCCACTGACCGCAAGGGTCGGCGGTTTGAATCCCGACTTCGACTGTCCACTGTCGAGGTGGCCCTGAGCAAGACTCTAAACCCCAAATTGCCTTGCAATGTAAATGAGAAACTGTTCTCAATTGCCTAACTGGTGAAAAAAAAAGGAAATTATTATTATTATTATTAAAAATGTCAACAGGTACAGTATATATATTTAGCCTGAATGGCAACAGGTGGCTATACTAGTTAAGCGTACCTTCAGCCATCTAGAGGAACTGTATTTGTTCTGTGTATCACGATACGTCCCTGGCATAGATCGATGAACAAAAGATACATTATTTGTAGCGATTAAATAAATTTTGGCCAAATTAACTAATTCACTGGCAGCCTTCCCAGTTAACATGGATATTTGACTTTTAAAGCCGTCAATGGCAGTGAATGTGTTAAGTGAAATTGGATAATTTCCTGCGACAAATCTGATGATAGCGCAATACACACTGGTTGGGAATCACTTATATATTAGTACATTACGCACTACAAAAACACACGTGGCAATCTTTCGTCATTGGAAAAATCTTTTTTTAAGGTGTTAAAAATCTGTAAGTGCGCACCCCGGCATTCGCGTCACCACCATAAAAGTGCGGCTGCGCCCTCGTCAAAAGTGGCCTCAACGTCCCCGTCATCTGTCTTCATTAGTGATGGCTGCACGCCTCTTGGCCTGACACCATATGCTGCTTATGGCGTCACAAACACACACAAACGGGCCAAATGTGCCCATCAACCTTTACGACAAACCATTCAAGTGTGAGGCCTGCGCCACAAAACAACACCCAAAAATGGATGTGCGCAAATGCTTTTGTTTTGGGGTGATTGGCCGCTGAGGGGGGATGTCAATCATGCGCTTTTCACGCCAAACAAATAGTTTGCCTGTTCCATTCCGTCCTGTTTAATACACATCAACCCCACACCTCTCTTTGGGGCGCCTACAAATCCCCTAATAACGCCACATTCCCCCTAAATGTGTTTGTAATGTGGGCAATCATTTTCCATAATGGACGCTTGTCAGTTTTATGGCTGAGAATGATTGCCTGGTGACAAGCGGGCAGCCCCCTCTCTCCGCGGCACAAGACCGCGCTCCAGTGGGGAGACGGGGAACTGCTCAGTTGATGGTGGATGGAGTTGACGCACGGTAAACCGAGTTGACAGATGGTGAACGGAGAGATGACATTGAAAGGCTACACGAAGCGACACAGAAGGAATACATACTCCCAATTCCCACGGAAACGCGGTAGGTCAGACCTGAGATGCAGCCAGTGCAAAGGGGAGAGAAAGACACACCAAAATTGTGTAATCGGGAAAAATGTGCGCTTGTTGATTTTTGGCTTATATATATATATATATATATATATATTAAAAAAAAAAGACGCACCTGGAAGACTCCAAAAACCAGCAACCTCCAACGTCTTCAGCTTCCTTTCCAAGTCGGCAACTCTGTTCCCGAGGATTCTAACGGAGGCACAAGATGTGTGTAAGTAATATAACCTATGCGAGTATATTTGCGTATCGTAGTTGAGTAATGCACTTTTTTTTTTTTTTTTTTTTTTAAGGCCTCTGTTCTTCCTGTCAGCCATTTTGGAAATGTGGTCACTGTCGAATGCCCGTCAGAAGCATAGAGCTGTGATGGAATTTCTTGCTTTTGAAGGGGAACCACCACTAAACACTAAACATTTTCAAAATATGTATTAGATTATAATGGGTGACGTCATCAGTGATGACACGTCATCGGTGACGTCATCGGTGGTGACGAGCCGAGCTTCTCTGATCAGTGCCTCGACCCTGGGACTACTCCCAGGATGCTAGAGATGGTCTGCTGCTCCTTTGCTTGGAACAGGTCCCACTTGTTCTTGGCCTTTGATCCTGGACACCCATTTTTTGACACATGCGAGGGGCATTCGAGTACCTTAAAATTCCCATTTATAACAGAACTTTTCTACTCTTAAATTTATTTGTAACTGCCACATGGACTGCATATGGAAATTAGCTATAAAACCACAATCTACTCTTAAGTTGCACGTTTTCTGTAGATGGTCCCGACGGACAAATTAACGAATAAATGCTCAACCAAACGGGGCGAGTGGTCACCTGTTGGTGTGCCGCTGGTGCTGGATGACGAGATTCTTCTCGTGGACGGTCTCCAGCAGCGCCGTGGCCAGCGACTTGAGGTCCGAAATGGACTGCGGCGTGGCCGGGAGGCTGCAGCCTTGCTCTTCCAGAAGCATCTCCTCCACTGCAGACCAGACGACAAGGTTGGAATTTGAAAGCGGCTCATCCATCAACTTACTCACAATTATATCATATCAGACCTGTGAATTGGCCAAAGCTAAAGCAGGGGCGAACGATTACCTTAACATACCCCTTTTTTCAGTACTAACATTGAAGTACCCGCCTCTACTGAAAACCGATACTTGATCATGCCCTTTATTGTGCTATGCTTATGATGAAAATGTGTTTCATTCCGATCAAATATACACTTTTTTCAGCATGAACTTGTCGTTACTGACATTTTAACTGTTGTCTTGCCACGCATTTCAGTTATGTAGTATCTCAGCCCAAACACTAGAGGGCAATGTATCAAACGAATACATATTGTAATAGATAAGAGACGACGATCATATGGATGTATAAAAAGGATGCAATATTACCTCTGTCTGTTAACTATGTAAAGAAATAAAAAAGTAAAAAAAAAAAAAGACTGCTCCTCGTGAATGCAACAAGTTGTAAAATCAAACTGTGACACTGAAGTAACGTTTTATCACACCATCTCTTTACTCGAAATGCCGCGTTGCGGCAGCGTCGACGGATGTACAGTATCAGCGCTACCGATATTAATAACGGTATCGGTGCATCGCTAAGTTTTGTGGTTGTGTTACCTCGCTCGGCAGAGAGGACCCCCTTGACCGGACTGCTGTGTGCCTTCTGGTAACCACTGGAGTTTTTCCTCCTCTCCAGCGCATTCTGCAAACATTCCAGCATTCATTTTATTTGTACATTGTCTTTAGCTTGACCAGCCTAAAAACGCCGTTACCTTGTACTTCATGATGTTGGATTTCAGCAGGTTCACCTCCGCTTGCAGCTGTTTGAACCGCTCGTGCAAATAACTTCCGAGACAAAAAAAAAAAAAGTGCTTTTCAAATCAAAACAAAATAGAGAACCGGCGCGCGTGTGCGTTACCGGTTTTCCATGCAGAGCGCATCCACGTCCACGATGCGCGAGTCCCGGTTGCCCAGGACGTGGTTGAGCTCCACATTGAGTCGCTCGGCCTTGTCGCGGTACACGCCGCGCTCCGCCTTCACGTCGTGCAGCTCGTCCGCCAGTGCCTTTGCGTTGTGCTCCATCTCTTCCATCTAGCGGACCGTAAACCACAACCCTATATACAGGCTCAAAAAGATGGAGATGGGGACGAGACCAACCTGATGGCCGGCCCTCTCCAGCCGTCGGACCAGATCTTCACGTTCGTGCGCGGCGAAGTGGCGCGCGCCAACCTCGTCGTCGCCCAGCCGCTGTCGAGTGATCGTCATTCGCAGGAGCTGACCCCGCCGAGGAGGAGGACATTTTTCCAGTTTCAGCAACAGCGCGCGGACGAGGCCGGAAGCGCGTGCCGCCTCCACTCACCTTGTTGTCCCCCTGAGCCTCCAGAAGCCGCTGATTCAGCTCCTTGACCTCCTCGCCGAGCTGCCTCGCGCGCTCCTTAGAGTCTCGCAGCAGCTGGGCGAGGTTCACCTACAGGAACCAAGGCAAACATTCAGAGACGCCGCTACACGCCAGGCCACAACTGAGATGACTGACATTGACCCATATCAATGACAAAGCAATGATAATGCGTTAGACTGCTGGTGTCAAACTCAAGGCCCGGGGGCCAGATCCGGCCCGCCGCGTGATTTTATGTGGCCCGCAAAGGCAAAATCATGTGTGTCAACTTCCATGATTCTTGTTAAAATCAGTACCAAAATTTCAAATTGTCATACATCATAAATGATAACGTTGCGATATTGTAGGCATTTTTGTGTTACCAAACATTAATAATAGTTGAAAAACCCATTACCCTTGATTTCTGATTCCAAAACTAGTTCATGCATTTCGTGTGTAAATATGATGAGGCGATTAAAGATTTTTATGGTTTCACAGTCATAACGGCCCTCTGTGGGAAACCGTAACGACAATGTGGCCCGCGACAAAAATTTGTTTGACACCCCTGCGTGAGACCATCAGCGTCAAACATACGGACTGTAGGCCAAAATTGGCCCACGAGGTTGGTACAATGCGGCCCGCAGGTAAATTTCAAAATGAAAAAATATTCAAGACATTGGGTATTACAACAGAAATCGGAGTGGTACTAATTTCTAGGTCTTCACAAGTTGATTTAATTTTCAAGTACAATACTCTATCAGTTCCAAATACCTGTAACTTAAAGTTTTGTGCCTTAAAATACAAATCACTGTGATCAGTTATTATGCACACATGTACTGTAGCAAAATATTCTTAAGAAAACCAGACGTGGGTAGTAACGCGCTACATTTACTCCGTCACATTTACTCAAGATTTTCGATAAACAGTACTTTTTACTTTTACTTGAGTATTTATGTGAAGAAGGATCGATACTTTTACTCCGTTACAATGATCGACATGCCGTTCGCTACTTTTATTTATCCATTCATGCGTGTGCGCGTCTATTTTTAGACTTAGATTTAATGTCAAACATTTAAGTGGTAAGTGGGAATGTGTATCGGTTACATGAGAAAAGTAATAATACCAGCAAGGTATATTGTTTACAGAAACGCCCCCGGTAACATTATCACAAAGACGAGCGCTAATCTGGGATTTACCTGATTGCGTTTCTCCGGCAGTAAAGACGGGTCACCGTCCTAAATCATGAAAAAAATGTCAGCGACAAAAGTGAGAAACCTGCGGATTATTATTATTATTTTATTGTTTTTATTTTTAAACGCCCCCCCCCCCCCCCCCCCCCCACACACTCACAATGATGTCCCTGTACTTGTTCTTGAGCCCTTGGTGGCGCTCTCGGAGCTGGTTGGCCATCAGCTGGTACTGGTCTCGCTCTTGCTGACACGTGTCCAGCTCCTTGGACAGAATGAGGAGGGCCTCTTTTTTGCTCTCCAGCTTGCGCTTACACACCAGGAACTAGCAGAAAACACACAAGGGAAATTGTGTGCGTGTACTTTACTCGAGTAGTGATATTTCTGAGGAGTTTTTTTTTACTTTTACTCCCGACATTTTAAAGCATATATCTGTACTTTCTACTCCTTACTTTTGCTAAAGGAGTCAAATCAGTATTTCTACTTTTCTTATGCTTTTTGAGTCTTTTTTTTTTTTTTTCTCCTCACAAGCATCAGTACTTCTCAAGTACAGAGTGCAAGTACTTTGACCACGTTTGATTAATATTATTACCAGTGGTGCGGAGTAACCAGCTACATTTACTCGGTTACAATTACTGAAGAAGTAACTTTTTGGAAAAATTGTACTTGTCAGAATAGTTTTAATGGAACATATTTTTTCAATCACATGAGTTACTCAGTACTAGTTGTTTTTTTTAACCAAATACTCAATCAAGTAATAATTTGAAGGACTACTTTTTACATTCACTTGAGTCAAGCTATACCAAAGTAACAGGACGCATCCTCAAGTACAATTTATGGCTCCTCGACACTTCTCTGATCGTTATATGTATAAATGCACTGACGATATTGGTCACGTGACTGTGCAAATGTCAACAATGGTTACCTGGTCAGCAAGGGGCAAGGCAAACAGCGCAGCACAGGAGTGCAAAGTGAAGATAAAGCACATTAAATGGCGCTCGAGCACAACAAATAACAGCTGGAGGCATATATAATAGTCGTACAGAAGTACATATATTCGAATTGTCTCCCCCGCCCCCAAAAAAGTTGAGCATCACTCCCACCTGCTGGCTCCATATGTTCAGGGGAGTCTCTCATTAGGAATACCCGCGTGTGTCTTAGCACAACAACGGGCATTCGTGGCGCACTCACCTCGCTCAACAGTCCTTGCCAGTCACTCTCACTCCTTGAAGACTGCATTCTCCTCATAGTTTCGAGAAAACGTCTGAATGTGGAAGGACTTGGGACGACTCGCCGCCGGTGTCTACGTCACACAAACTGGCCCCTCGCGTGGTCAAGTAGAACCCTGGGAGGAAGGCAATCATATCCGGTTTATCTTTTAAAAATAAATCGTCTGTGCGGTTCTGAACCTTCTGTGATTATATCCTCGTGACATAATTGTGTGTTTTTTTTTAAATCTTTTTTTATTTCACTAATTTATGTTTCTTGGTTTAATATGTGGGCTATTTTGACAATAAATATCGAACGAAAACAAAACACTAAATACGGTCGTGGAAAACGGCGTACATAAGTTCCCTTTACTTCCGGGTTTGGGGAAAATTAAAAAGCATTTAAGTAAATTTTATTTTATTTATTTAAATATTTCATTCTTTATAGTTCGTGATATTTAACATAAATAATAAATAAAATAATTATTTACAACTAAAATTCATCTATTTGAGTTGGAAAAAAAATACTTCCGTCTCCTATCTTATTTTGAAACAGAGAGGCGGAAGCTGGTCGACAACTCAGATCCGGGCGGACGGCCGAGACTTCTCAATGGACAACAACTCGCCTGGAATTTTTTACTAAGACGCGAAGGGAATTTAAGAAACGCTCCACCACGCGTTGCTAATCAACCCCAACAAAAACACATTAGACGTTTTGAGCTATCGTAACTTTTGGGCTGCTGTTCCTCTCGTCGCTTTGTTTTCCTGGCTGATTTCCTGTTGGAAAAAGAAAAGAAAAAAAAGGAGAAAGGGGACTTGTGTTGGAATCCGACCACTACCCGAGGCTTTTTTTTTTTTTTTTTTTTTTTTGTGTGTGTGTATAATTTTGGGATGATCGCAGGCGCCTGCAGTGGAAAAGAAAACACTGAAAGCCATGGGAAACAAACGCAACGCGATTTGAAATGAAGGAACAAAACAAAGAACCCTTCCGTTGCATTGAAGGCGAAGAAGAAATGGAGGATGGAGCCGTACGACGACCCAAGAAGCTACAAGCTAAAGTAACATGTTTGTCGTTAATCTGAAAAGAAAATCAACTTTTTTTTCGGATTCATGAGATTAATCGGTTTTCATTGCGGTTACTTTGTGGCCCCGTGGGGAAAATGAGAGCTCATTTGCTCCAGTTTGTGACTTTGCTGCTCGGCTGCGCTGCTGCGGCGGCGGCGGCGGGCGCGTCCGGTTGCAAATCGTACGACGAACCCTCGAAAAGCACCGGGAAAAGCCTGGCGGCGTCCGACAGGAAGGTGGTCTGCAGCAACATGGAGCTCCGCCAGGTGCCCCCGCCGTACTCCTTCCCAAATCGGACTCTCACACTGTGAGTACAACCGACGGTCAATGCCGTTTACGACGCCATATGAACGCACCACGGCAGCCTGCCAGCTCCTCAACAGGTTTCTACTTCTGAGTGTGCATGTTTTCATCCATTACTAAATCAACGTCATGACTAAACTGACTCGAGTAACTGCGTCCACCTCAGTAACAAAATGCTGACTTTAGTTTTCCTCTACAAATGTGTTCCCTTTTCTGTGCATTTGTAGGAATTCCACAGTGCAGTTTATTATTATTATATATTTTTTCCCCCCCTCCTGTGTGTGCTTTTGTGGTGGTGTTGAGCGATTGCAGCAACATGAGAACACCAGGGAAGGGAAAATAAATATAATAATAATAATAATAATAATAATAATAGACGCCGGGGCCTGGAAATGTAACATGATTTGCTGCTACCTTAGGAGCTGATTGGGGTTCAAAAGCTGGAATGGCTTGTTTTATTTATTTTATTTTATTGGACAGGTGAGAATGTCCAAGCAGAGGGAGTTGGGGTCACTGCTCTGTGGTCTTCCTTGGATCGCAGGTCACAAGATGAAATGGCGTCTTACTGTCAAACTAAACGCACACACAAAAAAAGAGAGAATTACACCTTAAATATTGAAAGCAACCACTAGCTTAATGCTGACACATAATGGAAAATGCCATAGATGGGGTAACGAATAGTGTTATAAGGCTGTAAGGAGCAGATATTTGAACACAAGTGGTGCAGCAATACATTTAGACAGACATAACAATACTCACTGGCATATTCTTTATCCTCAGCAAAAAAAAAAAATACTAATATTTCAGCAGTGAAATAAGTCTCTTGTAATAGTTGTTAAAGTCTTCATGACTGTAATTCTTTACATTCTATGTTATTACATTATTACTATGTTTTTATAATGTACAATATTAAGGAGCCCTGGTTTTCTGATTTAAAAACACATTACAAACATTTTGGTTGTTTTATTTGGGAACGGATTAATAGCATTTCCATTCATTTGAGTTCAGTTAAGTGTTTTCAGTTACGAGTGCGATCACCTAAGCAATTCAACACGCATCTCAAGGCACGGCTGTATTTTGCAAAACCCATTTGCTGATACTCTATGCATGACATCTCTCTATCAAAGGCACCAATAAGCATCGGCTCGCCAACCCTCTTTCAAAACATCCCCTCTCAACACCCCATAATGACTCCAATCTGGTCCACCCTTGTGGGTAGGACTCGTGTGGTAGTCAACCCACGCATCCCGTCGCAGCTCACGGGAAACACATGCAAGTCCCCGTTCCTGGGTCATTTTTCAGCGTGGGCGTTAGAAAGACATTGTTCAGTTTTACTCCATGTATTATGTCGCGATCAGGGCTTGACGTTAACATCCGCCAACCCATCAAATGCGGGTCAATTCCAGCAGTGGTGGGTAACACTGCGTGGCTAGTGGGAAAAAAATATTTCAATGAGAACAAGTTCTGTTGCTAGCCCTCTCCCCCATGACATGACAAATGTATTACCATGGTAAAACGAAAACCTTCAGTTAGCACCCCTGTCCTCCTCGTTGATGAATGGATTTTGATCGGGAAAAAGATCTGTCAGCACCTATGCAACGACAAAATTGTGACCAGTGAAAATGCTGAGTGGCCAGTAACTCTGGGAAGCTACTAGCCACTGTGGCGGGTGAGCAAAAATGTTAATGCCAAGCCCTGGTTACTAAGCATGAATTTGTTTTTGTTTTTTTTTCCCCGTTTCCCAGAATTCTCAACAACAATAAAATTCAAGAACTGAAGAACGGCTCGTTTGTCGGCTTGTCTACGTTGGAGAAATTGTGAGTAACTTTTTCATCAAATCATGCTTGAGGCTGGAGAAGTTAACTGCTCAGTTAATCGTGGTAAGGTCAAATATAGGGGCCATTGGTGTGTAGTTTTCTCTTAGCTTACACGGATATATAAACTGTTAAAGATATAAAAGCAGTAGCTTTGCTTGTAATCCTGAAATCAGTGCTTATTTGAGTATAGCCCCCGATCGTTGGTGGTTGTCTCCTGGAGATCCGACAACCCGATGGGTAAGGACTTTTCTCGGCGTGTCCATGTCTGCAGCGAGACGTCACTCAGGCCGCACAAGCTCCGCTTTTGAAATGTCATCGCCCCGCGTTTCCGAGCTGCGGATTCTGTAGAAAAACCTGGCTGTGGGCCTCAACGCATGAGTTATCACTGGGGAATGGCTTCCTCGCAGATTGAATAACCAGACCGGTAATGGCCGTGCTTTTACCCCAGGCTACCATAACACATGACTGCATCAGTGGGGAATTAGAGCTATGTCTCCTATCGTGTTTGTAAAAAAAAAAAAAAAAAAAGACTTGGGATCTTATTGGAGCCATGTTGAGTTCTGGAAACCCTTGTAGATACCCTTAATCCTATTCTGTCTTTGGAAAATAAGCGTTAAAGGGCACATGGATAAAAGGAAATTGACTTTTTAATTGCTTGTAGCCTATTTTAGTAGTTGGGTCTCCATCAAGTGTGAAATTACACAACCAAGTAAATCTTGTGCGAGCTTCCCATTTCCCAAAATGTGTCTGCGAGTTAGCCATTGGGAATTTTGCTGGAGTGTAACGTCCTTGGGGTATTTTGAAAGCAAGTTATTAAGACACCTAAGTTGTGGGGGAAATGTATGTTTCTCTTGACAGGTCCCTTCAAATGTGTTGTTTATGGATTGGCTCGTTTTTAGTGCTTGCGGCCAATTTGAAGTGTTTTAATTTGCACGTCAGCAAACTTTGATCTTCACCAAGAAAGCCCCCTCCGGGGCTTTTACATGCTTTTTGTCTGCCGGCGGCTAGACGAGTGGGTCGTAAAAGTTTAGCTCCAAAAGTAGCTCCCCTTTGTGCCTGTCCGCACTCAGCCGGTGGAGTTGGACGGCTCGCCTGGTTTGTCATTGTAATGAAGCCAAGCAAAGGTTGGAGGAGTCTGCAACACAATCCCTGCAACATCCCCTCCCAATTTTCATCCGATTCACCCCAGTGAAAATAAAATAAAGACCCCTCCTTTCTGCGGCCTCCAGTGTCTTTCTGTTTTTTTCCCCCCTACTCCTTTGTCCGCCAAGAAACGCTGTCTATATCCAGCCGTGAACATGGAGACGGTAACAAGCGAGGTGGAGAGAATCAGTTATGCGTGTCGGGCTGTCTGCGTGGATTTCTGGAGTAACTGTGGAGACATTGTGGGTGTCTCCGCGACACACAATCCCCATTATTACGCCGCCCAATAGAAATTGGATCCGAGCTAGCCCAGCGTCACGTGCTAATTCCTGAGTAAATCTGCTGCTTTGGAGGAATGCTCATTGTGGAAAGCGGATCGAAATCGCACTCTTGGCGCCCACAATAATCGGCTGTTCGGTCAGATAGTTGGTACCGCGTATCAGTGGAATGCGTCTGTGCAGTTTGTCGGTCATCCAGGTCGTAGTAATCCACAAAAGGTTGAATCGCGGCAACTGGACTAGTTCAGTCCAAAAGGGTTCTTCAGGACAAAATTTTGAAGTGTGGAGTCTGCCTCGGAGCCTCAGTTTTTGTGATTATTCCATTCTGAAAAGTCTGACTAAAACTGAATCGTACGAAAACTGAATCAATATTGCCCACAGGAGAAAATGTAAATTCAAGTCATCTTTTACAGACAACCGTAAATATTGACAAAAAAAATACGTTTCAAGAGAGTAATTGTAGTTTAGAATATCTGTAGGAGAAGAAGTTATGGTTTGAAAGGGGATTCCGCTAATTTCCTACTTTGCAACAAGATTTTTCTTAAATTCCGTGGTTGTCGTCTTTCTCCAAGAGCCTGCGCTTGAAACTTTCTTTGGCCCCGTGGTGGTGCAATAACTAAATCCGAAAAGCTCATATTGGCGTTCAATAATGCAAAATGAAATTGGAAAGAACAAATGATACACAGGTTCCGGAAGCTTAAACAAAGCAAGGTATACATGACCCTTCCTGTAGACATTTGTAATTTTTGCCTCCCTTTGAATTTAAGACGATTGTTTTGCCTGAAAACCTGGTGTGTAGCAAGCAGAGCTGCCTGAACAACAACTTTTAAAACACATTCCCTGCCATTGACGGCTTTAGAAGTCAAATATCCATGTTAACTGGGAGGGCTGGCAGTGAATGAGTTTTAATGAGCTATGGTAGAGGTGGAACAGCTAGGTCGCTTCACATGTTGCATTAGCACTCGCGTAGATGCTAATCTGTCTGTTTTAAAGTCATGTGCTGCACTTGAACGTAATTTAATGGCTGTTCTTCCTGCTTTTGTGACACATCCCTCCCCTAAGTTGTTGGTTTTTTGGTGCTCCACCAGAAGTCTTCATGGCTCAGTGTGACCCACTGTGTGTTTAATAAGCGTAAGAAAGATTTCTATAATATATAAATATATATGTCTTGAAGTTATTTTCTTTCTTTTGCAGGGACCTGCGGAATAACCTGATCAGCCGAATAGAACCGGGTGCTTTCCTGGGATTGCCAGCTCTGAAAAGACTGTGAGTAGTGCCTTTAGCTTCCTTCTCACACTGTCGGATTTTTCCGTACACTTAGACTGCTTTTTGAGACTTCCTACCATGTTGAGAGCAGCTGTCGTGCGTATCTATGTTGCCAGTGCGCTGCATATTTGTGTTCTGCAGCTCTGCTACGTGTCCATAAGGGAGGACGGTCAGTCAAGCGCCATTTCATTTCCACTGCCTTGTTTAGTCTGGCTCCGTGCCAGAGACAGCTTGGGGCCTTAGACGCTTTCACACGCTCCCACCGGTATTTTGTTATCTGTGCGTTCAGTAGACTGGGAATCCAGTGTGTCCCGTGAATGCAGCATGATTTGGAATCGAGAGGGTATTGCCAAGTCAAAGTTGAGTTTGGCGCTCTTATTGTGCCACAGGCACAATAAGAGCGAGACAGGAAGGCATTCACCTTGGGCGTGCTGTATATTCATAGCGCTCCGTCTCACACGGGGAATCATGGCTGCCGTTATATGCCCGCCCCATTGGAGAGTAAAAAAATCAAATCAAATTAGCCCCTGAGACCAGTTTCGCCAATCGACACCAGATTAGGTGGGCATGTTTATCGAAACAGGGTGCACGTAAATGTCTCCAGGACGTGCAGCAAATTGAACAAAAAGTCATCCATTTTGGTCTGAAGCAGCCATTTGAGGTGAATTCCGTGGGTGTTGAAGAGAATAAGTGGTGGCCATAAATTCCCCCAAGCTTTCCAGTGCGTGCGCAGTAGGTGTACCTAATGTTGTGGCTCGTAAGTGAGCATCCACAAAATGGCTCTCGACATGTTTTACAGTGGGGAAATCTCCACAGTTGATACGAATCACTGACGGAAAAAAATCCATAGCCCCCCTCCCCCAGAACAGCTGAAGGGTCCCAGGCCTAATCACATCAGGCTATTTTTGCCCCCCCTTCCGGCCCCCTCTATGCTCTCAATAATTCCCCTCTTGATGCCGTGGAATAAATAAAAGGCGGCCCGTCGTGTAATGTCGTCTCGACATTTTGGGGTCTCGTGGCGTGCCACCATGGAATCAAGCCTGTAAATTTTGATGAAATGCGACTCATTTCCTTGATGTGAATGTGCAGAAAGCATGGTTTTAATTTTGACCACCATTTGAACTCTCCTGTTTACGTTGGTTTCTCAGTAACAGCAACAAAGTTCCTGGGTCATTTTGACCCGTGGCATGTTAAATCATCCCAACGTGTCAAAACGAAACATTGTTTATAGCTCATTGTTAACATCATTACTAACGATTCCACTGCTTTTGTTTTTAACTTTAAAATGAATCAATTTGACAAGCAACATAACAGGATGCGTGTCTGATTTTTAAATTTGTTCCATACATGTAGCATTTGGTGTAATTCTTCCCGGCTGGAGTGTTTACATGGGGGACTGAGGCACCGGCAGCTCTTGACACTCGATAATCACACGTGATAAATCACTTCACTCGCTTTTTTTGAAGTGCAGACATCCACCTGGAGGCACACAAACATGCTCGGGAATTGAAAAGAAGAAGAAGAAAAAAGCACCTTGAAGCAGTTCTGCCTCAACACGTCTCTTAAAGGAGTCTCTCGGCATTCCCTTTTTTTGGGGGGGGGGCAAGTGTAATTGGAGGGGATAAGAATACAAGTGCATGTTCAAAAGGTTTTAATCGTTTCCCATTAACAAAAATATAAAGATTTTCATGGGTCAATTTCATCCACAGTTCCACAAGAGAGAAATGAAGCCAGAAGCAAAACTTGGGGTGCCAATATTTTTAGCCATGACTGTATAAAAAGACACCATTTTTTTTCTTTTTTTCCCTTCTTGATTGCTTAGCTGCTTTAGGTCAATTGGGATGACTAAAATTATTTCTTTTTGCTAAATGCCAGAATAGTGAGAGAAGTATTTTTTTAGACAAATATATATAATAGACAGTACAGCCATGCATGACTGTATATAAATTTTTATGGGGCAATTTTACCCGCTGTATAACAGAAGGAAGAAAAGAACCAAAATAGAACCATCATAAGCAGTCTTATCCTAAAATTGTTAGAAATTTCAAACACATACTGTGTATACCGTAATTTCTCGTGTATAATGCGCAATTTCGCCCCCAAAAAATTGTCAAAAGTCAATAGTGGGCATTATACATAGACAAATGGAAAAAAACTTTACCATTTTATAAATGTATGCCGCCATCTCGTGGTTATGAAAAAGCTGTACATTTTAATTCCAAAATGCAATCGCCACCGAGAGATTATGAGAAAGGTGTACGCTTTCATTCTAATATGCCACCACCACCTAGTGTTTATAAAAAAGGTGTAGCCTACACTTTCATTCCAATGTGACAAGGGTACATATGACTGCATATATGTACAGTTGTGCTCATAATTTTACATACCCTGCAGAATTTGTGAAATATTGTTTTTGGAAATATGACTGACTGAACAACAACCATCATTAATTTCTTTATGGTGATGTTTTGTTTAATGATAATTAATTGAAATTTTCATTGTCAAATTGTGCTTTTGGTGCGGCAGGGAGTTGTCCAACAACAGCATCGGCTGCCTCAATGTCGACATCTTCAGGGGCCTCACGAGTCTCATCCGACTGTAAGTGTTTTGATTTAGTTCAGTGATGAAATTAAAGTTTAATGATGCCCCCAAGACTTATTCACGTGTTCAATCATATTTGCAGAAATCTTACTGGGAATCTCTTCTCTTCGTTGGCTCAAGGGACCTTTGACAGTCTCGTGTCGTTGAAGTCACTGTGAGTACGAGGCCGAAAAGCGGCGGGATTGTCTATCCGAGCGTTTGGTCACCCGCCCACGCTTTGCCCGCGAATCTGCAGGGACTTCCAGACGCCGTATCTGCTGTGCGACTGCAACCTGCTGTGGCTGCTGCACTGGCTCCGCGACAAGAACGTGGCGGCCAAGAGCACCAAGTGCTCGTACCCGCAGTCGCTGCAGGGCCAGCTCGTCACCGCTGTCAGGCCGGAGCTCCTCACGTGCGGTAGGGCGACGCCAGTCAAGCTGTCTCTTGAAATTTTAACCTTTTGCTATCAGTCGGGAAAGTTGACACGAGAGAATAGACACCCGTGTCTGTTTATACTCACTCATGTCTTATCATTTCGCCACCTATCACAACCTTAACTCATTCCATTGACGCCTGTTGAATTCCAATATGTTAACTGGCAGTGAATGAAAACTCATATAAATAGAAATCTATGCTACCATTTTACGATGAGGGTTTCCAGTACCGAATGAGCCCTGGAATGAATGGCAAAAAAACGGTTAAAAATGTTTCTAATTGCTTACATAATAATATAAAACCCTAAACAAACCACAAAGTATCATCCCAAAACACTCAAAATTGTAGTACAGTATGACTTACAGATAGTGCTGTGCAATACGGCCTAAATTTGATCACAATCTTTTTTTTTCCACTAATGTTGATATTCCATATGACTATTTATTGTATTAAAGTTTAAAAATGAATAAAACCGGACCAGACCAAATTGATTTACATTTTCAAGCAGAAGGTTTATTTCACAATTATAAACATCAGAAACAAACAAGAACAAAAAAACTTTTCCCTGCAAGTATTTCAAAATATAATGGTCTCCAAATTAGTGATGAACCGAAATGAAAATTCTTCACCGAAACCAAAAATATGAAAATGAGAAACCCAAGGCCTAAACGGAAATGATTGTGCCAATTATTATTTATGGCCAAGACGGCCAAGCTGCCAGCCAATAGACTTTCACTTCCAGAACAATTTGTCTGGATTTCCATAGTTTGTAAATTATGTCAAGAACATTACCGTGGGATAGTTATTACAGTGTATTATGTAATACGATAAAAATAATGATTCATACCGTTCAATTGTGCAACATAATCACTACTCTATAATTGTAACCGTTAGTAAATTATGACTTCAGCATTTGTTACTCTAATGGACTGTATTTCCTAGGGTTTGGCTCTGTTGTAGGTGTTGATCACTTAACCCTTAGGTGGCAGCAACGCACTTAATCATGCCCACTCTGCCGGAAATCAAGAAGAAGAAACGTGACGTCGTGGAACAAATACAATGCCGTGATGTGTAAATAAAGTGAATTAAAAAAAATGCTACAGTGCAAAGTCAAACAGTCCCAAACAGTTAGCTCTGACACCGACAGCCTGCCCACTGTCAAAGTATTTGCATGATCCCGCACGCAACGATGCTAGCTAGTAGCTGCTAATGCTAACGGACACAAAACCCCGCGAATGCTTTCTGGTCCGTGATCGGCAAACTGCTATCTTATTATCTTCCTGCCCCGTTCAACAGAGCGACCACAAAAAACACAAGCGCTTTCACCTTGCAACCACAATCGCTCCGCAGCGTTGTTTTGTTTACATTACAGAAGCGCCACGGAGTTACGTCTCTCATGAACATGATGCACGCGTTGCACATGATAACGTTTTTCATCTTCTGCTGATTTTACACAGATGTGCCCGACTTCGTCGTACCATCTTTTGTACACGTTTAGCAGGCTACGCTTGTTTCCGAATGATAAACGTGCCCTTTTTTGGCGGGGGATTATTGATGGCTCGCTAGTCGCTAGCATCTCCTCCATGTTGGCAAAGTATAGAAAATGAAATCGATGACCCCCTTTTTCCACATCGGGCATTAATAAAATATCGATCGACTCGAGCTTCTCGATATATCGCACGGCCCTACTTACAGATGTACTTGTCACGGAGACTGTCCGTAAGCTCCTCCAGGACATATTCAGTCATAATGTATCACTTCAACATATTTCCTTTACACCAGTTACAGTACAGTACGACTTCCCCTTTTTAGACAAGGCTTTGACAACATTTATGGCATCTTAGGACATTTCAGAAAGGGCACAAAAGCAAAAAAAAAAAAAAGGTAAATGGTGATTTTGTAAATAGTATGCAGCGATTGCTGCATACTATTAGTTATTAGTTATATACTATTAGTTATTCATGACATGTTACCTATATTATAAGTAATTCATGAGAGGTCACAATAAGGCAATAGAAACGTGATGCAGATACTGTATACTGTCATTACTGTTTAAATCCTTTATTCAAATTGAATCTCAATAGCTTGCAGCAATACATACTGGTTTGTGATTTGGCGAGATAAATTACTTGAATTCGGAATAGATATCTCTATTCGGTTGGCGAATAGACACTTGCAATTATTATCCATTGGCGGTTTGTGACTTCTGAAAGCGACTACTTCAGTTTCCCAATATGTTTCCTTGCAGACGCCCCGCTGGAGCTGCCCTCCTTCCAGCTGACGCCGTCCCAGCGGCAGGTGGTCTTTCAGGGGGACAGCCTGCCCTTCCAGTGTCAGGCATCCTTTGTAGCCGAGGATATGCAAGTGCTGTGGTATCAGAACGGGCGCATGGTGACACCTGACGCCGCCCAGGGCATCTACATTGAGAAACACATGGTGCAGGACTGCTCTCTGATTACGAGGTGATGAGAATTAAAAAAAAAAAAATGACTACCGTAATTTCTCAAGTGTAATGTGCATTTCTTTCCCTTCAAAATGTCAAAAGTCAATAGTGCACATTATACTTAGGTATAAAGGAAAATGAAAAAAACTTTCACATTTTATAAATGTATGCCGCCATCTAGAGGTTATGAAAAAGCCGTACACTTTCATTCCAATATGCCAACGCCACCTAGAGGTTATGAGAGGTGTAGCCTACACTTTCATTCCAATATGACAGGGGTACTTATGTCTGCATATATGTACAGTGGTGTTCATAGGTTTACATTTCCTGGGAGAATTTGTTAAATATTGCTTTTTTTTAAAAGTACAACTGTTGACTGAACAACAGCCATCATTCATTTCTTTATGGATATGTTTTGTTTCATGATAATGCTTTTCTGAAATGCTTGACAGTTTAATTTGAATCCCATCGAAATCAAATTAAATGTGTTTCACTTGGCCCTTCATGTTAACTTTAAAGAAATGTACCCATCTTTTGCCTGGGTAATCAAACATATGAGCACAACTGTGTGTTTTCTCATTTACTAAATAAAAGCAGGGCTGTGAATTTCAAAATAAGAGCAAGTAAATAAAAAGAAAGTATGTTCAAATAAAGTGCTTAACTTCAGAATAATTATTTGAAAAAAACAACAAAATACAAATAGTACATGTTTTGATCATATTGGTAGAAGCAAAATCATGCATTGTCAAAAAGCATTATACATGGGTCGAACGGTTTTACAGAATTTTGAGGTCAGCTTTGGGAGTGCGTATTATAAATGGGTGTGCATTATACACAAGAAATTTTGGTAAACGCCGCAACTCTTAGTAAGAATATAAATTGAAATATGTCTTCTGGCAGTGCGTTGACCATCTCAAACATCCAACCGGGCTTCACCGGGAACTGGGAGTGCCGTGTCAGGACAAGCCGAGGGAACACCACGAGGACGGTCCACATCGTGGTGTTGGAGAGTTCCGCCAAATACTGCGCCCCTGAACGCGTCTCCAACAACAAGGGAGACTTCCGGTTGGTTAAAAAGATTTGCTTCGTTTTATGATTCCCAGCCACTGTGCCACAGCATATAATTTTTTTTACTTCACATTTTTTTGTCAATAAATCGTAATAAATTTAATGTTTTCTCCCATGAATTCCCATGAAAAGTTTCCAACTTTGAAAATTCCCTGAATATTGCAACCCTGGTTTCAAGTGAGGACTCTTTGGCACAGAGTATCACAGAAATAAGACCTGTTTCCGACAACATTCCAGGTGGCCGCGCACCCTGGCCGGAATCCGAGCCTTCCTCCCCTGCAACAGATTGCAGTCGAGCGCGGGAAGCTACTCAGGCGGATCCGACGAGGAGCAGCGTGCTTGGCGAAACTGTAATCGCAACGGGCTATGGGCGGAGGAAGATTATTCCCACTGCCAGTTCCAAAAAGACGTCACCCGATTCCTCTATTTCATCAACCAGGTGAGTGTTGCTCTTCCCAGCTGTGATTTCTTCTCGTTTTGCGTCCGGTCGTGACGTTCCCCTTTGTCTGGGTTATCAGATGCCTGTGAACGAAAGCAACGTAGTGCCCATGGCCCGTCGCCTCCTCGTCTACACCATAGACGCCGCCAACTTCTCGGACAAGATGGACATCATCATCGTGGCGGAGATGATCGAGAAGTTCGCCAAGTTTGTGGACAAGTTTAAAGACGTGAGTGTTTTGTACATTACCAAACATAAACAAAAAAAGATTTTTACAGGTCAGTTTGAGCCACAGTATAAATGGAGTGAAGAAGTTTTACCTTAAAATATTTGCCAGACGGCATCGCTGGTTTGACTTTTTCAGCACTTCTGTTAACCATTCAAAAAGGCAAACAAATGCAGGGTCTCTTCAGCACCTTCACGCCAGAGTCCCTTCCTGATGTCACTCTGTTTTTTCCAGCTCGGTGAAGTGATGGTGAGCATGGCCAGCAATCTGATGCTGGCCGACGAGCGCGTGCTGTGGATTGCGCAGCGCGAGGCCACGGCGTGCTCCCGTATCATCGCCTGCCTCCAGAAGATCGCCGCCCACCGCTTGGCCTCAGCGCAGGCCTTCTCCCTGGTCGGTGGTACACATGCGAAAATATCTCTAATATTTCAAAAATGCCCCAAAAATGTTTTTCTGAATTTGTTTCTTTCTTTCTTTCTTTTTGAATTGAGGTATATTAAATATATTAACCTGGCAGTGCTACAAGGGGCTAAAAGGAGGGCAGAAATGTCACATTTTTGGACGGGTAAACATGCAGCAGGTCGCATTGACCCATGAACATTTTTGTTGGACCAAAACAATGAAACCCACAGCTAAGACTTGGGGGGGAAATAACTCCGCTAAGTCGACTTGACAAAAAGGTTGACACAAAATGTCTGCCTCAAAGCTTCGCCGGGACCCAAAAAAATAATAATAACAAATTTCCTCCCGGAACCATGTTTGCGCCACCGGAAAACATGTTTCCCACGGATATTTTTTGGACAAGGACTCAGTGTTGGGTCAGTGATAAACTTTCCCAAAAACAAAAAGGGAGCGTCTAGAAGTGATTTTTAAGATACTGTTAGATGTGTACAGTACATATAACAAGTATGAATGAGCTAAATGGTAGTTAGCGTGTTTTGACCTAAAACTCACCAATGCTAATCGTGATTGCTAACCGTCTAACATTTTGCTGACACTCAGTACCAACCAGTTTAAGAATGGAAGTCTATCCCTCATAAATGATAAAATCCACGTTAGTAGTATCAAAAAAATGTTTTGTTTTTTTTAGTAATCGTGTGGGGCGGGTGCGATTATTATTCGATTTTTAGATCAATAATCAATAGGAGAATTGATTGTAAAAAGATTCGATAGTGACAGCTCTACCCATAACCAAGCGCAACGGTTGTTTTGTTGACAGACGTCCCCCAATATAGCGCTGGAGGCCCACTCGGTCAAGGCCAACGAATGGAACGGCATGACCTGCATGTTGTTTCAGAGGCCCACCCCGGAACGGACCCCCGGGCAGGACCGCCAGCTCACCTTTAAATGTAACACCACCGGCTCCTTCTCCAGCGTCCTACTAAAGGTCAGTGAGTTTTTATGGGGTCTTTACAGATTTTAACATTCATATGAATATTATACACTATTGAAAACATATACAGTATTTTCTAAACATTTTATGGTTGCAGTTTTTTTTGCTTGAAAAATTTGTAGGAGGGTTATCCGCCACTATAAAGGAGGTTGACTGTATTTTTTTCGGGGGTTCTATTTTCTCATATTTTTATTCGTCCCTTCAGAGCACCACAGTCGAGGCGTCCCTGCAGCTTCCTCAGTCGCTCTTTACCCAGGGCACACTGCTCCCCGGGCAGGGGGAGGACACGGTCTACAAGCTCCACCTGATGGGCTTCCGCAACGGCAAGTTCTTCCCATCTACCGGCAACTCCTCCCAACTGGCCGACGGCGGGAAGAGGAGGAACGTGGCCACTCCCGTCATCATGGCAATGATAGGCAAGTGGGATTGGATTGTTTTATAGTTGCATTTTAACATTATTTTGACAGGCATGTGGTAGAAAATGTATTTCGTATTCAGTACACAGTTACACCATACCCACCATTCCTACATGGAACATATTCCAGTACGTGAAAGTGCCAGTGCATTTAGTGCCAATCGGAAATTGCAAGTTCCAGGGTGACAACAGTTGAAAACAACAGTTCTACGTGACTTGTTCAAAGTGAGTTTGGTCTTCTCTTGGATACAGATGGCATTTCCGTGCGTATGCTGCGGACGCCCGTCAACATCACCCTGCGACGCTTCGCACGCGGTTCCGACGCCGTGTCCGCCTGCTGGAACTTCAGCCTGGCGGGCGGCCAGGGCGGCTGGCAGACCGACGGCTGCCGCATCCTGGGCCACCACGACAACTTCACCACCATCTCCTGTAACTCGCTTGGCAACTACGGACTGCTCATGGTAGACAACCCGCTTTTACTCCTTTCTGACCTTCTGTACTGTGTAAGAACCCTGGTGTACGCGCGGAAAACATTCAAACAACATCCATGGAAGCCTCGGCCGAGATTCAAACCCCGCAGCTCACAACTGTGTGGTAGAGGTGCTAAACACTCCCACACCGTACTTCCATTGATTTATGTCGTGTTATGATTTTTTAAACTTAGTGTTCTATTTTTTTCACAAATCAATACTATTGGTCAGTCCCTATGTGGATCTGTTTTTTCCACAAATCATTAACCAATCTAAAATATTTTAAAAAGTTTTAACCTTAAGACAATGTTTATTAAGTGATACTTAAGAGAGGTGCACATACTTTATTTGTCCACTTGAGGTCGCCATCCACACACGCTACATTAACCACGTTAACGGCCGTCAATGGCAGTGAATGTGTTTTAAAAGGTAGGTGGGTGTGCTCTGCTTGAGTGACATGAACGTCAACCCACGCGTATGTGCTAAAGATGGGCGATTTCATGGCTATATCATCACTCTGACCGTCCCGGTGGCGCAAAGCATCATGGGAAGTAGACAGATCCTACACTTTTGATAGTTATGAAAAATAAATTAGGTTAAAAACCCACACAAAAGAATGGAAAATGAGTCCAAAACACAGATAACTATCATTTCACTGCGAGATTATGGAGTGAAGTGACTGTGGCCGAATGTTGTGCAGCTCCATGGCGCCATCTAGCGGCCGAGTCTCCGAAGTTCAGCCGTAAATCACAACACAAAGCAAGAATCGGCTGTGGTCTTTGTCGTTGCAGGACCTGAGCGCCGTGGACTATTTCACTCCCAGCATCGAGCCACTGCATCCGGTCATCTACGCCACCGCCATCGTGCTCCTCTTCTGCCTGCTGACCATCATCGTCAGTTACGTCTACCACCACAAGTAAGCACTTCGCTCACGCCCGCCTTTCTAGCTTGCCCGACCGCCGTCTTGCTAAACCCGCACTGTCGCTTCCAAGGTCGGTGCGCGTCAGCCGCAAGTGTTGGCATATGCTGGTTAACCTCTGCTTCCACGTGTCGCTCACGTGCGCCGTGTTTGTGGGCGGCATCAATCAAACGCGCTACGCCAGTGTGTGCCAAGCGGTGAGACACCACTTTCTATTTTCAAAACACCGTTGTTCAGATTGGTGATGGCTGGGTATTTGCCCCTCCCTCCCAGGTGGGCATTTTGCTGCACTACTCCACGCTGGCAACCGCCCTCTGGGTGGGCGTGACGGCACGCAATATTTACAAGCAAGTGACGCGCAAAGCCAAGCGCTACGAGGAACCGGACGAGCCGCCCCCGCCGCCGCGGCCGATGCTGAGGTACGTGCGTCAAGTTATTGATTTCACTGTACAGGCCTGAACTTTCTCTTAATGCTTCCCAAAGGTTCTACTTAATCGGCGGCGGAATACCCACTATTGTTTGCGGCATCACGGCGGCGGCTAACATCAAGAACTACGGCAACCAGATCAATGCGCCATAGTAAGTAGATCCGGTAAATGAGCGATTTGACACATTCGTCTACTGTCAGAGATCACATGATTGGTCGGGAAAAAAATATTTACTACAAACACTGTACCTTCATCTAGCTATGCCTTTGGCGTGTAGTGACGGCTAGACAATACAATGTTGTCATTCATACGACAGAATAATAGCAAAAAAAAACAGGCCCATTCATTCCCAATGAGACATTTAACATCATGGTTCCACATAATTCCCATCCACATTCAAAACATGTAGCTCATTCATTCCCCACATTCCACATTCTTCACCCACATTAACATACCCACATTTTCCCACATTCCGACATAGTGTCCATTATTCCCTCCTGCTTCAACATTTCTTGACCGATTCAAACCTTTCCAATGACAAAATCTTTTCCTCATGACAAAAATTCCCACATATTTCCACAGTCACATACCCACATTTTTGCCACATTCAGACATTCCATCTTATTCCTTCCTCCTTCAACATTTCTTGACCGATTCAAACCATTCCAACTACAAAATCTTTTCCACATTACCAAAATGCCCACATTACACAAATTCCAGTTTTCACCCACATTTCACATTTTCCCTTTTTAGAGTACCCACATTTTTCCCACAAGACAAATCGCACATTATTTCCTCCTGCTTCAACATTTCTTTACTGATTCAAACCATTCCAACTACATAATTTTCACATGCCCCACATTCTCACATTACCCAAATTCCAAATTTTTCCACATTCAAATACCCACATTTTTGTTTCCCACATTTAGACATTCTACATTATTCCTTTATCCTTCAAAATTTGACCGATTCGAACTGTTCCAAGTTCATATTTTCCACATTCCCCAAATTCCACAGTTTCACCCAGTTCACATTTTCCCACTTTAAAATACCCACATTTCCCACGTTAAGATAAATTCTACAGTTTCCCTCCTTCTTCCACATTTCTTGACTTATTCAAACCATTCCAACAATAAAATATTTTTCACATTCCCCATTTTTCCCACATTACCCACGTTCTACACTTTTCCACGTAAAAATACTCACATTTTTCCCACATTAAGGCAAATTCTACATTATTCCCTCCTGCTTCATTCAACATTTCTTTACCGTTTCAAACCATTCCAACGACAACATAGGTCACATTCTCACATTACCCAAATTCCACTTTTTCACCCACATTTCACCACTTTTAAAATACCCACGTTTTCCCCACATAAGACAAATTCTATATTGCCTCCTGCTTCCACATTTCTTGACCGATTCAAACCATTCTAACGTCAAACTGTTCAGCTCCTTTCACTTCATTCCATATCTTTCCACATTATTCCATATCATTCAATATGATTTAATACTATTCCACAGTTAGTCCCAACACAAAAGTGGGATGAATGAAAAGAAAAAAAAGCAAGTAAAATGATCAAATGAAGTTCAAATCACAAAATAAAAGCAAGATTGTGATAGTACGGGAAGAACTGATGATTTTTTATTTTTTTTTTGCAAACGTAGTAGTGAACAATGAAGTTTTCAGGCCAGATTTAAATGTACTGACAGTTTGAGAAGAGGTGATGTGTTCAGGACGTTTGTTAGAAACAGAATGATGCTTCATTCTATATATTTGTGGCTCAAATAAAATTCTTGAATCCATTCTGTGCCAGTGAGATGCTAAGTTTTGTCGTCGTCCCCCCTCCCACTTCCAGCTGCTGGATGGCGTGGGAGCCGAGCATCGGCGCTTTCTACGGCCCGGCAGGTTTCATCGTCTTCGTGGACTGCATGTATTTCCTCAGCATCCTGCTTCAGCTGCGGCGGCATCCGGAGCGCCGCTACGAATTCAAGGAGCTGGCCGAGGAGCAGCAGCATCTGGCCGGCGAGGGGGCGGCGGACGGCGCGCGCCACCCCCTTGCTCCTGGCGTCATGTCGCGAGCCATGCCCCTGGCGGCGCTGGAGAACGAGCACACCTTTGGCGCGCAGTTGGTGGGGGCGGCGGTGGCGTTGGGGTTATACGCCGGCCTCTGGGTGTTCGGAGCCACGGCCGTGTCGCAGGACCACCCTTTTGATTTGGCGTTCACCTGCCTGTTTGGTGTGGCGGCACTGGCCCTCGCCGCGTTCATGGTGGCGCACCACTGCGTCAACAGGCAGGACATGAGGCGCTTGTGGTCGCAGGCTTGTTGCTCCGGGAGACGCAGCTACTCGGCGCAGGACGACGCTCTGCTGCCGCGGCCCGGCGTTGCCACGGCGTCCGCGGCCGGCTCGGCCAAGACGGACGCCGAGTCGAACAAGGGCGCCCGCAGCAGCAGCAGCAGCGCCGACTCCTCCTACACTGACAAAAGCGCGCCCGCCGTGCGCAGCTCGGCGCACGGCAGCAAGCTAACCAATCTGCACGCGGAGGCCGCCCAGTGCAAGCCTTCCTCCGCCTCCGCCCCGGTGATGGCTGTTTTGGACAACAGCCTGACGGAGCATTCGGTGGACAATGAAATCAAAATGCACGTGGCGCCAGTGGAGGTGCAGTTCCGCCCCGTGGAAGACAATCCCGCCGCCGGCAGGCCCCACAAGAATCGATCCCGCGCTCACCGGGCCAGCCGCCTGACGGTGCTGCGGGAGTACGCTTACGACGTGCCCACCAGCGTGGACGGCAGCGTCCGGAGCGCCCCCAGCAGGCGGCACCACTATTACGACGTGGCGGCACGCAACAGCCGCCGCGCCGCCTACATGGC
The DNA here is from genome assembly GCF_024500385.1 of Phyllopteryx taeniolatus. Taxonomy (NCBI): domain Eukaryota; kingdom Metazoa; phylum Chordata; class Actinopteri; order Syngnathiformes; family Syngnathidae; genus Phyllopteryx; species Phyllopteryx taeniolatus. Next base: position 6,665,736 of record NC_084524.1, on the reverse strand, counting down.
CTACAGGGAGCGCCACCGCAGCCAGCTGCAGCACGACAGCAGCGACAGCGCCAGCCTGCCGCGGCGCTCTCGCAAGGCGGGCGAGATGGGGGTGCCGCCCGCCGAGTCCGAAGACGCCGGTGCCGCCGAGCCGTTCGGCAGCGGCGAACTGGAAACCAAATCGTACGGGCTCAACCTTATCACGCAAAACGGCGGTGCGCTCAAAGAAAACGGACAAGCGTTTCCACTCATTAGCGCAGGTGAGAGCGCCCCTTGTATCAAAACTGGCTTGTGGAAACATGAAACTACCGTGTAGGGACACTTTCCATCCGGAATACACTTGTCACTGTGAAATGCCGTTTTGTTGGTGGTGTTTTTTTTTTTTTTTATATTATTCACAATTTATGTAATGTTCGGAAGAAGTGCCACTCATCTGCTTTTTATAAATGTTCTATTTTTATAAGAGACATGATGTCGCCACTCTGTTCATAACAACAACATCAGCAGTAATAATAAAAATAAAAAAAAAGTGCAAAACATCAAACTGCCGTGTAGTGACACTTTCATCCATCTTGTTTTTATGGGTTTTTACAATACAGCGTTCTCCCTTTTATTAGACGAAAATTTCTCTTGCTGACACCATGTGACAAGATGATGATCATTTTTAAATACAGTTTGGGTGTATTCAATACATTTGCATGCAATGTTTTCGAAAAGTCATCTAAGTACAATTATGTGCAATGGATTTTAATGAACTAATTTTAAGAATTCCCCCCCCCCCCCCCCCTATATTTACGAGCAGTGTTGATGTTCAAGCTGTGCGTAATGAATGTTACAGTGGCTTACAATAATAGTTTGAACATTTCCTATGTATTATTAATGGCACATTAATATAGATATGACAGATTCTCGTAAGTTTTTAATTATGCAGATGGCACAAACTTTTCAAATCAATCAGGGTCTTTCTTTCGCTTAAAGACATTGGAGGTATTTTTAGTACACCACTGAGCTTTGCTGTTAAAAATGTGATCTCTTCAAAACAAGCTTAGAGCAGTGTTTCAAATTGTGAATTCTATATTTGGACTCCCAAGTGTCCAATAAGATATTTAAAAACTCATCTCAGTGCGATGTAACGCAGTCAACGACAACAACAAACTTTCAATAAATACAATTTAATGATTCGTGCTATTCATATGACGGCTATACTTTCTAACACTAGCATTAATTACATACAGCCTCTTGGAATTGGATGTAATTGACGTGTTGCGCATGCGCACCTGCTCGACGTCATCAGGCTCGCCCCCGTCAAGGTGTGCGCGCACGCAAACGTCAAACTAGTCCACGAGCAGCTGTTTTTTTTGGGGGGGGGGAATGCTTATTTTCACCTCAAAATGGACACAAGAAGAGTGTTGAGTATCTCTGCTCGCATGGACGCCGCCGTCTCGTCTCCTGGTAGGACTGGCGTATGCTGGAGAGTGTTTTTATTTAAAAAAAATAATAATAATAATTGGGTCGCGTTTTGTACATGTTTTTTTTAGGGTGGGTGGCGCCTAGTTGGGTAGAGAAAGAGAGCAATTCAGTTTTACCCTACCGATTTGTGGGTGTTAATGAATAATGAGTAACAAAAATTCACTCGAATTCGTGTGTCCTCAAGACCTTCAATTAATTCGGCATGTAGGACGTACGTGAAAACTGTCACGTTAAGTGTATATATACTGTCGTAACTCCCTCCAAGATAGTAAACAGTTGGGGAAATGAATGTCTTTGCATGTGCTTGAGCAGCTGCAACTTTTGCCTTCTTTTACTTTTTTTTTTTTTTATAAACACTTCAATTGGCAATTGTATTTTGAATATGAACATCATTTCATACTAAACACAGTTTCTATTTTAGTCTCTCAAAAATTGGAGCAAACATTCATGTCTCCCAGGTTGCTGGTCTGTAGTTTGAAACCTCGAAACAAACCTTTCAACCTTTATTTTGAACATGAAACCAAACCAAACAAACACTTAAGAAGTGTGAAGAAGTTCAGACTTATTATACTTTTCTGGTAATCTATTTGTATTGTACTTGCATCATTATATTACTCATGATACCATCACATGAAGACATTGAGAAAAGAAAAAAACAATTAAGCCTGGTCACACTTGTACCAAATAATATTAAAATAAATAAATAAATATACCTCAATAAATAATTCAGGTATTGTCATTAGTGAGCTGATGGAACTTTTATATTGTTATTGTGTTGTCCCTTGAGGCTTAATCTAATATTGTGCTTAATTTGCACTAAAGCAGTGCAAGGGTTTACTTCAAGGACTCATCCCAGCGTGAGCATCATGGAGCTTGAGCGTTTTGCATCCATCCGTTTTCCAAGCCGCTTCTCCTCACGAGGGTCGCGGGAGTGCTGGAGCCTATCCCAGCTGTCATCAGGCAGGAGGCAGGGTACACTGAACTGAACTGGTTGCCAACCAATCGCAGGGCACATATAAACAAACAACCATTCGCACTCACATTCACACCTACGGGCAATTTAGAGTCTTCAATCAACCTACCGCGCATGTTTTTGGGATGCGGGAGGAAACGGCAGTGCCCGGAGAAAACCCACGCAGGCACGGGGAGAACATGCAAACTCCACACAGGCGGGGCCGGGGATTGAACCCCGGTCCTCAGAACTGTGAGGCTGACGCTCTAACCAGTCTTACTTAAAACTATGTTTAAAAAAAAAAAAAAAAAAAACGTGCTAAAGAATTTAACTCATTCACTGCCAGCCTTCCCAGTTAACATGGATATTTTACTTCTGAAGCCGTCAATGGCAGTGAATGTGTTAAAAACTGTGAGGCAGACGCTTGAGCGTTTTTATTTATTTTTTATTATTTATTTATTTTTTGGTTTGTTGCCTTGGGTGAGGTCATGGCGGGGTGGACCATCTGCCTCTGGACTCTGGCCAGCAGAAGGTGGAAAGCCCATGAGGTATTCCGGATGAGGGGAAAGGTGGGACAAGATGGTGGAAGGAGGCTGTTGCTATGGCGATGGCAGAACTTCCTTCGGCTTGGAAGAGCAAACAGGGCTTCATTTCCACAACATTACAAGTGATAAAACACTAAGTGGGATAGTTAGCCGTCTTCTCGGCCAAAATGTCCTCTGGTGTCTTATTTTCCGTTTAAAAAAAAAAAAAAAAAAAAAAAAATAGAACTCCACCAGCAATGTGCAAAAACAATTTGTAGTGGAACAACAAATAAAATACTATAATATACAATGTAAAAATAACTTCAAGTGTACAAAACAGTACTGTATTACGTAAAAGACAAAATGTCAAGCAAATGATGATGAAAAATGTTTAAATACAAATGGAGAGTTGAATGATCTAGATTTTCAAACTATGTCCATCCATCCATCCATTTTCTGAGCCGCTTCTCCTCACTAGGGTCGCGGGCGTGCTGGAGCCTATCCCAGCTGTCATCGGGCAGGAGGCGGGGTACACCCTGAACTGGTTGCCAGCCAATCGCAGGGCACATAGGAACAAACAACCATTCGCACTCACAGTCATGCCTATGGGCAATTTAGAGTCTCCAATTCATGCATGTTTTTGGGATGTGGGAGGAAACCGGAGTACCAGGAGAAAACCCACACAGGCACGGGGAGAACATGCAAACTCCACACAGGCGGGGCCGGGGATTGAACCCAGGTCCTCAGAACTGTGAGGCTGACGCTCTAACCAGTCTTACTTAAAACTATGTAAAAAAAAAAAATAAAAAAAAAAACGTGCTAAAGAATTTAACTCGTTCACTGCCAGCCTTCCCAGTTAACATGGATATTTTACTTCTGAAGCTGTCAATGGCAGTGAATGTGTTAAAAAATAAAAAATCAACTTTGTTAGTCAGTTCTTTCTCTATATTCCAGGCTGTGTTGACTGTTAATTGCTCTTGTTTAACTCATTCACTACCAGCCTTCCCAGTTAACATGGATATTTTACTTCTGAAGCCGTCAATGGCAGTGAATGTGTTAAAAATAAAAAAAGAACTTTGTTAGTCAGTTCTTTCTCTATATTCCAGGCTGTGTTGACTGTTAATTGCTCTTTGGTCACGAGGCGCTAAGCAGGTGCTTAGTTGGCTAAAGGCTTTGGGAATACGCCTAGAAAAGGGAGAAAATTCCTCAGTGGAACGTTTCCATGGCGTCTAGCTCAGTGTTGGTCGGCACGAGCCTGACACCCTGTGGCAGTACCTCAGAATGTTCCCGTTGTAAATTCATGCCCGTCTTTTGTTGGGGTTGCCCCCCAGAGTGACCTCACAACAGATATTCATGTGGTACACGCATCCATATTTGTACACGCCGCCGTTATCTCCCGCTCGCAAGTCACCGCGAATGAATAACAAAGGGAGGTAGGCGTTCCCACGCTGCCACTCGGGTAAAAGACATGTAAAGACAAGTCTCATTTGTTCATGTAGGTGTGTTCGGGGTCTGCTGGCTTGGTTGGATGGTGTGTGTTTTAATGCCTCTGAAATCATGAAAAATAAGGCCTGCCCTCGAGCTGCATGACAGCTGGTCCACTGAAGGCGCTGGAGAGCGAGCCCTACACCTGTCAATCCGATAAATTAGCTGTAGTCAACAACTGGCAGATTAACGAATGTGTGTCGCCGAGGTTATGCTTAGTAAGCAATTAACATTCCTGTGTTTGTGGTAATCGGGGACTAACACACACACAGCAACTCGCCGCAGGGGAGCGAACTGTTTAGCTCCCGAGTTCGCTAGCTCGTGGGCTAGCGAACACGATCAACAGTTAACTTTCCCGTGTGGGTGTGTTCATTGGAGACTAACTCAATGCATTATAAGTTTGTGTGTGTGTGTGTGTGTGTGGTTGCCATTGGACTGCCATGCACAGGTTGGGGAAATATGACATGATCGTTTATTATCATTATGAGTGATGATACTGTTGCAATAACCAGAGGCATGAATTTCACGCTAATGCCACGAGGTGCAGTTGCCACATATGGCTCGTCTTTTTCAGTGCTGCATTGCGGGGCCACTTCCCTGGTGCCTTATTGGCTAATTTTGGCCACCGAGTCGGACGACAAGATCAGTGTGCGGCGTGTGCGGCGTGTGCGGCGTGTGCGCGTTCGAGACTTCCACCCTCGGGGCATCTTTGCAACTGACCTGCCAACGCTGATTCGCGAGCGGGGAAACGCGGCGCACTTGTCGTCGAACAAGTGGCCCCTTCCGATGAGAGCGACCGGGCTGCCCGGGCTTGGCAAACGAGCGCACCTCTGTGCCCTGGCTCCTTTCCTGCTCTTCTCACGATCCGCAATATTTTGCCGTTCATCTCGCTGGGAGCAATTACGGCGTCTTCCTATCAGCTTCGCCGACTACATCACTGCGCTTTAATTAACTGAGAAGGTGGTGATGCGTTCGTGGCCTTAAACTCTGTCGGCGCGTCATCGTAATTACGCTAAAAGCTGCAAATGCGTTTTTTTTTTTAAAGGGAATAGATGCCAACTTGGATGGGGGTGCTAATCCCCTCCCCCCAGTGGTGTTTTAAACACTGCTTTTATTTGGAGCTCTCTCCCTGTCTCTATATCTTTATCGATCTCTCTATCTATCGCTCTCTATCGTTCTCTCTCTGGCTTTCTTGCTCGCTCTCTGTTTCGCTCTCTTTGTCATTATCAGTAGCTCTATCTATCTATCTATCTATCTATCTATCTATCTATCTATCTATCTATCTATCTATCTATCTATCTATCTATCTATCTATCTATCTATGTGTTTTTCTCTCTCTAGCTTTATCTCTTGTTCTCTAGCTCTCTTTCTCTTGCTCTCCCTATTTCTCTATCTATCGATCTATCAATCTATCTATTTATTGAGCTATCTTTCTCTCGCTCTGGCATTCACTCTCTCTTAATCTCTTTCTCTCTCGCTCTCTCTCTCTCTCGCTCTCTCTCTCTGTGGAAGCCCTCGCTCTCGTCTTCCTCGTCCGCTCTCACACTCTGTTGCTTGGCTCAGGAAAGGGGAAAGTGCCGGCGTGGATCACCTTGCGCGCCTTTTGTAGCCTGCAAGGTAAGCGGATCGTCCACCGGGCAATTCATGGAGTCGCCACACGGTCTCCTAATTTTTTTGTTTTACTAGTGCGTCGGCAGTTCAGGGTTGTTCGAATGGGAGCAGACGTCGGCCCGGCTTCCTCACGCCGCTGAGGTCTGCGCCATGCGTACGCCGCCCGAAGAACGCCACGAGGACCCGCCGGCCTTCCGCAAAGGCTTCTCCAAGAAAGTCCTGCTCAACTGCTGCCTGGTGCGCCGCATCGTCAACTGGGCCTCCCCGAAACCCAAAGGTAGACGCGCAGCAACAAAGCTACTCACAAACGTGGAAACAGTTCTTTTGAACAACAAAATGTGAGCGAAGCGCAAAGCTCTAGTCTAAGATTTTGGGGGAGTTAAAATTGGAAAAAAAAAAGAATTTTATTTTGTTTTTTTATTCAATAACATTATAATGGGCATCAATTCTTTGCAGATTTTCACTATTCACGCACGGTCCGGCCCGATCCCCGCGAATAACAGTAACTCTAAAAATTTAGTGCACTTTAAAATGGAAAGAAGAACTATGCACAATCATGGACAATCACAACAAGGGAAGTGGGGAATGCAGTAACCCAGGGATATCAAATGTACGGCCCGTGGGCCACAACCGGACCATCAGGGGGTCTAATCCGGCCCGCGGGCACTGTTCTACCGTCACTCAAGTTTTAGTTCATTTATATGTAAAGACTCTTATTTCAAGTACAATAGAGCTGGAAGTGCTGTTAGTCGCGTGACGTGACATGCGCGAAGCTGAGAGAGAGAAAAAGCATCGGCACAGCAATATGCAGTAAGAGAGTAAGACTTTGTGTCAAGCAATGCCGATATATATGTATCATATAAGGTATTGTTTGTTCAGTAATTTCATGTGCAAATGTACACATGTGCAGTTAAAAATGAGTTTGTGAAGTTACTTATTTACTAAGCTACAAGATAATTTGATGCATGCTAATAGTTGGAGAGGGGGTTGCTAATTGTTTGTGCAGACGAATGCTAACCTCATATACTGTAGATTCATTGTTTGTGTTTTTCATGTTTTTATAGCAAGCTATAGTGATTTGAAATAAGATTGGCAACAATAATCATTAAACGTGACTATTTTCTCAAATGTAGTTGTAATTATGTGCACCCATAAAAATGGTAAAATTGTCATTATTTATAGCTTATAAGGCCATGGATATACTGGTCCGGCCCACTTGAGATCAGATTGGGTGGGCTGTGGCCTGCGAACTAAAATTAGTTTGACACCTCTGCAGTAACCTTTCATATAGTTGAGAATTTTTTGGGCTCTTTTTAAAAAAATAATAATAATTGTATGAATAGCACATGCTTTGACATTTAAAAAAAAGTAAACAGTTGAGAAATGAGCAAGTTGTGATTTTTATGATCCATGACAATGTACATGCATTGCCTTTGATGGGCACGTTGCCTCCACCAACATGGCCGCCACGCAGGTACAACGCTCAGCGACAACGTACTCTCCTCCATTCCTCTCTATCACCAAACATGTAACCTGTGTGCTAAGGCTAATGAAATCGTCATCGTTAGCCTTAAGCTAATGTTAACGCTTACAGCTTTTGAATGACAAATGGAGTAAAAAAAAGAAAAAAAAAGAGATTTGCAGCCACTTCCTCTTGCTCCCATCAATGCGCATGATGAAGTGAGAAAGTGTATTCTTGCTTATTAAGCATCATTTGACCCCTCGGCTCCAGCTTTTAGCTAAGTAGCTTAACAGCTTTCTGTCTTTTGAGTGTTTTTGGCTGCTTTTTTAAGTAGCCCCGGACCTCTCGGTTCTACCTGCAGGCGAACAACGACAACAACAACAGCTTTTCTTGTCACGCATAATAAAAGAGGCCATATGCATAGTCGCCTTTGTTTACACGTTAAAAATAGATCTCTCATGTTGTATTGATTTGTCAGGGGGCCAATGGGGCAATATTAAGAGTTTGTGTGTGCGAGTAGGGAGTTGTGTTGAGGTAGTTTTGTAACGTGTTCCTCAAATATGGCCACTTTTTTGGGGGGGAATAACAAGTGATCTAATGCTATTTCCAGACAAGTAAGCAGATTCAAGTTACTTATTCAAGCCACCGTGCATTACTGTTATTACTACTGTTATTATTGTGGTTATTTGGTCAAGGCAAAGAGAGGCTCTTTTGGCTCGCAAAATAAGTTTTGACGAGTGACACCAATTTAGACAGTCTGTAAGCCTGCTGGGTAATTTGCAAAATAGTGATTCTAAGCGAGAGGCCATTGTTTATCACACAACCCACAGTCAGGGTTTCATGATATAAAAAATGATGGAAGTGTGCAGCTTCACCTTGGTTACACTATTTTTGTCCTTTCCCATATAAAAAAGTGTTTGTATGTGTGTGTGTGTTTATGTGCTGCTACACATTAGGATTGTTGACCATTAAAGTCCTTTTTCTCTTCTCACACAAAATTGCGCAACATAAAATATACATCAGCGTGGCAGTTGTTTCGTGTAACAAGAAATCCCTTTATTTGGAACGTGAGGATTCTGGCTGCACTTCTTCTTCTCGGCCCACAGAGGGCAGCAATCTACAGTTAAAGGAGTTGATTTTCATCATTGAGGCATCTATGAGGCTAAGGCCACATTGCTCTAAATCTTGATAGAAATGTTTGGCAATGGTCTTAGTATTCAATCGTGGTTAGCATGTCCGCTTGACAGGCACGGTTCTGGGTTTTGAATCTAGCCCGGGCACGTTCTGGGGTGCTGGCATAGGCTTCAGCTCACCCGAGACCCTCATGAGAATATTCTCGAAAATAGATGGATGGATGGACTTGAGTAAAAGTGGCCACTAATTTTTGCCACCGGCCACATTGTTGATACGGTTTCCTTCAGATCGCCGTTATGTAGCAATCATAAATAAATAAATGTTTCATTGCCGTATCATATTATTCCATACAGTACAGTATACACAACTAATTTATGGATAACTAGTTTTGAAATCAGAAGTCAAGGATACTAGTTTGTTCAACTGTTGTTCAAGTTACTGTAAAATGGGGTTTGGTTAAAAAAAATAAAAAAAATGCTTGTCATATCTCAACGTTATTATTTATTACAGACAGTATGGTGATTTGAAACTTTGGTACAAATTTTAGCAAGAATCATGGAAGTTGACGCACATGATTTGCTTTTGCGGGGCATATAAAATGATGTGGCGGGCCAGATCTCGCCCCCGGACCTTGAGTTTGACACCTGTGGTTTCGACCAAAGAATCGAGTACCACTAGTGGAACCTGAGTTCCCTCTAGTGGTACGCAAAAGAATCCCTGCCAAAGTACAGTTCAGTTGTATTTAACTTTGAAGTTTGAAACATTTGCATTTAATCTTTAAGAACTGTTCGTTTTTAACATTTCTTGAATTTTATTTTTTATTTTTTATTTGACTTTATTTTTTTCACTTTTATGTGCAATAAATTTGAGATTGAATACTTAATTAGTTTAATTTAATTTATTTTCCTATATTTGAGGTCAGTGTTCCTGTTCAAACTGTCCATCATAATTCAGTGGTTTACAATAGAAATAAAAGTACTTTTTAGGAATAAAACTTCTACCTCATTTTTGATGAACACGTTGAGCTAAGTATTTTTGAGGTGGTACTTTGTGTAAAAAGTTTGAGAACTATTGGGTTAGACCATTTATTTCAAAGATAAGGCCTGGGGGCCACATCCAGACCACCACATCCTTTTATGTGGCCCACTAAAGCAAAAACAAAAAAACAAAAACGTAAAATTTCTTGCTAAATGGATTTCTTCTTTTCATTTGGGCAGAAAATCTGTTTGGAAATTGTAATTTTTCTTGCTTATTTTCTTTTCACCATCTTGACAGAAACTGGACATTCGCTTATAAACTAAAATACTGTATTAGCTTGCAACTATTTTCCGTGACTTCAGTCTCAAATTTGACATGTTCTTAAAAATATGTTTTTACAGTCATAATCACATGTTGAGTGTATCAAACATTGACTGGTGTTTGTTGTTCATCTTTTGAGGTGGAAATTTAGCCTAATGAGGATAAGCGGAATAGAAAGCGGATGGAATTATTGCACATTTTGTAATATGTCATGGGAAATGACAGTAGTTTACTGTATCCCAGTAATTAATCAAAGAGGAGCACTTTCCATCATGCCACGGGACGGCAGGTGCGGTGTGTTCGCTTTCTTTGTTGCTGTTAATCAAGGAATTAGCCGCTAACAGCCAGGGATTAGTCGCGCGCCAAAGTAGCCTGTTGACAAACAATAGCGCTCTCGTGCCTACTGGTTAGCCGAGCCGATTACCTACATTATTCAAGATGGGTTTGTCGACGTGTGCGTTTGTTGACTGATACGTGCGTCAACCGAACGGACTCGCTCTCCGGCATCTGTTTCAACTCATTGCGTGCGTTTCTGTGCGCGTTTAATCAGGTCTGGTGGAGAATCCGAATTGAGAATTTTCGAACCGAAAAACTGAACTGAACTGAAACGTTCGCAAACCAAAATGGAGCAATGTTTCCCAATCAAATGACTGGAAATAGAATTCATCTGTTCCAACCCGAGAACAAAGTTTTGCTTACATTGCTGTTTTCGTTTTTTTTTTTTGGAGCCTTAACGAAGGCTAATTTCGAGCAACACACAGGCAATGATGTTTGAACCGAGATTTTCTTTCGACTCGGGAGTTCATTGTTCGAGATTCAAGTGAACTTTTTCCCGTTATTGACACGGCTTCTATAAAAGGAAGTGACCTCTGTGAAGGTCTTCTTGTTGCCGCACCGCTGGTCCCAGAGCAGCATCCACGACCTCCGAGGTCCTTGACTCGTCTCAGACATCGGGGGTCATTTTAGCACCTGCACAGTCGCACGTGTTCTGCTTTCCTAATGGCGCCGCTGCCAAACGTCTCCCCCGGGGTGTCAAGCGCACCCTCTCCGACTTGACTCGCTGTCCGCAGACGGAACGGAATTGGGTCAACAAGGCACGTCGGGAGAAAGGAAACGAGGTCATGGAGAAGAGCTTTTCAGCGACGCACGGTGTATGTGCGTTGTTACGGCTGTTGTTTTAACAGGGGCGACATGTCTGGTCCTGAAGTGACTATTGTAAACCTCTCGACTGGATCTGGAAGTTTGCGGGAAATGGCGCCGGCGTGAAGCATTTCCTCATCCTCGGCGCAGTGTTTCCTAGCACACTCCCAGTCGTTAGAGCCCTTATGATTGCTTGTGCTTTTGTGTGGCAGCGGGTTTCATTTGCGCCGTTCCGTTTTTTTTTTTTTCCACTCACTGAGTTGAGTTACTTCGAGGCCTCCAGTCGTTGATAAGATTGCAGTTATCCTGAAGTGCGGGTGAAGTGGCAGTAAAACAGGCCAAAATCCAGATGTCAGCAAGTGGGGCAGGGAAAAATACTAGTTGGGTATGGTATTTTATTTTTCAGTGGTACGGTAAATAAAGATTGAGAATGGTCATACTGCACTGCAAAAACAAAAATTTAACCAAGATTGACTATCTCAAATCTAGGTAAAATCTGCTTTTTATTTGTCTGCCAAGATCGTTTTTTCTTACCAGGCAGTTTTGGTGTAAAAGCATTTGACTTTTCAAGCATTTTCTTCCTTAAATGCTTCAGGGTATTAAAAGCTCTAAGTTTTTTTTTTTTTTTTTTTTTTTTACTGGTTATGAACAAGTTTAGCTTAAAACAAGAAAAGCCATCATTCTATAGTTTTAAGATACTTATGTTTATTTGTTTCAAGGAATAAAATTGCCGAGCCCCGCGCGTTGGCTCCGACACAAACAAACCTACAGCGCTGCGATATTTAACAGGAGCGGCATCGCGCGGTGAAATATTGACGTCTCCGAGGACGATATTGTTGGATGGAGCTTCGGGAAGCGCTCATCAGTATGCACATTTGAGCACATGGCCGCCATGTCAAGATCAGTGTCCTAGAAAAGCTCGTTTTCATCAGTTGCCAGCAGGAGAAAATGTAAATAAAGATATCCTTCACAGAAAGGCTGTCAAACATGTTTTCGTTGCCTTCCAAATCGTAGTTATAATCGCCCTCGGCGGGCCAGTTCTAACGGTGAAACCACATAAACGTATAATCACTTGTGGTATGACGGTACAGTAGGCCAAAATTCACATTTTTTTCAAGTTAACGGTTTTGCTCCCATTGGGTAGTAAGGGACCAAAATGCAATTTAAAAAAACTTTTCTGTAACAACGGTAACAATTCGAACTGCACAAAGTATGATCCTACAAAAGCACTAATAAGGGCATTTGTTATTTATGTGGCTCCATCTGAAAAGCCAGGGTAAAACTGGTATATATTTAACTAGTTTCCAACGACTAGTCAGAAGCTGAGCTGCGCTGTGTTTGTTTACGGATTAAGCAGTGCGGCTCGAGCGAAGTGATACTGCATATGGACTTCATTTAGCAATAGAAGAACGTGTCCAGTTGAGTTAGGCTATTAATAATAAAAAGAACACGTCGTGAACTTCATTTAAATTCAATCTACACACCACCCCCCGTGTGGAAGACAGCGATTCATCATGCGCGAGGTGCTTAGTGTGCCATTACGTTTAAAGAGCCGTCTGGCCGCCACGTAAAGTAAATACGGTGGCGCTGACGCTCTCCAGGCCGTTTTGGCCGGCGGAAAGGGAAGATAATCTGCGGAGGCTGCCCTCCTTGCACTCGAGGTGTTCATAGGAAGAAAGAGTTTACATGGGTTCACGGGTAAGCATGAAGACAATTCAACTGAGTCAGCAGTCCGGTATTGTGAAACATCAGCAAATTTGGAACAGAAAAGGAAGATCTCCCTATTTAGTACTGACCTTTTGCAAAGCCCCTTTCCTGCTCATGACCTTACAGTACGACGAGAATAGCAGGTTAGCGCGTCCAAAAGCAGGACAATAGATATTAACGTGAGGAGGCGTCTCATATGCTTTTCAGCCGAGCCCCCAGGGGGAGCGTTTGTGTTACCATCCGTACTCTGGATGTCATCAGCAATTCATTACTCTTGTCGTGGGGTCGAGCCGCAGGCTCTCTTATCTGCAGCGGCGTCCCGTCACCGTCTTCACGAAAACACTGAATTGGCTGAAAACGTTTTAGCTGCATCCTTTATCACTTTTGCACAGCTGAGTTGCAGATGTGTACTTTACGGCAGGTGGGAATTCCCCGTTTTCACTTCCATTTAGGGTGTTTTCTCCACCGATTACGATGGTTGTTTGGGTCCCAGGCGTCATAAAATTTATTAGCTCAACAGGCAAATCACATATTAACATTCCTGACGGTCACGTGAGTATAAAGCTAAATACTGTAAGCCGCTGTATAGTTGCGCCAAATAAAATAAAAATAACCTTAACCTTTGAAGAAATTTTTCCGAAATGTTGTTGTTGGACGACAGAATAAAAAGTTCCTCTGCTTTATTGCGTTTCATCTTTGGTGCCTCCGATATCGCAGATTTTTTTTAACCAATCTTTTTTTTAATGGGTTTAAACCAGTGGTGTCGAAGATACGGGGCGCGGGCCAGAACCGGTCCGTCAGGGGGTCCAATCCGGCCCGTGGGGATGGAGAAAACATTCACTGCTATTTTTCAATAAAAGTAACTTTTGTTGCTAATTTTGTCCACTTGAGGGTGCACCGACAACACTTTAATGACATTGATGCACTTGTGAAGGCCAAACGATGCCAAGTTTCAGGCGCACACTAATATAAAATGGTGTGCCATGTTCACACTACAATTTTGTGAAAATAAATACCTCCTGTAAAAATGTTTTAAGACATTGAATATTACAAAATTTCAGTCAAAAGCTTCACTTAAAAAGAGGTTGGTTTGTTGGAACCTTTTTTGTATGTATACATTTTTATGTATACATTTACAAAGGATGCATAACTCAATGGTGCATGCTCACTGATTCAATAATACGGTTGAAATAATATTTGGTTGAAAATGTCAGACTGCTCGTGATTTGCAACAAAATTTGCAACAATAATGAATAAATGTGAATATTTTTTTATTACTTGTAATTATTTGCACCGAAACAATGGGGAAAATTTTAAATAGTTGTTATTTATGGATTTTTAAGCTACAAATATTGCGAACTAAAATTAGTTTGACACCCCTGATTTAAACAGTTTACTGTGATGCCCTTTGCATTTGGGAAAAGGAGAGCCACCGGCGCCGTGAGTATTTCAGAACAGTAAAACACAGAAACACAATGAGCACCGTCTCCCGGGAGCTGCTGTCGGCCGCCGCTCATACCATGCACTCACGCGGCCTCGCCATCGCCCGCCTCTTTTAGGCACACGATGTAGCGAACACCAAAGACACTACATTAAGTACATTATTTGCATACATTTTATGGTTGTAATTTTCGTGTGTGTTCAAATACGTTGATAGTGTGTTTAAAAATGTTTTCACCGATTAAGGTTGTTAACTTGGGTTAACTACTCATGTTACTGCATCCTCAGGACTGTGTGAATACATGCAAATGTGCTGATAGCTCTCCAGTGGGTGAGAAAACACCACTTTGCTTTGGTACCGCCAACTCTTTTTTTTTTGGGGGGGGGGGGGGGGGGGGGTCGGGGGAGTAGGCTCGTGAAATTGTGTTTTCAGTCCACCATCCCGGGCCCAAAGCCTAGACCTAACTGTGCGATTTGAACTGGAACTCTTCTTCGCTTTGGATGCCAAGGAAACGTGATCAAAAGTCATAATTCTGCTTTTGAATACCTCAGCAGAATGTCCTGTTTGTTGATTTTTATTTATTTATTTTATTTATTTATTTATTTTTTAAATAAATTGCACGCTCCAGCAGTAAGCCTCGATGCAGTGAAAGTGCTAATATTTGCAGCGTGCATCGCAGCTTTTTAATCAGTGCTTGATTGACATTCGGAGACTTCAGCTTGAGTGTTGTGAAGTAGCCTGATGCAAACAGCACTTTGAATCGGCTCAATTATCGTCCCGTGCTTGATTTTTCCGCAAAGCTTCGGAGACGAATGTCGTTGGGCTTTGGGAGCAGAGTAGCCGTATTTTTTTTTTTTTTGTCTTTAACGTGTCAATATGCTTGTTTGGTATTGACCGTCCCACTTCCCTCAAGCTTCCATATCACTTTGAGTAAACATATGTCTCTCCTCTAACTCTATAAGGACTTGGAATGTGGTGATTCGCTCCATACGTCACTCTCAAATCCAAATGTTGCTTTGGATATTTCCGCGAAAGATGTAACGGGCTGAAAATTCGATATCGGGATTATAGTGACCAAAATGAATGCAGGAGCAACCAAAACGAACTTTAATGACGCCAAAAGAGAATATCAATAACACCCGCCTCCATCCTGTTAGCTGCCGATGCTATCGTTAATAGCATGCTGCGTCAGGGAACACAAAGAGGGCGCAGAGACGCGAAATACGGTATTAACAATAATTACAATTGTGAATGGTAATACAGTAGGGACCGAGCCCTGCCGTCAATATTAATTGGTCAAAACCTAAATATACCAAAAACTATGATCCCAAAAGACTTCAATATCATTTTATTTTCCTTATAAAGGTTAATAGTAAATTAACCTCACAGATTTAGAAAAAAAAAAAAAAAAGCACCGTAAGTACATGCGCATGTAAGGAAAGACTCTCCTTAACTTCCGCTAACAACCCAGGCTAAACTTAGTTTCTCTCTAACATACAAAGCTGGTCTCTAAGTCGAGCTATATCAATTCAACATACTTTCTTGACAGCAGTTATTGTACTACTTTCCTATTTAGACAGGACTTTGGCATCTTAGGACTGAAAAAAAAAACTCCTAAAGATGTGTAAGCGAATAGGTTCCGCAGAAAATATTTGAATAGGTGAATATGTGATTAGTCTCCGCTAACCATTTGAAATCGGGAAACCGTTTCATCCGCGATGCGAGGTGACGGGTGTCGCGCACATGTTGACACTAAATGAAGCGCGCCCGCACGGGCTGGTGGAGCTTGTAAATGATTCACCTACTAGCTTTCTGGCTGTGTATGTATGTTCAGAAGTCAGCTGCCTCCCTTGTCAAGTGACACGCGGAGGCCCGTTTCACTGGTAGATGCGCAATATTGTCGTGGAAGTAAACATCTGTCAAATGCTTGGTCCGTTTGGTATGTATCAACTTTGACCAGATGCGGCAAGTACTTAAGCCGAAGTACAGACACTTGTGTGAAAACATACTCTGATTCAACTCCTTTACTGAGGTAAAAGTGAAAAAAGTGGACTCTATGAAATGTACAAAATTCAAATTCATGTTTACTTTCCATTATCGAATCTTTTTAAAATCAATTCTCCTCTTGATTATTGATTGAATAATAATCGCCCCCTCACTTTCACAAATTAAATTTTGTGATTTTGTTTTTTTTAAATGTTTTTTATTTATTTTATTTTTTTAAACTTGTAACATGCATTTTATTCTCATTTATAAGGGATGGACTTCAAACCTTAAAGTGTACGGTATAGATTTGGTGTCTAAAATTTAAGACAGTTAAATGGGTAGCAATAGCGATTAGCATTAGCATGCTAGCGATAACGATTTTAGGTTTAAAAAAAACCTCATAGCTATCATGTTATATGTACATTACATGTTATATGTACATTACACACCTAACAGTGACTTACAAATCACTTACAGACCATGTTTTTTTCCGCAAAGTTAATCATTGGCCCAACACTGCGTCCGTCAGCAATAATCAGAATCATCTTTATTTTGCCAACTTTGTCCAAAAAAAAAAAAAAAACACACACAAGGAATTTGTCTCCGGTAGTTGGAGCCGCTCTAGTACGACAACAGACAGTCAATTGACAGAGAACACTTTGGAGACATAAAGACATTGAGCAAAACACTGAGCAATAAAGCGCCCTAAATTATATACAATACCAGGTTTGATAATTTGCACTATGAGAGAAAAAAAAAAACATCTGCACACAAAGTACTTTCCCTCATTTATTAACTTGCATAGGGCTCGCACTGAGAACAAAATCAATCACTGGAAACTGCTTGACTGCAAGTACAATTCCTGACAGGATAATCAGGAATATACTGATAACAGGTCCTGCGTGAGCGAAACAAAACAAAACACCCCTACAGTAAATACTGACAAGTTGAAAAACTGATAACAACCCCAAAAAACACAATAGCTGCATGTGCTTAAATCGGACGGAGAATGCATTCAATTCAATTTTGACGATGTAAGGAGGAGGATAATTTTTCCAAATGTAGGGTTTAAAAGTCAATAAATAATCAGGTAAAGTACAGATACCTGAAAAATCTACTTGCTGACTTTGACTAAAACAACGTAGAATGTGCTTTGCCTACCTCTCTACCGTGTGTGCCTTCCATCTCTCCTCCTCCTCACGGGCCAATCAGGCCACACCTCCATGGCAACCGTCAGCGATGGTAAAACATCCACAGATGGTGCTGAGCGCAGTGAGAGGCGCGCTCACGACCAGATCAAGTGCGGCAGCGTGCGCTTGTGTCTTTTTTTTCCCCCACCCATCCTCCGGAAAGTCTCTAGCGGAGACTGATAGCGCCTTGACGCTGGAGCCGCTCACGAATGACCGCCGCGCCGCCAATCAGGCGCCGCTGATGCAGCCGGACCAGCAAATGGGACCTTGCTCGAGGGAGAAACGACCCTCGGCGGTGGCCAAGATGAGCTGCAGGAAAAGGTGCAAGCGGGAGGTTTTCAAGTTTGCCCAGTACCTGTTCAGACTCATCACGGGCTCGCTGAACACCGGTAAGACTCTTGGTGGGCCACCACGGGTCGCTCAATGAAATAACTTGAGCTTTAGTCACTTGTGGCTTGCTGCTGTGTCTTTTTTTTTTTTTTTTTTTTTGCTCCGGCTTTAATTGAGCATTGCTGTCAAGACAGTTGCTTCTGCTCTAGCTGCGCGAGCGAGATAGCGCCCCCCCCCCAGAGATGTGCTTGCATGATGCTAATGAACTTCTTGAGGGTGCTTCCGTACACGCAGCCACTCCAAATTGCTTTTCTATTCTTCCAGCCCGCACGTCCCACGGTGGCCGATATACATCGCGGCCCGCATTTCTGTGGTCTTGTTGACTGGGGCAGAGTGAAGACAGCTGAGGCTTTCAAATCCTAACCAATAAAAGCAGATTAGCAGGAGATGCCAAGATTGAAGGAATCCATCAGTTTACCCAATGGAGTTTCTATTAGTTTCCATAGCTACCAGTGAGCCATTTAGTAGTGTTCATTAATTCATTAGTTAGTTGTATTGATGCCGATACGCTATACGCTCCAGTGTTTGTTTGAGTGTAGAATATATCATTAAAGTGACTAATGTCAGCAAATAAATTGAGTTTAAATGAGGAGCGTGGAATCGGGAGAATTTTGATGCCGAGATGTGGCACCATGTAGTGACCACGCAGGCCATGCAACACAACAAAGACATTGTTTTTGTGTTGCTGCTTAATTCTGTATTTACTGTGACACCCTGATTGGCTTTGGTTCGGCTTCTGGAAACGGTTCTCAAGCCCACGTGTCTCGGCTTGTGACCCGATCCCGACGCGTCGTCCGTCATCCCAGTCCTGTGTCTGAGTTCTGTACTGTAGAACGCAGGATTGACATAAGGGGGTCCCCTTCTTTGTTTGGCCTCTCTTTGGTTTCCTGACAGGTCAGGTCATGTTCCACTTGCCCCGTGCTGACTGTACAGTAAACACTGAATATTTGATACCTCCGCGCACCGCGGGGCTACGTAAGGATGTCTCCGCCCTGGCTTTTGGAACTCACTGGATTTGCCATGATGCAAGATGAACCGGTCTCGGGTTGTGTCACACACACAAAGACGTTAGCGAGAGACACAGGTCTGGAAAGTCCCTGTTTCATTAATCATCTCGTGAGAGATGAATAATTAGCAAATGATGGGTTTGTCACAGTTGAAGTGATGAAAGCCCCGCACGATGCGAGGGACGATATGCAGTTCTCTGATATGATATTGTCAGTTACCGACACCTTGATAGGGCCTCCATCTCATTTACTTTTCCTTTTCTACTTCCTCCAAACAAAGTGAAAATCTGATTCCACCGCAACACAAGAGACAATGTCCTTTCCACGCATGGTTAGCCGACAATTACTGACCAGGGTTCCTATTAACAAATAGGGGATCAATGCATCCTTCAGGGGTCGGCGTGGATCCTCTCGGGAGCTCGGATGCGTTCCATTCCGCAACAATTGCCGGATGTTTGCTCGTTCTCGGACTGAGCGTTTTTACCTCTGCTGTCAAAATGCTGTCATTTTTCTGCAGACGGTGTCAAGCTGGCACGGAGTGACAGGTCGCAAATGGTTTTCGTGTCCCGTTTGATTGGCCTGTGGTGGGAGAAATTCTTGACGAATCAATCTTGGGGCCTTTTGCCTCGAAATGTCAAATGGTTTGGATCTAAGGGAGGGGTAACAGCAGGAACAACCTGTTCTCATTCGTTCCTGCTTGGCCATTGCATGATGTCTTGATGCAGTCACTACGACATGAAATATAGTGAACCCGCCTTCATTATTGAGATACATTCCAGACCCACCTGCTAGAGGTGAAAATCCAGAATATAGAAAGCAATATACATTTTTGTAGTTTTACCCCCACCCACACGCTTTAAACACATAAACACAAGCATGCAAGCATAAAATGTATAGAAAATACTGTATGTATTGTAGTGCCTGTGTGTTAGATGTGTCCGTTTAAGGGGCGGGGCCTATTGTGACATGGCTGAGTCTGCATGTGTTTGTTAAATATACTGTAAAAACCCATGAAAACCAATCGCTAAAAAACGCAGATTCAAGTTCCACAAAAAAAAATAAAATGTTTGTCCCAGATTGCTGTTCCGTATAAGCGGGGGTACCAAATCCTTCGGTCGATATTTCACAGTCTGAGGGTGTAGCAGAGCTGCAATGATGCCCGATGTCGTCATGCATGACGACATCGCGCATGAATGTAAGTTGTGAGGAAAAAGAACCGTGTATAGCGTCCCAAAGGCACCTCTGCGTGGCACTTGCATCCTCCAAAGGTCAAGTGTAGAAAATAGACTCCCTCTGGTTTGTTTTGTGATAAAATGTCAGCGCTGCCCAAGAACACCGCACCCCCCCCCCCCCCCCCCCCCCCCCCCCGGCCCCTTTCCACGGATAGATTCATCCCACCCCTCTCGTCCCGTGTGAACTGGCCCCGCACACCTCTGTTGTAAGCGGGCGCAATCCCTCACTCTCCGCCGGCCCGTCTGTCATGGCCAACCGTGCAGAAAATCACTCGGGGTCGCGTGACATATTAGCTAAATCTGTCTCACCGGCAGACTGCTACAAACGACGACGGGAAAGTCATTCAGCACTCATTCAAGTTAAAGTCCATGTTGTAACTTGGAAATGCCAAGAAACAAGATGACTGGGCAATATCCGAGCAAGAATCTTTTTTTTTTTTCTAGAACAAGATGGCCCTGCTGCTAACATTACGATCGCGAGTGCTGCTGCTACTCTCCGCCAGTTGCCATTTCGAACCTTTTAAACGCTCAGCCATCGATCTTTGCCAGCCCTCCCAGTTAACATGGATATTTGACTTCTAAAGTGTTTTAACACATTCACTGCCATTGACGGCTTTAGAAGTTAAACGGGGCTGGTAAAGCTCGATGGCATTCACAAAGTTTGGTTTTGAACTTGATGACTAGTCTGAACATGGTACAGTGGATCCCCGCTATTCGCAAGCGGGATAGGGACTGGGCTGAAAAAAAAGAAACAACAAAAAGAAAAATGGAATATAAACCCCAAAAATTGGAAAGAAATGGAAAAAGAAATTGGAAAAAAAGAATTATTATAATTTTTTTTTTAAATCTGCAAATAGGTGAATATTCGAGTACTGAACCATGTTCATGCAATAAGAATTAAACAGATGAATTCATCAGCCCAAACTTGCAAAAAAAATATTTCAATATGTCATGTCATCGACCCGTAGTTATGCTAGTTAGCGCAGCATACACGGGGAGTCCACTTAGCTGTTTTCCAGGTTTGGTCACGTTCACAACGCAAGCGTGAGAGACGTCGTGTCCTTAATTTCGGTCGACAGCAGAGGGCGATATTGCCAAACGTGGCAGTCCCCTGAGACGGATGATAATTGATTAATTAATCTGCTTAATTCTTATCCCACAAACGCAACATTAATCAGAATACTGTGCTTAAACTAGTGGGGGCACATACGAGGTATTCTTGCAAAAATAAAAAATAGTTTAATTGGCATTGAAATACCACCCACGGCGGGGTTTTTCCAGGCTCAAATGAAGGCAGCTGTTGCACTATTCTGATCGTTCGCACAGGTGCTTAATTATTAGAATTTTTGTTGTTCTTTAATGTATAGTTTTTCTTAAATTGCCCAACATATTTGCAGGAGGAGAAAAAAAATCCGTTGACAGTTTTAGGAGTGACTTCCACCTGTTTCTGATGGCACCTCATACTGCAACTGCAATTAAAAATAACCCAACTAGTGCAGCACTGGTCAAATGATCGCAGTTTTTTTTTTTTTATGTCAGGGCCCAAAATTAGGCATAGGTGGCCGCCTCCAAACTTCACATGCAGATTAAGCGCTAGTGCGAGCGAGGCGAGGACGACTTGATTTATGTGTTGTTTAGTATCTTTCCCCCCGTTTCCCAGCATTGTCTGTGCGCCGCCGAGCGCCCCGAGAAGTGTAATTTACATGCAAAGCGACATGGGAATTGCTGGTTATGTGCCTCTCGCGCGGCCGCGCTCGTACCCCGACTTTGTCGCCGTGGCGGGGCCGCCGTCGCCTGGGTCGCGCCGTTGCCTCCGGTATGTTACATTTGCCGATAATGAGGATGGATCTCCATTTTCTGGGTGCCCTCTTTTTGGGTTATTTTGTCCATTCCCATGCTCCCCATTATGTTGTTTTACTTTTTTTGTATTGGTTATGAAAATGTCCAAAGGACACCCTCATTCACCTCTAACGGTGACAGGAACTGACCCGTGCAGATCGGAAATAGCCCGTGGTGATGTTTTCGCCCGTTGAAAGATGTTTTTCAGCCCGCCGCAGTACAGCCGCAGGATTCCCGCCTCCTAATACAATTTCATACGGCCTACAGGATGCAAAAAAACGAAAACAAATAACTGTAATTGGAGATTTGCTGGAGTAAATAGAGCAGAGTGGACAGAGAAGCCGCAGCAGTAAATCGAGACGCAGTCGAAACAATGTTTGTTTTGCACATTACGGTCCTCAGTGGGATGCATTTGAGTGCCCACAAAACTATTCCCAAAGGTGGTCCTTTGTGTTGGACAAGCCAATGATTTAGCCACGCCAAAAAAAAAAAAAAAAAAAAGCTCTAAAAATAATTAAAAAAAAACAAAACATCCGGAGCGCTACTTCCCGCAGCGACATGGGTTCGTATTTTTTCCTCTGTAAAAGCCGTTAATTAACTTTCTGCAAAGCAATTTATTCCGCGGAGGATTAATGCATTGAAAAGCACAGCTCGCTTACAGCAAGCAACCGAACGGAGATGAAGTATGCTGTAAATTAGCGTCCCGTGACCGGTGGTGTGATGCTACGAGACGCTTCGAATCCGGTTTTCTGGCGTCGTACGTTTGCCCAAACCCCCTCGCTTCCGCCCCGATCGGGATTCGTGCTGAATGGGGCGACCCCGTAAAAGCGGCAGCCTGGAAAAAATGAATGCTGAAGACTTTAAGAGAGAGTTTTGTCGACCGCTGGAGGAGAAAATTCACGTGAGCAATAACCAGCCGGCGAATTTGGCCCATTTCTGTCACAGGGCGAAATGAAATTCATTGATTTTGCTCCACGGCGCCACAGTTTAACCGTGAAATTGGTTTTGACCGCGAGGCAGACGTTAACCCTTCGTGGAGTAAACGCAGATGCCGGCCGGGCCCCCATTGCAAACCAAACCGTAAAATGTACGATTTTACGGTTTATACATATATAATTTTACATTGCTTTTGTTTTGTTTTTTTGTTCTTGCTATATTGCGATGGTCGTTTTTCTACTCGGGCTAACGTTACGACAGACTCAAGCCAGGAGGTCGGATCAAGGTTCAACAGTGTGAAATGTGAGGACGGCGACCCCAAGTGGACCAAAAAAAAAAAAAAAAACAGCTGTACCTCACATGCATATTTTGTATTGGTATTATACATGAAGCTTTAAACTATACTGTATAATGAAATAGCGATATAGTAACCCCCGCAACAAATAGTGGTTTTCCCACTCGGAACGAAGCGTGTAAATGCAACCTCAGTCTTAAGACCACCCTGAAAGCAATATTTATCATTATGATGCTGCTGTTGTTCTTATTATTGTGCCACGGTAGCGGAGTATGTTTATTCCGTTTTATCGATGACTTGGACTCCTCTTAATTGGTTTTGAATCTGCTTTACGTTACAGTTTTACATTTTTATCACACCAGGTTTTAAGCTGTATGACAGTATGATTAATGTCCTCTATTAAAACCTTCCGGCGCTTAATTCATACAGGAGACTAGGATGTCGGCACGCTGGTAAATCAAACAATTTTATGCCTTTTTTTTTTTTTTTTGCAAGCGCTTCTCTGCAGCCACAGCTCACTGTTTTGATGCAAATGTCACCTTTGGCCTCGAATAACTACGTTCCTCAACTTTGTACATTTGTTTCTGCATTCATTTGTGTGTTTTTTTTTTTTTTTTTTTTTTTGGTAAGAAAACTCACACATGTATTACCTCTCAATCTGCTGGGATTAATGACCGAAAGCGCTTGGCTGCGCGTCAGTTTGTAAATGAGATGCTAAAAATATGAGCCACGGCTTCACGATTTGGATCGGATTGGATTAGCTGCATCGCATCACTTTGCATGACGATTGACATGATGGGCACCAGGAGTTTGTATCACTATGCACCTTAGAAGTAATTACAATGATCCCCCATTCCAGACCCACCGGCAAAAATTTGCGATATATATAGACCATGTAAAAAAAACAAAAAACAAGCGTTGTTTATGTTGTTTGTACTCCTGCGAATTACAAGAAGCTGTTGCTGCCGGATGTTTTTATCTGAGAAAAAAATAATATATATATATATATATATATATATATATATTAGCCCTGTCAACATTAAAATGTAAATTCAAGATGAATCACCCAAAATGATCGCATTAATCATGTGTTAATAACTCAGATTAATCACACTGTGCGCTGTCGCACGAACAAACTCTCGGTTTAATGTTCAGTTCATGTTTACAAACTAAAAATATAATTTACAATCGCATTATTTCTCTCACCATGCTTGTTGCTTCGTGGGACTTCGTGCCTATTCCTTGCCCTCAACAATTCTTTCCAAATATAGTTTATAGTCACTTGTTGCCACTCGAAGCAGTTTCTTCACGTGTGTCTATTCCACTTGAGTGTATACATGTGGACATTGGCGTATACGTCACATCCTTTATTAAGATAGAGGTCCGTCCTGTAATTGGTAAAGCAGTTGGAATTGTTTTTCCACTTTCATCAAAACACCCGCTTGATTAAAAACAAGTTACAAGTAGTTAAAAACAAGATCTATCTCGGCCGCCATATTTACAGGTATGTGTGTAAACGATGATCCCGTCGCACATTTACGTCAAAACTGAGCGCGCACAGACAGCAGAGAATCACACATTCGGATTAATGGTTAACATGACAAAAATGTATTTCTGATCAGTTCTGGAAAAAGGACAATTCCATCCCTGTGAAACCAAATGAAATTTCATTCAAATTTGGCCTGTTTATTCCGATTGAGGTGTTTATATGGAGCGTTTTCATCAGGGGCAATTGTGTAGTCCGTTCCGAGTGTTTCCGGGTCGCCTGGCAACGGGCGTTATCATGCGGCGTGAACGTAAGCGCCGCAAGAAACTGGTCAAAAGCTGTAAAAGTAGATAGAAATATAAAAACGCTTTAAACCGCAGCTTTCCGCGATGTAGCTGGGATTTCTGAAATAAAGTACAAAATGGGACTCCATTGTCTCTTATTGTTGAAATTAGCCTCCAATTTAATTTGAGCAATAGGCAACAACGCAATCGTGCCGCCGCTCGAGGAATCCCGTCCAATCATAAAACGTTCTGGATAAATCCTCTTTGGTTTGAAACTTGGCAGGCTACTTCAAGTGTGCATATTTAATAGTACTCGCCGCAATATCCCGTGATGACGACTCCGCTGCCATCTCAAGTGAGCCACAATGCAGAATGCTAATGCGCCGCCGCCACCTTATCAACCATAAACTGAGGGGTTCTGATTTCAAGTAGCATCCAGTGAAGTTTTTAACGGCGCGTCGGACTTGCTTGTTCTGTGTCCGCAAAATATTGACTCGCGTGAATTGCGCAAGAGGGTTCAAAAAAGGTCCAAAAAGAAATGGTTTGGCCAAGGAGGTGTGACATCTCGCTTTTGGCGCTCTGTGACGTCATGGGGGAAAAACAAAACAAAAACAAAAAAACAGACGGCACTGCACTCTTTTATTTCCAATGAGCCCCTAGTGAAGGATGACTTGTCTTATGCCGGGCTCCTCCTCCTCCAGAAACAGAATTCTCTTTTCATCTTCACAGTGTTTGGAGTGAGGGAGCAAAACGAGGAGAAAGCGGTTGGGCTCCTCAACTGATTCAAAATGAATCAATTGCGACCTCTAGCGTTCAAACTCCTACAGTAAACCTTGCAATTAAAAAAAATTATTTATTTTTTTTAACCATCAGCGTTAAAAAGAACACAGGCTGATACAAATCTGACAATACACATATCTAATAAGCATTTTTAAGTACAGTTTTTGAACATCTGTGTAGTGCAGTTTTATATATATATATATATATATATATATATATATATATTTATTAATTTATTATTATTTTTTTATTATTATTTTCTTTTAATTTCCTTATTTTTTTAATATTAAGACAGTTTGACCGGACCATAATATTTACCTCTATACTTTGTGGCCATCTAGTGGCCGTTTTGAATGATAAACTGGGTCGTTCCATATTTCCATTCTTCATTGTTTCGTGTAAGCTGTGCACCATAGCACACATTTTCTCCAAACTATTTTCTGACATTCCCCTCCACCACATTGCACATGCGGCGGTGTGTGTGTCAGTGACCTTCGCCTTAATCCACGCAATCTTCCCCCGAGGGTCAGCGTTGAGGAGGCAAATAGCGGTTTTATAATTGGACCACAAATAAGAAGGGTGGGGGGGAAACAAATTGCGTCTTCCACACCTGCAGAACGAGAGCCTGTACTCTCGTTTCTGCTCCCTTCTGGAGTGCGACCGCTGTTGGCTAAAAAAGAAATGGAGAGGTTTTCGCGGTGGAGGCGGGGGGCTTGCGTCCAGCCTGAGCCCACCCAAGCCAGGGTGACTGGAAAGGAAGTTTCCACCACCACCACCCCCCCCCACCCTGCCGCCTGTCTCTCTTTTTCTCTCACTCACTCCAATGTGAAGCTTCACTCCCGAGCGTGGGAGGCATAAGTGTGTGTGTGTGTGTGTGTGTGTGAGTGTGTGTGGAATTCAAGCAGGACTTTCAGATCACTCGTAGCGAGGGAGCCTGGAAGGGCATCATGGGAGCTTTAATGGTCATCTTCTCGCTTCAACCCAAACAAAGACGCAAGCCCACAGGTAGGAAGCGAGAGTTTTGTGTGTGTGTGTGTGTGTGTGTGTGTGTGTGTGTGTGTGTGATTGTTACTTACATATATATTGTCAAGAGCAAGCCTGAAAATGTCAACCCATGCGGCCCGTTGGGGAATGTGCTGAGGCAACTTGATGATTTCGAGCCGGTTTCAACCTTCACACAAGCCACGGCGATATCACGGGACAAAATTGCGAGCATGCTGAAAGTTCTTCCATTTCCTTCAGTAATCCATCCAATTCTTGCCGGGACCAGCAGATCATGAAATTGGTTTGGGAATCATCCTTTTTTTTGTTGGAGGGGGGTGGTGGGGGGGGGGTGTTTTTCCTCCAATGTGCTGACACTGTTGGTAAGCCATCCAGTTGGTTAAACTGGCTCGGCAGAAGGGAAATGCAGGAATAGTAATGAAAGTCGGATTTATTTTTTTTAGGGGGCTGCGGTGAGCAAGAAGCAGCTTGCTTTTTTTTTTTTTTTTTTTTTGCTGTCTTTGAACTGTAAGCATATCTCGCATGGACTTAGATGGGAGGAAGACCCATATAAAGCACGGTTACACTATAGCGACACAAGTATTATATTAGGTTAGGCCGTTTTTACGGTATGAAACTTTGAACTCAAGTGAATTATCCTCCTCCGAGCATGATCCGTGAGTGATAATGCACTAAATTAGGGCTGGGGGGGGGGAAATAAATCAAACAGCTAAGCTAAGTCGACTTAAAAAAAAAATAATAAAAAAAAACAGATCGATGCAAAATTTCTGCCTCGAAGTTCCACCGGGAGCCCTAAAAACAAACAAAAAACGTTTCCCGGAACCATTTTTGCACCACCGGAACCAATGTTTCATATGGACATTTATTGCAGACGGACGCAGTGTTGGGCCACTGATAAACTTTGCCAAAAAACGACGGAGGAGTGTCTGTAAGTGATTTTTATGACACTGTTAGATGTGTAATGTACATTGAACATGATTTATGAGTGAGATGAATGGCAGTCAGTGTTGTTTTTGTTTGTTTTGTTTTGACCTAAAATGGTAATCGTGATTGCTAACCACTTACCATTTAGCATTTTGTTGTCTCAAATTCTGTACACCAAATTTATGCCATAGACTTCGTACGAAGTTCATCTTTCATAAACGAGAATAGAATGCATGTTAGTAGTAAAAAAAAAAAAAAAATTGGGGTGGTGATTATTATTCGATTACTTAATCAATCATCAATCAATTCTAAAAAGATTCTACTGTAATAGCCCAACACTAAATACTGCTTAAATACGAAATCATGGCGTTAATAACAACATATAAATGATGTTCGTTGGGATTTGGGGGCAATTAACTCATTCACTGCCAACAGTGACTGTGGCACTATTTATTTTTGCTTTTATGTCACACCGCAAACTATAAAACAACAAAAACAAGACTTAAAAAAAAAAAGGGATTTTGGTGGCAAAGTAATTATTTATTTGCAGATATCCAGCGATTCACAACCGAATATTCATCTTCTACTCAAAAGCTGTGCTGATCTCAAATCCGGAGCGATGCGCCGCCGCCATTTGCAGGGCTCTGCTCACCATTACAGCTGTTTAAAAACCTGAAATTCACAGACAAGCTGGGCGAGACCCAATCTTCCACGCCACGAAAAAAAACGTACTTGCTGAATATATTTGTTGGTGGCGGTGTGCAGCCGCTAATGTACTGTAACTGGCTGGTGGGATATAGAGCGATATTGTTTTATGTACTTTCAACAGAAAATGCAACCTGACTGCACGCTGCTCTTGCTCACTCTCCGCAGAGCAAATAAATGGAAAACAGGCACTTAACAAGCCACTCTGCAGCATGCCATTTATCTCTATAGTTTGCACGACAAGAGCTGGCGGTCCCGCACGCACAACAAGCCCCCTCAGGTGCTCGCGCAGTGGGCGCGTGGTCGGGATTTGACTGTTTGTGTTTTTGCTGCGTGGGAGTGAGACGCTTACTCAGGCTACCAACTGGTCAAATGAGTTGTTTGTGACAAGGGAGACGCGTGGAGGGGCTCCGTTGTCCTCAACCCCCGCATCCTCCGCCCGGCGCGCTGTCGTGGGCCGCGTTCCTGACGCCGGTCCCGGGTGTCTTTGTCGGGCATGCTGTTGTTTGGAAAAAGCAAGCAGAGAACGCAAGGGCCCACCAAGGGGACAGCAGCTGTCTTTTTTTTTTTTTTTAATTTGTGCGGTATCCATGGTTACCCGGCAACCTCACATGCTCCCTTACGGAACCAAAACCCGGATCACAGGTGTACAGCTTCTCAGAAATATCACAAACACCTCTCAGCTTGTGTTGACGACGTATATTTGAGTGTGCATTTGGTTGCAGTGTCCATTCTAGAGCCCGACTAATAAATCACTGCGCCGATTAGACACTAGCATATCACTAATAGTTAATAGTATTTTGAATAGTGGCATCAAGGTATCATTGTCAAGAAAAAAATAATATCAGAAAAGAAAACGCGCTTTCTATTTATATATACCCCCCAAATTTTTTTTATAGTTTTCGGAAAAAGTTGGACATTTCCGAGAAATAAGGTGAATATTTTCAAGGGATAAAAATGTTTTTTGTTTTTTTTTCAAGATTAAAAAAAAGTTGTATTATTTAGGTGTTTATTTATTTTTCTTATTTTTTTTTAGGAGAAAGGGCCTATATTTTTGGAGGAAAAAAAAGTTGTATATTTTCTCCAAAAAGTGAATTTTTAAAGACAAAAAGTTGCATATTTTGAAGACAAGACTCATACTTTGGAGAAATATACATTTGGGAGGCATAGTTGTGCATTTTTAAGAAAAAGTGTTTGTTTATTTAGGGGGGGAAAATTTACAATTTGAAAAAAACTGTGCTGTATATTTTCAAGAAAAATGAACATGTATATTTTTAATGAATAAAGACATATTTAAGGGAAAATATGTATATTTTTGAGAGAGAAAAATATTGTTTCTTTCGAGAAAAGGCTTTTTTTAGGAATAATCTAGTCTCTACAGTCTAGTACTCTACAGTGTATATAAAAGTCTACTTTTTTTATTTTAAAAAAAATTCAATATTTTTTGAGAAGGGCATATAGTTTTAGTGGGCCTTTTTCTGTGGAACAAAAGTAGTATTTTAAGTAGAGGGGAAAAAGCTGCACTTCACAGAAAAATGTATATATTTTTCGAAAAAAAATCATATACTTTTGAAAAGGAAAAAAAAATTAATACTATACTGTTCATACTAGTAATATTGAATATACTGATTATTTCTCTCCTTTTGATGAAAATCTGACTTGTTCCTAACCCACCAATGAATAGACTTGAGCCAATGTTAACCGATGTGTCAACTTTTGTGTCGGTTTTGCCCCCCCCCCCCCAAAAAAAAAATTGCATTTCTGTCATATCTTCGTGATCCTCCGCCCTAAAAATCTTACCTCTCGGGATCCGTTTGAGTGTGCATTTGGTTGCGGCGTGACCGTGCCGGATGCAAGCGTGCTCATCGGCCTTAATGTCACAACTCAATGAGTGTGTGCTGGCCGTGATTGTCGCGTCTTGTTCCGCACCGCCAGATGGGACCGCTTCTGTCGGGCCCGACTGACGAGGACGGATGCGTTTCTGATTTGTTCCCTGATGGTCAACGTTTGTTTGTGTTGCCTGGCAACACAATTAGGAGCTAGCTTAACAAGCGGGACGCAGCGACCCGAGCAGCGGGGAACGTCGGCCTGGCGGCGTCACTCGTCATTTATCACGCAACTAATGTTGATGATGTTTCAGCCCAGGAAGCGCCAACACTCAGTTTGACCCATTTGAAAGTTAGGGGGTGGCGGGGTGGGGGGGTGTTATCTTAGAGCTTAATGCACATGTTGATTGAAGTAGTGTTCATAATTTTTAATTTGAGATAATTCAATATTCATTGGAGCGTTATTGGTGTTACTGAGAAACCAACGTACCAGGGGGATTCAAATGTCCCATTGAGGTTTTTTTATTTATTTATTTATTTATTTTTTTCAATTCCTTGCAGTCCTGTGTTTTGTCCACTTGGTGGCAGCAGCGTCACAGAATACAACTGCTTCTATTTGCCTTCTTTTAAATTGTATTATGAATTATTCGGCAAATGCACATGGTTTACAAGATTGCAATGAATTAATTTAATAATAATAATTATGATGAATAATAATGGTCCATTTTATTTATAGCCCACCTTTCAAGCAATTAGGGTCACTCTAAAACATAAAATGAAGCAATTTAATAAAAATAACAGAACATAAAACAATTAAAATGGCAAATTATTTGGGAAATGTATAATTCGTGCTGCATTTATGCACACATTGAAATTAATAATGAAAAAGTCTAAAAATTGTCAGTAATTTATTTTAAAATAGTCTGAGTACCAAATGAATAATTATTTAATTGATTTATAGGAGGTAAAAAAAAAATGTTAATCTTTTTTTTTTTTTTTTTTTTACTTTTTACATAATCTGTTACAAACTTGCTTACAGTTTATGCCCCACAAAAAATGAATGATGATATTCATCAACATTTTTAAAGGCAAAAAAAAAAAAATTGTGTCAAGGATGCACGCATTATGACACAATTTGCTCGCTGCACTGAAACGTCTTTATCGACTCATGTGGCAATACACCAAATCGTATCGTGTTCGTGTTGTGGCTTGTTAGCGTGCAGGTGTCAACTCACACACACACACCGCTAATTAGCATCACCACCAATTCCGCACTGATTGATACAGCGCCCTGCGTGCTGATGATTGTAACTAGCATTGATTGCGCCCTATGCAAAGACCTGAGCTGATTCGAAAGTCATCTCACTCCTTTGACCTTTGGGGCTCTTTTACTCTGTGCCTTTCCAGTAGTTTCGGTGTGTGGTGAAGGCTCTTATTCACACTCGGGATTTGGGAAAGAAAAGCCGTCAGCCAATTTGTTGGCTCTTGTGCAGTTGAAAACAGATGTTTACATACACTATATCAAAAGACACATACTTTTTTTCTCACTGTCTGATATGAAATCAGGCTAAACTTTTCCTGTTACAGGTCAATTAAGATTACCAAAATTATTTGTCTTTGCCAGAATAATGAGAGGATTTTTTGTTTTTGTTTTGTTTTTAATAAATAGCCTTAAAATATCCTGTCACTATTCTGTCATTACCATGGTTTTTATACCTACAAATAATTGTTTAAAGTGATTAACGTGGAACTTTATGGCAACTGGAAATTGCACCCATGGATGGATCAGACTTGTGCAATGCCACAATTCTCTTCCTGATATCTTGGCTAATTTCTAAAACATGACGTCATCGTCTGGGCTTTTCCCAAACTTCTGACTTGGAAGAAAGTCATGAAAAGTTCTCTCAAGAGTAAAATCCTTCTCTCATTATTGCGGCATTTAGCATATAAAAATAATTTTGGTAATCTAATTGAGCTATAACAGGAAAATGTTATGTGAGACAAAAGTCATACGTCATATTTGTTCAAGAAACAAGGTGTATATTTTTGAGAAAAAAATGCTCGTCTATTGTTGTATGTTGTCTGCATGTACGTCTCCTGTTTGTGTTCAAATATTAATATAATTTCAAGCTTTAGAACGACTGCAATATCGATGCTAGCAAATGTTTGCTCGCAACTCAAGACAAAAACAAAAAAAAATACTAGCACTGTATAAAATTTTATATATACTACTACTACTTTTTTTTTTTCCATCTACTAAAAGGACTTTTTCTGAAATGTCCAATTTTTTTTTCTTGAAAATGTACAGTAGCACTCTTTTCTGAAGTGAAGTTCTTTTTAGCTGAAAAAAAAAAATATATATATATATCCATATTTGTATGATTTGTAAACACACCTATAGTGTGCAAACCCGAAGTTGAACTTGGGCGTCCCGGTCACGTCGCCCACCCCCCCCCCCCCCCCATGCCCCTCCTCCTCGTCCACGCGTGCGTGCCACCGCGCCGTCTCCCGGCGCCCCAGAGCGAGACACGAGTCTATCGAGCAGCGTTTTGACGGGCCGCCTGTCTACATGAACGTGGAGGGTCTGGAGATGATGGCCGTGCTGGCCGTGGTGGTGGTCCTCCTGAAAGTTCTGGAGCAGTTTGGCTTGTTGGGAGTCGGCTACGACGGTAAAATGAGCGGGGCAGGGTTCAAATCTGGCCGGGAAAGTTCGTTTATCTGAATAATCTCTGAAGATTCGCTCTTAACCTTCTCGTTACGGAATTTTCGGTTTGAAATTGCTTCTGATTGGCTTAAAAAGCGTAATCGGCATATCCGATGACAATTTATCATTTTTGTCCAAAAAGTTTTTAAAAAAAACAAAAAAAAAAAACTAATTTAATAAAAAAAATTGGTTCATTATCCTCCTCCAGCTGCGAGATGTAAGCGGGAAAGCACGAAATATTGAAATAAGGAATGGTAAATAAGGGAGTAAATGAAGACATACGAACACTTTTAGATAATTTAACATGCCCGAGTTGTATATTTTTGAAGCGGCAAAAGTTGTACACTTGAGCAAAAAAAACAATTCATTTTTCTGAAAAAAATGGAAATATGATCACGGTATATTTGAAATATACGACTATTTCAATAGCTACTACCTCATGCCTTTTTTAAATATATATATAAAATATGCTTTTTTTTCTAAAATATATGAAGTTTTCCTTAAAAAAAAAAGTTTTTAATCAAATATACAATTTGTTTTTGTTGAAAATATACAGAGTACCCAAATAAATATACTTTTTATAAATAAATGCAAATTTTTCCCCTTGAAAATATCTAATATATATATATATATATATATATATATATTTTTTTTTTTAAAAGAGCCTCAGGTGTTTCGTCTACTTGTTTGCTGCAGGTTTTTATTTTCCAAGCCCAACTATAAGTAGAGAAATCCCCAAATTTTCCAATATTGACCCAGGAACATTATTGCAACATGGAGAGGATTGCATTCCAGCTACATGCTGTCTCATGATTATGACATTTTCTCTTCACATTTGGGAATAAGGGAAATCGTGTAAGAAAGCTATTGATTTTCCTAGTGGTACTTTTCGAGCTTCGCTGCTTGTATTTCATGCGCCGACCGGACTGGACAGTGGCTCCAGCCGCCTTTTTATGTCTCCCCGTCGTCCCCTGCGCCTCCCTCGTCGGCCGCTGACCTTTCCGCTCTCCCGTCGGGCCGGTTGCCGGCCCGCTGACGAACGGCGCGCCATAAATCACGCTACGGCTCTTCAATGTTATCAGCTCCCGCAGGTGGGCAGTCTCGCCTTTTGTAACCCTGTCACTTGGCACAGCGGCACATTTATTTTCTTCCTCTTTGAGTCGGCCCACGTAAATTGGCATCGTGGATTGATAGGTAGGTGGCGCTGTTGGCACGTGTCAGTCACATTATTGTCACGTGTTGCTTGGATGGCAGCATATGGTGCTCCAACATTGTGGCGCCAACAAGTAAAAAACAAAATAGTTTATTACAGTACAAGAGTTGTAATATAAACTCTAATTGTATGAAAATAATAGGTTATATCTTTAAAAAAAAAAAAAAGCTGGACAGATTGGTGTATATTTTTTAGAAAAGAAAAGGAGCATATTTGTAAAATAGGTTGTATTGTTTGAAAAGAAGTGGTATCATTTGAAGAAAGGCATATTATTTTTTTTTTCTTTTCTTCAAAATATATGGAAAACATTCGTTAAAAAAAAAATAAAAAATCTGACATCTCAAATATATCATACATGAAAAACTATATCGCGGTTCTCTCAATGCACAATTGTTTCTGTAACACATACAAATTTAATTTAATAGCTTTTTTTTTTTTTTTTTTTTTTTTTTTTTTTTTTTTTTTTCCCTCTCCTTCAATAACACTGCTTTAACACAAAAGCACAGTTAGCCGCGAAATTAGCTACTCTGTACTCCCGCTGGCGGAGCTCCGCGCATGATTGCCCCGCTTCGCTCCTCGCAATTGCAGCACCTCGCCAAACGCGACGGCCCGCTTTTAAGACGGGAAGTCGCCGCAGGTGTCACCTAATTGCATGCCCTAATTGCATGTCCTCCGAAGATGAGGAGGAGATGATGATTGATGAGCGAGCTGCTCCGTTCACGGTTCACTTCAAGCAAGTTCATGAAAATTCAGAGGTGAATTCCGGACACGACAACGATGATTATCGGGCAAAAAAACTTTAAACTGTTGAAAAAAAATTTTTCTGGGAAATATACAACTATTTTGAATGTGGAAATATATTTTTAATCTAGAAAATATATCACTGTTACGCAAATATATATCTATTATATAATTTTTTTTTAAAGTATGCAACTTTTTTCAATATACAACTTTTCTAAAAAACAAAAACAAAAAAGTGATTTTCATGGCAAATTTACAACTTCCTTCTCGAAAGTATATAAATATCCATAAATATGGCACTTTACTAGAAAGTAGACAACCTTTCTAGAAAATGTGACTTTCATGAAAAATAGGCAAATTGTACAACCCAAACATATCATCTTTCTCATTTCTTATTCATACACAGTATTTTTGAAGAAAATATATTTTTTTTAAATCTAGAAATACATCATTTTTCTTGGACATGCAGCTTTGCCAGAAAATATTTTTTAGAACCCTCTTAGTTTCCACTTTCGTCTCCAATATGTATGTGTGTGTATATATATATATATATATTAGGAAATATACTTTTTTTCAAGAAATACAAATATTTTTTTGTAAATCTAGAAAATTAGGACTGTTTCTCAAATTTGTGTACAACTCTTCTAGAAAATGTTACTTTCATATTCATTACTTTTCTAGAAATTGAGAATTTGTCTTTTCTAACCCAAAAATATAATCCTGTTAATTTCTGGAGCATTTTTTTCTTCCAGAAAACATACCACGTTTTTTTTTCTAGAAAATATCTTTATTTTCTTCCAAGTATGCATGTGAACACTACAATTTTCCACTTCTGAAATTGGTTTTTTTCTTTCTGGAAAACACGACTATAATCTAGTAGTGTAACTATTCTTTTTCCCTTCTGTGTGCACAAACCCACGATTGTTAATGTGGCTGCAGTTTTCCAAAGGGCCAGTAGATGGTGCTAGGCTCTGTTGACAATGCCGTTCTCGTCGTATGGAAAAGGTCACGTGTGATAGGTTAACTGTGATGTAGTACTCCAGAAGTGTGTATCGCTCGCCAAAGGGTTGTGTTTTCTCTTGGCGTCAGTCCTCCCAGCTCGACCCCCCCTCCCTCCATCCCTCCCTCCCTCCCTCCCTCCCTCCCTCCTTCCTAACACATCCTGCTCCTCCCTCACCATCCTCCCCTCGCTCAGCGCTCCTGAAGTGCAAGAGCGGAGTTTGGGCTTTGCCGTCGTCGCTGCCTGGATCGAGTTCCGAGTTCTGGCCGACGCCATGCGATCGTTTCGGTGACCCGGAAGCCTCGAGGTTTCGGCGTCGTCCTGGATTTAGGCAGCGGGCAGTCGGGAGGCGGGTGCCGAGGGGCGCCCGGCTCGTGCGCCCTGCCAGGCTTAGCGCTGGAGTGGGCACGGGGAAACTGGAGCGCGGGACCGGGCGCCAGCCTCGGCGGCTTTGAAGGCGAGGAGGGGGGCGGTTCCGGCTCAGGCTCAGGCTCCGGCTCGGCGCACGGGGGCGACGAGTGGTCCGAGAGCGGCACGGTGCTGAGCGCTATCTGGGAGACGGAGGGGCTTCAGACGGTGGGCATCGTGGTGCTGGTGTTCGCCTCCATCAAGCTGCTCCACCTTCTGGGGATCATCAACTTCTCAGAGGGTAAGAGCCCAAGAAACAAGTCATTTTGATTGGGGTGTTTATTGACAGAAATACAAATCTAATGAATTAAATAAAAGAAAATAACAGAATTAAAGACAATTTAGTGGCATACATTTCAAACTGGTTTCCACTGTTTTTCAACATTCAACTGTTGAACTGTCTACTCTAGTAGTTTAGTTTAGTTCCTGTCATTAAAAAAAAAAAGTATCCTATTGGAAATAACTATTGAGTACGGCTATTGTCTGTCATACGGCTGTCGAGTACCAGTTGCGTGTGTTCATGATTTGATTTAATTTGTACGTTTCCTTCCATTGGTAACATCATGAGAGGAAAGCGTCATCTCTTTGGATTAGATTATTCCGTTCCTTGACATTTTCGACAACATTGCGAAACATTTCATTTGGATTTGCGAGACATTGTCTTCCAATGTCTTCTGTCAACTGATCGACGAACCTTCTGTGACGCTTTCGTACATCCAGTTGCACTTTGATGTGAAATGTTCTTCAAAAGTTACGTTGGCACTAGAAACAAACGTACAAAAAATTTCGACATTGGACAGTCAAAGAGTAATTTTTTTTTTTTTTTTTTTTTTTTGGGGGGGGGGACACCCTGTGGAGGAAAATGATTAACTCTGCTGATGGATCAAGTATGCAGTGGCGCGGGGACTTGAACAGGAAAAGCCATCTAATTAGCGTGGCCGCTGGAAAACTCACTCAGTGCGTCAGGTCCGAGCGAGCGCTTTAATCCTGACCATAGTCGTCTCATTAGATCAACCTGGACCAACGCCACATCTCGCGCACTTCCAATTAGCACAGACGCTCACAAGTCTGCGTATTTGCCTCGTTCTAATTGGGATGCGAGCGTACTTGTCGTGAATTGGTGCAACGTTTGCCTCCCGAATAGAAATCGATGAGGCTAGACAAACCCCCGCCTGTCGTTATCGCCGTGCCGGGTTGTTTGTGGCGATAATCGCTACGGGAAAATCAAGCGTCTGATGAGTTCCAAAAAAAAAAAAAAAAAAAAAAATCATTTCACAATTATGGAACTGGCGGCATGGTCAATAATGGTAGACAAATTCTTATTTAGCCTCTAAAATCACTTCAGATAGAAGCAGTGCACACATACTGCAGCTCTGACAAGGTTTTTATTTATGTACTTTTTTGGGTGACCCTGTCGTAGTATCAAATATCCAGTTCTTGCCTGCGATGAGGAAAAACTAAGCATTTTCATTTTTGCAACAATACTTGGTGTATGACTGTCTACTATCCTGTCGTGGAACTGTTTACTACTCCGATGTGGGACTGTACACAACTGCCTAGTACCCTGTTGTAAAACGTTCTACTACCTTGTCTTAACGACTGTGTAGTACCTGTTCGAACTGTCTAGTACCCACCGTGGAACTGTCTAGTTAGTACACATCGAGCAAGAAAACCTTCAAGTACTCTGTCATAAAATTATCCAGTGGAGGTCACGTAGAACTGCCTTGCGTACCGTCGGGTAGTACTGTGTAGCACCCGTCGTACAGCTGTCTACTCATCATGTGAAGATTTCCAGTACCTGTCATAAAAATGTCTAGTGCAGGCTGTGAAGAAATGTCTAGTCTCCGTTCCGTAAAAGAACTGTCTAGCGCGTGTCCTCCAAAAACAATTGTCATTAAAAAACTGACTAGTATCCTGTTGGAAAGAACTATCTCGTACCTGTCGTGGAACTGTGTAGTACCCATTGTGGAACTATTTGTCTAGTACCCGTCATGGAATTGTCTAGTACCTGTCGTTATGTGTTTATATTTTCATCTGACTACTTGTTCATTGTAATATCATCGAAGTATATTTTGGACTCAAATGTTTAATTTCTTGACATTTTTTTTTTGTGTTTTTGTATTTATTTATTTTTTTTAACGTATAGCAAATTCCAAACATATAGGGATAATTACTGGACTCCAAGGTAACCCTTTAGGCAAATATTAATACTAGATGTTTTCTTGATGCCGTTTATTCTCATGGGGCAGATTTCTTTTGGGGGGGGGGGGGGGGGGGGGCGGTCAAGTCGTTCCCTGAGACTGCACACTTGGTTGAACTTGATTCTGTGGCCACAGCTGTCCACCCCCGCCCCCCCCCCCCCCCCCCCCCCCCCCCCCCCCCCCCCCCCTCACAAGCAGCCCCATCTGGACTCCGTTAGACATCAATGTTTCTGAATCCACCCTAAGCAAAATATCACGTTTGTTTTGTGTGTGTGTGGAGTGCAGAGGTTGCGCAGCTTTGTGCTGACTCAGCCACTTTAGCTCCATCCATCATTTGAGTCGCTTCGCTTAGTTGGTCGTGGTTTTTTTTTTTTTTTTTTTTTGCCAGACGCATACAGTCATGTATCTCCTCCCGAAATCAATTCAAAGGAAAACAAGCGTGTGGCGCAATTAGCCTTTTGGTTATTTTCCTCAACGCCTTTTTAGCACGGGGACGTGATTGACGCGGCCTTTTGCCAGCGTCCCTCGGGGGTGTTTACACTCAAGCTAAGTCTGCGGCGGATTCAAAGTAAGAGGCAATCTCTTTGAATGAAAACATCACTGGTAAATAGATTGAGACGATAAAGCTGCTGATCTGGAAGAAGAGAAGACCGATAGGAAGCGTGGATGATTGGCACTGTTTTATCTAACACTGTGTGGACAAAAGTAAAAGGACACTCACAAAATAGAGCACTTTTTTTTTTTTTTTTTTTTGATGAACTATAAAATCTCATAATTGCAGTTCAGTGTATTAAACTCAGGCATAATCAGGCATTTGGAGGTAAAACAATAAAAAAAAAAATAATGTAAATTGTGTATTTTCATCATAAGATAAATTCTGTTTCATTTTTAATGGTAAGATTTAGAATTATATTTGATTAACCAATGATATAACGGAACTTTAATAAAATAAAAATAAAAAAACAACCTCAGATGTACATTTATTTCCAAGTTTTACAGATTTTACAGTAAATCAATTCAGCAATTATTAGTGATGTAAATCAATGAAAAATGTACAGGAATTGTACAAATGTACAAATTAGGTACGAGCTGCCGCGTATCTTTTTAAAATGTTGCCCCCGCAAGATATTTTCCCCGTCAGTCGTAAAATACTGCAGGCGCTTTTATTAAATAACACCGATGACGTATGGCGCATGTCAACTCGTTCGCATTCGGGCTTGTTTATGCAGCCATCTCCGGAATCTTCTTTGTGCGTTATCTGATTGGAGAGGAGACAAAAAAAAGCCCTTTTTCATTACACAGCGGGGACTTTGTTTGGAGTTCTTCAGTTTTTATTGACTGGGATTGTGTGGATGATAATCAGCACGTGTCATCCTCATGCTGCAGCAGTACTCAATAATTTACATTCAGATATTCACATTTTATGTACATCTATATATTATATTATATATATATATATTGTATTTGTCTAGTACCCCACTGTAAAACTGTGATATATTGTCTAGCACCTGTCTCACACCTGCCGTAGACTGTTGTAAAACTGTTGAGTACCCCTTCGTAGACCTGGCTAGTAACCTGTCATTCTAAGTGTCTAGTACCCTATCATGAAACGCGCTAGTACCACTTTGTAGACCTTTCTAGTGCCCTGTCATTTAAACTGTCTCGCACCCGGCGTAGCATTGTCTAACGCCCTGTCGTAGAACAGTTTAGTGCCATGTGGTAAAACTGTCTAGTACACTGTCATTCAAATTGCCTAGTCTCTGCCACAGACCAGTCTAGTACCCTAACCCATAGACCTGTATAGCACCTGCCCCAAAGTACTGTCTCACACCTGTCGTACAACTGTCTAGTACCAAGTCCTAGACTGTCCTGTGCCCTGCTGTAAAACTAACTAGTACCCATTTGTAGACCTGATTAATACCTTGACATTCAAATTGTCAACTAGCCGTTGCAGAGCTTTCGAGTACCCTGTCATAGACATGTATAGCACCTGCCGTAGTACTGTCTCACACCTGTCGTAGAACTGTCTAGTACCAAGTCCTGGACTGTCCTGTGCCCTGCTGTAAAACTAACTAGTACCCATTTGTAGACCTGATTAATACCTTGACATTCAAATTGTCAACTAGCCGTTGCAGAGCTTTCGAGTACCCTGTCATAGAACTGTATAGCACCTGCCGTAGTACTGTCTCACACCTGTCGTAGAACTGTCTAGTACGAAGGCCTAGACTGTCCTGTGCACTGCTGTAAAACTATCTAGTACTCATTTGTAGACCTGATGAATACCTTGACATTCAAACTGTCAACTACCTGTTGTAGAGCTTTCGAGTACCCTGTCATAGAACTGTATAGCACCTGCCGTAGTACTGTTTCACAACTGTCGTAGAACTGCTGTTGTAAAAGAGTCCAATGCCCTGTCTTGGAACTGTCTAGTACCACGTTGTAGAACTGTCAAGTGCCCTGTAGTAAAACTGGATAGTACTCGTTGTAAAAATAACTGTCTAGTACCCTGTTTTAAAAGTGTAATAATGAATGAAGCTGATGGAAATGAGAACATTCAATATTAAAGTTCCCTCAACAATGACATTTCAGCAGCTTTTCCCCTCGCACACCTGTTGGCGAGCGCCGCCTGTTGCTACACGCGGCCCTTGCATGGAGATCAGCTGGCCGATACGCCCGCGCCTTTAATAGGAGCGCGCCGCTGGCGTTGCGATAAGATCGGGTGTCGGGTTGCGTTAAGGTGCTGGCGCTTTTTGCCGCCGGCGCCGCTTGCTGCGCTTCAACTGTGATTTGAGGTGCATCGAATTGAATATTACATTCCTTCAAGTCTGTCGACATCTTGCACACTGATCAGCATATGCGCCTTATTCCAGACCGTCACGCCGCACTGGATTTATGACTTTATTTCAACTTCTAATTATGAAATGACCCGCATTTGGAGTGAGGTGTTGGGTGTGGCTACGTGTAACTCTATCGTAGGGTGTCCTACTTTTGTGAGCTAAATAACCTGGAACTAAATACTTACACCCTGGATCGTTTTTATGGACCCCATTCCGTGAATAACTTTCTTCACTGGTGAAAGTTTTCTCACTAATCGCAGTTTTAACACTCTGCTCACGTTCTCTTACAAAGTCCTAAATGTCAGCTTTACAGATGCCACGTGTGCTCTGCTGATGATGCGTGTTGCGGTAATGACCCCTAAAGGTACACCAAAGTATTTTGTCACTCCGTGCACATCATTATGTGTGTTTTTAAGTCACGTAGACTCACCAAATATGTATCAGTGGCTCGTTTTCAGGTTCAGGGAACTC
This sequence comes from Phyllopteryx taeniolatus, assembly GCF_024500385.1. Lineage (NCBI taxonomy): Eukaryota > Metazoa > Chordata > Actinopteri > Syngnathiformes > Syngnathidae > Phyllopteryx > Phyllopteryx taeniolatus. The sequence goes on along the minus strand of NC_084524.1, from coordinate 6,624,075 downwards.
GTATGTTTCGGGTCAGCGAGGTTTGATCTCGACTTCCAGGTAAATGACAAACCCGGAGGCCGTAAAGCCTGCGATTTGATCCTTTCAAGCTTTTGTTTGTTGTTTTGTAATCGATAAAGCAGGTAAAAAAAAGAAATCAAATTAATTCAATAAACACACAAAAAAAACATTACGCTGTCATCTGCAAAGTTGGCCGCGCTGCGTCCTGTGGTAATTCCATTTTGCTGATCTTTTTGTCTCGCGCTTAACAACCCTGGTGCGGTGTTCAATCTTAATAATGCCATTTTGTGTTGCTGCAAAGCAGCGGGGCAAAAAGAAATGGCGAAAGCAGCTCGCCGAGTACAACTACAAGGATTCTTTTGAGGAAAAAGAAGGCAAAAGTCCAGCGGGATTGTGCGTTTGACTACTATTTCCTATTCAACGCCCTATTTTTATTTATTTATGTTTTTTGTGTGTGGAAATGCACGAATGCTACATACTTAATTCTTCAGGACAACAACACCAGAATGTGCTGCAAATCTGACAAGGAAGACAAAAACAAAGAGAAAAAATCCAATATGGTTTTCCCCCACCTCACCAAGTCATGGATTTTTGAGGGCTTTTAATGTCAAAATAATCAGTTATTTACAGAAATTCAGCCGAGAAACGCGTCGTGATCTCGAGTTGAACGTCAGCGTCTTTTTTTACATGGCGCTTGTCATTCACTCCATCTACTACGATATATATCATAATTTCTCGTGTATATTGTGCATTCCCCGCCCCCCAAAAAAATGTCAAAAATCACAATTATACAATGGTATAGGGGAAAATGAAAAAAAACTTTCCCATTTTATAAATGTTTGCCGCCATCTAGAGGTTAGGAAAAACCAGTACATGTTCATTTCAATATGCCACCGCCACCTAGAGGTTATGAGAAAGGTGTACACTTTCATTCTAATATGCCAGGGCCACCTAGTGGTTATGAAAAAGGTGTAGCCTACTCTTAATAATAACTCTGCATAATAGGTACAGTTGTGCTCATAAGTTTACATACCCTGGCAGAATTGATGACGTTTTTTTTTAAATATGACTGAACAACAACCATCATTAATTTCTTTATGGTTATGTTTTGTTTGATGATAATGATTTTCTGAAATGCTTGACAGTTTAATTTGAATCCCATTAAAATAAAACTAAATGTGTTTCGCCTGGCCCTTCATGTCTTTAAAGAATTGTACCCATCTTACAAATTATGCCCGGGTAATCAAACATGCGAGCACAACTGTGTGTTTTCTCATTTACTAATTAAAGTAGGGCTGTGAATTTAAATCAAATAAAAAGAAAGTATTACATATTCAAATGAAGTGCTTAACTTCAGAATAATTATTTGGAAAAAAAACGAACAAAATATAGATAATACTTCATGTTTAGATCATACGGGTCGAAGCAAAATCATGCATTGTAAAAATGCATTATACATGGGTAGAAGGGTTTTCCAGAATTTTGAGGTCAGCTTTGGGGCTGCGTATTATACATGGGTGCGCCTTATACATGAGAAATTACAGTACTCTGTTTATAGCATATACTGCATACAGGTATATACTATTTTGGAGTGTCAGGTGCCTAAACTTGTCCGACATCTGTTGGCATTTGTCTCCCTCGTAATCGACATGACAAGACGAGGTTCCTAATCTTGATCTTCTCCTAAAAAGCTGTGCTGATCTCAAATCCAAAGCGATGTAACGCCGCGCCATCTTCAGGGATGTGTTCGTCGTTACACTAGTTTGCAAACCTGAATTTCATTGACAGGCTGAGCCACGCTTACCCGTTGACAAAGCTACTTGACAAATACGGGCCAGCGCTTTGTCCTTGAGCTCCTCGTCAGGACATCTGGCTCCCCCCCGCGGTGGGATTGGCACTTACCAATTCACGCCCGTCTGGTGTCAAAGTCAGCGAAAGACGCGCTAAGGAGGCGAGGGTGATCGTCGATTAATCAAAGGGGCCCGAAGACATCAACAAAATGTCTCCCTCATTGCTGGGAAATGCGTCAAGTCCATTAATGGCTGCCATCTGCACTCGCCAGCGATGCTCCACAGCACAAATTACGTTGTTTGTTTTTGTTTTTTTTCCATCGCCCGTTAGCACCCGCCGCCAACTTTTGGTAAATGCGTTTGGCAGTACATTATTAGGATCTGTTGTGACTCTGTCTGAGGAATAACAAAAAAAAAAATTGATTGGGAAGTTTTTTTTATTTTACAAGCAGTTTGATGTTTTTGTCATTTTTTTAAGGCCATTATATCTCCCTGCTTTAATATGCTCTTGCCAGGGTTTAAGGTTATTTTATGATTGGTTAGTTATATAGTTAGTTAATTAAAGTTATTTTATTGACCAGCTTGCACAAGCCTCTCACACCTTTCACTGTCAGGTACAGTGGGTATAAAAAGTCTACACACCCCTGTTCAAATGCCAGGTTTTTGAGCTATTGATAAAATGAGACTAAGATAAATCTTTTAAAAACGTTTTCCACAATTAATGTGATCTATAATAACAATACACCCATCCATTTTCATCCATCCATCCATTTTCAACACCGCTTATCCTGGTTAGGGTCGCGGGACGCTGGAGCCTATCCCAGCTGACTTCGGGCGAAAGGCGGACTACACCCTAAACTGGTCGCCAGTCAGTCGCAGGGCACATATAGACACGGACAACCATTCACACTCACATTCACACCGTCACTGAGTGGGAACTGAACCCACGCTGCCTGCACCAAAGTCAGGCGAGTGTACCACTACACCATCAGTGACATCATCCATTTTCAACACTGCATATCCTGGTTAGGGTCGCCGGGCGCTGGAGCCTATGCCAGCTGACTTCGGGCGAAAGGCGGCCTACACACTGAACTGGTCGCCAGGGCACGTATAGACACGGACAACCATTCGCACTCACATTCACACCGTCACTGAGTGGGAACTGAACCCACGCTGCCCGCACCAAGGTCAGGCGAGTGTACCACTACACCATCAGTGACTAATAGCAACACAAATTAGTTAAATTTTTAAAATATGTTTAAGAGCGGAAGGAAAATTCAACAACCGAAATAATTAGGGCTGCAACTAACGATTATTTTCTTTAAAAAAAACGATAATTTTTTTTTCGATTCATCAATGTATCGGATTTCAGAAAACAATTTGATTCATTTGCATTCCTTTCTTCAAAAACAGGACTTTATTTCAAATTGCAGAAAATGCACAAACATAAATTGATTATGATGTCCAGTTTGATTCGAAATATAATTATTAAAATTGTGTTGAGAGGCTGAAATCCCGAAAATTTTAAGTTAAACAAGGTCTCTAAGCGATGAATCCATTTTCAAAAACCCTTATCGCTTAATTTGATAATCGATTATTTGTCGAGGAATCGCTTAATTGTTCTAGAAGTAATGTGGTTGCACAAGTGCGCACATCCTCTTATAACTGGGATGTGGCTGTGTTCAGAATTAACCAGTCCCATTCCAAATTTGAGTACCATGAATTTTTGGGAAAATTTACTGGAAAATTTCCACTTCTTTGCAACCCTATGTGGATCCGTAGGAATGTTTAACCACAGGTACTCTATGTTCCCAAGCTGTAACGAAGAAAGTTGTCCCAATAATGACATATCCACAGCAGTCTCAAGTTCTGCTAACCCAGTGAGAAACCTTTGAATAAGTCATGCCGACGAGTCATGTCACGCTCATGGCACCCCCGAACTTGTTTACATGTGTCGCTTTACACCAAGACGCTTGCCCTCGTTCCATCCTCTGCAGGCGTGTTGTTGCCCTGAAGAAAGCCGCCCCCCCCCACCCACCTGTTCACCGTTGCCGCCGTAACCCCACTGCCACCCCGTGTACTTGTGCTCCCTAGGTTACCCGTCGAGCGTCCACGGGCGCGGGGTGAGGTGTCGCCTCATGAAGTTACTCCCGTGCGCCAAGTCGTCGGCGAGCGCTAATCAAAGCAAGTTTACTTGAGGCTCTTCTTCTTTTTGTTAGTCAAAGAGGACAACGTGATACGACGACGATGAGTAAGAAATTGAGACATAGTTAACTTGCTCACTGAGGGGACTGGCTAATGCAGTGATTCTCAAAGTACTACTAGCGGTATGCGGGCCCCCTCTAGTGCTACGTGAAAATATCACTGGCTAAGATTCTGCCCTAAACGTCAGCTTTACAGAGATCACAATGTGTTGCGGTCGTAAAGGTAATCCCAGCTCCACTAGCTGCGCTAGCCTCAAACCGCGAGGTTAGCTCGGGACTGCTGTCTCCAAAGTTTGACCTCTTATCTTCGTCCTCCAGACAGCATCGAAGACGAGCTGGAACTGTCGGCTGTGCGCCACCGCCCCGAAGGCCTGGGACAGCTGGAGGCGCAGACGCGATTCTCCCGTAAGGAGCTGCAGATCCTCTACCGCGGCTTTAAGAACGTAAGTCATCGGTTCTTTCTTTTCTAGTGCGACCTTCAGCTAGGGAGGCAAAACTCTGGGAGTTTTCAAATTTGGTAACTTTTTCATTGGAATTAACTGTCAATTTACGAAATGCACAATTAGTTTCAAGGCTGCAGTGTTAAACTAAACACTAGGGTGCACCACAATATTAAATACATTATTAAAGAACAAATCAATTTCAGTATTAATAATGTTACTGATCAGAATTGATTTTGAAAAACAAATTAGGAGAGGGCCACTTCTAACATTTGATTGCATATAGATGCACTTCCCTCCAAAAGTATTGGAACGGCAAGGTCAATTCCTTTGTTTTTGTTGTATATTGAAGACAGTTGGGTTTCAGATCAGAAGATGAATACGAGACAAAAGTTCAGAATTCCAGCTTTCATGATCATCATCATTTATCTAGATGTGTTCAACAACTCGGAACAGAGCACCTTTTGTTTGAAGCCACCCACTTTTCAAGTGAGCAAAAGTATTGGAACAGACATGATTCAATTAACTTAAAGTGAATCACATTTAATATTTGGTGGCATAACCCTTACTTGCAATAACTGCATCAAGCCTGCGACCCATTGACTTCACCAGACTGTTGCATTCTTCATTTGAAATGCTTTTCCTGGCCTTGACTGCAGCCTCTTTCAGTTTTTGTTTGTTTCTGGAGTTTCCCCGTTCAGTCTCCTCTTCAGGAGGTAAAATGAATGCTCTATTGGGTTAAGGTCTGGTCATTGACTTGGCCAGTCTAAGACCTGTATATCAATGGATAGAAAGTCATGGGTTCACATTATACATAGGAAGAAGGGTTTTCCTGATTTTTGGAGTCAATTTTGGGGGTGCGCATTACATTCGACTGCATATTATACATGAGAAATGATGGTGTATAGCACCAAATGACAACAGATGTTGTTTCAGGGAGCAGGTCTAAAACCACACTCCTCACTTATTGGAATAGCAACTGAAGCCGACAAGAGTAAGCACTAGGTGACGGAGGCAAATTGATTACTGGGAGGGGGAAGCGAGAGACAAGAACATGCAGCGCTACAACTGTCTCGCAATAGGTAATAATGTGTACCGAAAGAGGTTTGTCAATGTTCTCCCCCAGCCAGCAGATTACTTATTTTCAGCATGAAGAGTTCAACAGAAAGGGTTGGATCGGTCAATGAAAGAATTAAGTTCTTCTAACAAATTAATTTGTATTATTTTGTATCGATGTCTGCTCATGACAAGACAAAATGTTTACATCTATCCTTGAATATGATACCTTTTTAATAAAGGAATCCTCAATGTGTCCATATTCCCATGGAAATTTACTGGAAACGTCACCGAAATTTACTGGAAATTTTCCACCCCTTGGGAACCCTTAGCTCATTTTTTCGCTTCCTGAATCCAACGGGGGGTCTACTTTGTTCACCCGAGGATACCGGCAGAATAACGTCAGGCTTTTAAGGCCCGGTGTTCTAACATAAGCTGGCATCATGATGAAATATTGAGCCGTTTGTCCTTGGGACAAGACAAATAAAGTGCCTCCACCTCAAGTGGCAGAATGAGGTCGTTTGTCCAGACTTGTGGCTCAGTCGGCCGGGGCAACGGCCTCGGGCAAGAGGTTGAAGTCCGCTCGCAGCGAGGCCCTTTCCTCCCCCGGATGATTTCCTTTCACATTTCCTTATTACTCGATGGGACGTCGGGAAGGGATTTCACGGGTCACTGGCTTTGCGCTGTACTCGTGGTTTTACGTTCATGGATGAGCAAATGTTACAAGCATATCTGATCGAATAAAACAATTTCTGCCGTCTAACTCCAATGTGTATGACTGCATAATCGTAGTTAAAAGTAAGCTTCGGCCTATACAATGTTCCCCCACTGTATTGCACTTTGTTCATAGTCCACTATACAGTTTATCGCGGGGGTTACTTTCCAGACAGAAATCTGTAAAAGTAGCAACCAATTACTAAACAAATTTATCAGTTCCATATGTGCATTTCAATGCCAATTTGTGAAACTGCACTTTAGAAAGAGGTACAGGTATTTTATTTGTCCACTGGTCTTCATCCACACACACAAGCTCATGCCTAATTAATAGGCATTTTTATTTATTTATTTTTTTTAATATGACTGATGACTGAACAACAACCACCATTAATTTCTTGATGGCTATGTTTTGTTTAATGATAATGCTTTTCTGAAACGCTTGAAAGTTTAATTTGAATCCCATTAAAATAAAAGTGTTTCACCTATTCCTTCATGTCATCACCATATGGGTAGAAGCAAAATCATGCATTGGAAACATGCATTGTACATGGGTAGAAGGGTTTTCCAGACTTTTTAGGTCAACTTTGCGGGTGCGTATTATATATTGGTGCACATTATACACAAGAAATTACGGTAAATGTCGCCTAAGCTTAAATAGGCACACTTAAAGTCAAAAGTGTATGACGGTATAGACAGGCAGCTTCCAAAAAATCATATGTGCTGAGTGTGCAATTGTCTGGCAGGAATGCCCGAGCGGCGTCGTCAATGAGGAAACCTTCAAAGACATTTACGCCCAGTTCTTCCCACAAGGAGGTTGGTCCTCTCTCGTTTTGTTCAAAATGTCAAAATCCCATTTAAGCAAGACGAGTTCGATTCCTCCCCGGCTCGCTTGTCTCCACAGACGCGTCAACGTACGCTCACTTCCTGTTCAACGCCTTCGACACGGATCACAACGGCTCCGTCAGCTTTGAGGATTTTGTGACGGGTCTTTCCATCCTACTGCGGGGCACCATTCAAGAGAAACTCAACTGGGCTTTCAACCTCTATGACATCAACAAAGATGGTTACATCACCAAAGAGGTACAGTACTGCATGTCTCCTTGAAATTTTCTGGATTATTATTAATAAGAGACAATGTTGTTCTGCAGGAGATGCTCGACATCATGAAGGCCATTTACGACATGATGGGCAAATGCACGTACCCCGTGCTCAAAGAGGAGACTCCGCGCCAGCATGTAGAAGTATTCTTTCAGGCAAGTTCAGGATCAGTGTAAAGGACTCTGGAGCAATTGAAATAGGTGTAATGGTCTACCAAGTATATATTTTACCCTTTTATGAAGATAGAAGGCTTCAATTTAGCATCATGGGCAAATGCTAAAAAGGGTTGTAGAGCAATGGAAAAGGTCATGTTTAGGGCTAGCGAAAACAAATCTTAATAACTCGGCTAAGTCGACTTCAAGAATAGGTCGACACACAATTTCTGCCTCGAAGCTACGTCAGACCCCCCCCCCCCCCCCCCCAAAAAAAAAGAGTTCCGCCCAGAATCTTGTTTACGCCGCCAGAACGCATATTTCACATTTGTTGCAGACGGACACGGTGTTGGGCCAATGATAAACTTTGCCTAAAATGACAAAGGAGCATCTGTAAGTGATTTTTAGGACAATGTTAGATGTGTAATGTACATATAACATGATGGGTATGAGTGAGCTGAATGGTAGTTATCGTTTTTTTTTTTTTTTTTTTTTTTTACCCACTGCATTAATGCTAATCACGATTGCTAACTGTTTAGCATTTTGCTGTCTCAAATTCATATATTTATTTATTTATTTTAGTAATAGTGGGGGTGTGATTGTTATTTCATGAGGAATTGAGGAACGCAATTTTTGCTGTTTTTAACTCATTTTGGGGCGCGGAATCCAAAAAAACTGAGCTCACTCAGTTTTTCTCTATCACAAGTTTTTGAACAAAGAAATATAAACAAAATTTAAAAAAAAAACACTAATATGGAATAGTTACAAGCTTTGAAAACAACAACAAAAACAGCATAAAAAGAAATAGAACTTACAATGGTATGCCTATGGTTACAAGGTTAAGAGAAGAGCTAGCGCAAATCCTCTTAATTCCTACTATGCTAGCTTTCTGTATGCAGATATTGATAGTACTGACCTATAGGGAGCTGCACACACCTCTCACTCAATTGTGACTGGACAAACAAGTTGCCACGTAGCTGTAGATGAGTCCAATCGTAATCAGCTGGCAAGTCTTACTACAGCTAATCAGTGGAATTGTGCTTATCTGGAGGGTAAACTGTGGAGAAAAAAAAAATGCCTGCATGCCAATTTTAGTTTTAATCAGCATCAAAATCTAACTCAACAGAAAATAGTTTTCAAATTGTTCCCCAGTGTAATCAATAGGAGAATTGATTCTTACTTTGTTCGATAGTGGCAGCCCTTGTCATGGTATTTAATGATTCAAAATTTCCCCTGTGCGAGAATTAGGGAGAAATGACCTTAAAGCGATGGAAAAAGGTCATGTGACATTACGAACGAGTCCAGATTTTACCCTGTTCAAGAGTTACGGGAAAAAGTCTTGATTTTGAAAGTGTAAAGGACTGTGGCGCAGTGGAAACAAATCAAGTGGGGTTTTTTTGTTCCTCTCCTCCACTCACAGAAAATGGATAAGAACAAAGACGGCGTGGTGACCATAGACGAGTTCATCGACTGCTGCCAAAATGTAAGCGGCGACGTCGTGGCGTTCAAGCGCACATCCGCTGTCTTAACCGCCGTGCTTTCTTTGTTTTGTCGCCAGGATGAAAACATCATGCGCTCCATGCACATCTTTGAAAACGTCCTTTAACTTTACGCCCCGCAGAGAGTGTTTATCTTGTATGCAGATGTCCACTCATAACATGTTGTTCATGGCTGAGAACACGGCGGAAATATTATTTATTTTTCCTCCCGGGTGATATCACTGTGACCTTTGCGGTGACCGTTCATCCACATTCCGTCTGTTAATTCCAGTTATTATTATTATTTCAAATTGTATCTAAAAGTGGTTCTTTTTTTCCCCCCCCCACCAAGTACCACCACCATGGCCAACAGTCGTAGTATAGTAGTGCTCATCCCAAAAAAAAAAAAAAAAAAAAAGGAACAGGTTTTATTCCTAAAAACAATATTTATTATTGCTACATTATGCACAGTTTGAACATCAACATTGCACTTAAATATAGGAAAGAGGGGAAAAAAGTACTTAAGTGATTCAAATAAAATGTATTTTAAGGTTAAATACAACTGAACTGTACTTAATCAATGTACTTGAGAAATTATTTCACGTACCACTAGAGGGAGCCTGCATACCACACTTTGAGAATCATTAGGATTATACTGTATATATATAAAACAGTAGTGTCGACCAGAATTGTACTGAATGGCTTTGTCCACACAAGCACACAGATAGTTTATATTAAATTCATGTATAGAACATCTAGACAGCAGTAAGTAATTTGACTTTTTAAATATTTTCATTTTCAAGAACTTTCTTTCCGTTTCATGTTATTTATATGCTGTTATGCTCATTGTACAGTGAAACAAAGGTGTTTTGATTTAAAAGTTATGAATGTATGTTTCCTTTCACTTCCCTAGAATGACTCCTAATGTATATCTATGACAGGCACGTGTGTTGGATTTATTATTTTTCTCCAAGGTAAGGAAAACAAATCCTAACATGTCATTTCTACATTTCTGTAAATATACCACAAAGTGAAAATAAACTTATGAATATGAATGATCTACTTTTCCAATTTGGCTTCATAGACTAGATTTTGGGCAAATTTATTGTAGTATACATGTCATGTTTTTCCTTTGTACTGTGCTGCCCTCTGGTGGCGTCATTGTATATCTTGTTTTTTTTTTTATTATTTTTTTTAACGATAAAATAATACACTCAAATGACCTGAGGTTATGTTTTAATTCAAACCAAATAGGCTGTCAAATATCAACTAAAAGGCAGATGGCAAAAGTTGCATTTATCTTGTACAAAAAAAACAAAAAACAAAAAAACGAGATTTGAAGGCAGCACAAAGGACAATATGGAATTAGGAACGTTGACGTGCACAATTTTGCAGGAAATGAAATAGATAGGTATTCTTTCAACTTCCCTCTTTAAAAAAAAAAAAAAAAAAAAGTTCCTTGTCTCATGATCATTCTGGATTGACTGGCATTAAAAGTAACCCAAATTTGCTTGATATAATGAGTACAATAACACGAGGGTTTAATGTGAAATTCCAACGTAGGGCCATTTGTCTGGGGTCGATCACCAGGCAGGAATGTAGGTGAAAAGGCAACTTTGGCACTTGCGGGGTTAAACGTCACTCTCCGCTTTCTGTGTTTGGTCCAGGAATGTGAAAATTCCCTTGGAGTTTCTGGTGAGGGGATTTTTTTATTTATTTTTTTTCTTCTCCTTCCCTTCCTTAAGTGAGCAGTTGTCTGATCTCCCGGTGAACATAGCAAAGAAAGTCCATGTAGGAGGTGCCGCCGTGCAGGCCTTTGTCCTCCACCAGGAATTCGCGGAACATCATCTCGGGCTTGTCCTTCTGTCGCACGATGTGAAGCTGTGAGGGAACAAAACAACAACCACAAAAGAGAAAAATATCAGCATTTTGGAAATAAGAGGTTTGTGCTGTGGAATGTAACGAGACAATGATAGGTAGTTTTCACATGTGTGTTACCTTCATTGATCTGGACCTCTTTTCCAGAAGGTCATTAATGATGGATCGGACCTTCTTGGACAATGGGTTGTCCAGCTCCGGCAGCACACACTGATAAGAGAGGGGGGGGGGGTGAACTGGTAAATCAATATTTTGCAGCTTAAATCGACCTGTTTGGGGGGGATTGGATTAAATTTGTTCTATTGGCCTCACTTTTTCCTTTACTTTTTGAAAACAGTTTTAAAAAAATAATACAATCTGCATTGTTTCAATATTGACAATTTTGGTTAATTAACTCTCCTGTTATGCTGTAGGATATTTTTTATACATTTAAAAAGCTAGGGGGGGGGAAAAAAAAAAAGATTCACCTTATTTTTTTCCCTTTTTAAAACTAAGATAACTGAATTTTCATTGTGTTATAAATTTTTGTAGAACAGGTCACACTGACCCATGAACAACAGGAGGGTTAAACCTACCCCCGGGTCAAACTGACCCAAGAACGCGATTGCTGTTCCAGAGAAAGGAACGTTTAACGAGAGGGAGCGGCGGAGGATTGCGGGTTCTGACCATGTGGGCCTGCAGGTGGGCGAGGGAGGGCACGTTAAAGAGGCTCTGGATCACATCCGGCGGGCTGGCCTGGCCCAACCAGAGGAACAAGGCGTGGCCGTTCTCCAGCAGGAACACGCCGCCGTCCGCCAGCCGCTCCTCGGAGCAGCGCACCGGGGTGGGCGGGACCTCGCTGCTAACATCCATGTTGTGCTAGAAAAAAACCCCAGAGTAATTTAACCTTTATTCCGCTTGTTGCCTGCCATTGATGTATGTACTCTGGCGCCTATTGTTTCCAAACATGATGAAAAGGTCCATACCAGCGGGATAAGGCGCGGGTAGAGCAGCAGTTGGGTTTCCTCCGCCGCCATTGCCATGACCGCGAGCCTCTGATGGGCCCGCTCGTCTGTCGACAGCTCTGTGCTGCCGGTCAGCGGGGCCGTTTTCATCAGGCTGTTCATGTAGACCGGGAACACCTTCATGGCGTCGGGCAGGATCAGCTACACAGTACAGAGAAGGCCGCACGTCACGTGCTTTGGTAGGATTATAGTATAAGAATACTATGCCTTAAAAACAATTTGGAAAAACCCAGATAATGATGTCATGTCTTTTGGAAAACCACTGCTTCTTTGAGTAACAGCATGGGAAAGTCAAAAGAAATCTGCCAAGATATAAGGAAGAGAATTGTGAACGTGCACAAGTCTGCTTCATCCTTGGGTGCAATGTCCAGATGCCTGTAGGTGCCTCGTTCAAACAATTATTCGCCGGTATAAACAGCATGGGAATGCCCAGCCATCATACCACGCAGGAAGGGGACGGGTTCTGTGTCCCAGAGATGAACGAGCTTTGGTCCGAATTGTACAAAGGTAAAAGACCTTGTGAAGATGCTGGCTGAAGCTGGTAAGGGTGGCTCATTATTACCATTACACCAAAAGAAAGATAATAGTTTGCAGATGCACACAGGGAAAAAGACCTGAAAACTAAAAAAATAATAATAATTTGCAGTACATTATGTTGTATCAATTGAAAAACTGCATAGGGGTATAGGGGGACAGTGTGCAAATAAAACAGACATAATGAACTAATTACTCCTCCCTAACTTGGCTTTGACCCAATTAAAAACTCTTGAACACAAATCTGTACCATCCCTGTATGACCGCCGCATTTCTAAAAAAAATACAAATCCAACAGCATTTACATTTCACATAGTTGTGTTTAATTGGCGTGAGGATTTCGTCGACAATTCCAAAGCTTTTGGAGGCTCACCTGGCTGGCGACCGAGCCGCTGGCGCAGTTCTTCCTGTAGCAGGCCAGCATGTGCGCCGTCTGGTTGACCAGAATGTCCCGCACGTTCTTCAGGGGCTGATTGAGGATGGCGCGGTTGGCTGCGGGGACGCCACACGAGCATTTATCCCGTATTCTTCAGATCCAGCTCAAGGTCCAAGTACTCGTACGCGCACTAGTAAGTCAAAACTAGTGCCGCTTTTCGCTTACAAGGACACAATTAAACCCCACTAGTAACACTCCAAGGCCCAGCTAGTAGCTAACTAACTTAAACAGGTAAGACACCCATCTTAAGGTCTATTTACTAGTACACTCTTTGTTCTGACTAGTAGGACAACTTTGGCATACAAAACTGCACAAGTGGACAACTGTGTGTACTAGTATGCCAAAGTTCTAGACAGGTGTATGATTATTACATGTACATAACAAATTGATGGATGACTTAGTTTTGAAATCAGAAGCCAATTAAAACACATTTCAGCTATTTAAATCTATGTATGGAGACAGTTTGCAATTTTGGTGTTTTAGCAAAACAACAACAACAAATAACATTAAGTCGCCACATGATTTGCTTTTTCATAGAATGATGCGGCCATTCTACTAGTGCGCTGAATTGACAAAGAGTGTACTAGGACACGCACTTTAAGCTAGATATCCAGGATACGGCATAAATGCTCAAAACTGCATTTCCTCGGTTTGACGTCCAACTCACCTGATTTGGCGAAGAAGTTGACGAGCGAGTCTGTCTCGCAGCTCTTGTAGAGCTCGGACAAGTGCGAGCTGCAGTTGAGGCCGAGGTTGAAGACCCGCAGACGCCGCTGCCCGCCGACCGTGGTGTACAGCAAGGCGCACTGGGGAGGGCCGGTTCGGTTGGTTTGGCGCGCGGTCGGCCGCGTCGAAAACGGGTTAGGGGCCACGTACCTGGATGAACGCGCCCGTCTCCTCGCTGAGCGCGTCGTCGTGCTTGAACTCCACCGTCACCGCCTTGTCGCAGTCCACCGCCGCCATCTCCACGTCGGTGGTGTTGTTCATGTGGATGGCGCCGAAGAAGTCGGTGGCTCTGAAGCCTGAAACATTCAAATAATAATCATAATAAAGTGCTTTTATTGTGGAGAAGATTAAAAAGAATCTGCTTTAGAATATCTATAAATAATCCCAAAACATAAAAAATAAAGTGCAAATCCTGTATGTACTGTAGTATCCATGTGTTGGATGCGTGACATTAAGGGGCGTGGCTTCATAAGTAACATCAGGAGAAATTTACAGCTTTAGACGATACTTAATTACGACTCGCACGTAAGTATTTCATGATAAATCTCACCTGTACTGGTACGAACACGCATGATGGCATCAAAGCCGATGCTCTTCTGCACTTCCTTCCTCAGGTCCCGCAGGAAGTGCTCGCCGTCCGTGTCCACCTGCGACGCCGCCGCACGTTAAGAGAAGCCAGCAGGCGGCCTGGCGGAAGCCAGCGGGAGCCTCACCTGGAAGTTGTTGTACTTGAAGACGGAGCCGCCGGTGTGCGACGGCACGTCCGCCAAGGTGGCCACGTCCACGTACTGGTTGGGGAAGAGGAAGAGGTCCACGCTGCAGCCCTGAGCCACGCAGTCCTTGGAGAGCTGCTCGTACGTGGCCTTGAGCGGCTGGAACAGCGTCTTCTCTTTGTCCGTGTTCACCAGCTTTTTGTCGTCCCTGTTCTTCAGCTTGCCGGGAGCTTCCGCGGTGGGCATGGACGAGTGGAAGACGAAGAGCTTGCCGCTGCATTCCGCTTCCTGGTGGAACGAGAGGCCCGAACGCCCCCTTCAGTGTGACGGTCTACAGCGGCTCTGGAATGTCCTACCTTTGATACAGACCTTGAACGCCTCCACAGCGGCCTGGATGACGGGAGCGAAAACCGTTTCGCTCTCGTTGGTGTCAGTGAACATGTCGGGGATCTGGTTCAGTAGGCTGTGAGGCACGCAAAGTGAAAATAATAATGATTTTAATTATGATAATTGAAGCCCATTACAATTGCATTGACTCTTTTTTGTTTGTTTAAACCCAAAAATAATAATAATTCTTGAATAAGCAGGAATAAGCAAGTTTGGAAGAAAAACAAATTTAATCTGGAAAAAAAAGGGGAAAGGGGGGGGAAAAAAAGGTAATAATGGGGGGAAAAAAATCAGGGGGTAAAAAATCTCCCCCAAAAAATGGAAACTATTTTGAAAAAAAAAAATAATAATTTAAAAAACTGAGTATGCAGTAGTCCACTGTACTTGTCTATCATGGAACTCTGCGGTGTATAGCAATCATTTTTCGGGGTTTTAATGTAAATCCTGTATGGTACTGAAAACCTCATATTGATTTAAATGCGGTTCCACCTTTTGAGGCCGTCACGAGTACGACGGGGGGGGTCTTTCTTACTTGTAGACGAGCGCCCTGGACTCCTGGAAGTCGACGAGGAAGCCGTCGGGGAGCGGCACGTACATCTCGGCCACGTCGGACACCACCATCATCTGCGGCTGCGACATGGAGCTCTTGACGTTGTAGAAGTGGAGCGTCTTGTTGTAGGTGGCGAAGCCCACCTTGATGGCCGAGCTCTCGGCGCCCTCCTCCCTAGCGAGTGAATCAAGTACATTTTAACCATGTAGCACACATTATACAGTTCATAATTTTATTTACACAGTAAACGCCTCTGGAACTCAACATTTTTGTTGAAGCATTTATTTGCAGGAAAATATATATTCAAATATTTATACCGGTATGGCTGCCTAAACAACTTTGAACACACTCTGGACTCTAGCATAGCTGCAATGACCGAGCTCAGCCCCGGTCACCATGGTAACAAAAGCCAGAAGACAAGAAATTGGGGGGTGTAAAGCGTATATTGACTGCTGAGAGGCTGACATGCCAATGATTTGGACATATTTAACTTAAACAAGGCCTCTAAACAATGATCAGTTGTCAAATAATTTGATAATCGATTAACACATTCACTGCCATTGACGGCTTTAGAAGTCAAATATCCATGTTAACTGGGAAGGCTGGCAGTGAATGAGTTAATTGTCGATTTCAATTTTAAATTGCTCGTCAGCAGGATTAGAGTGGAATAGCGCTACCTCGGAGGTAGGGTGGGGAATTTTTTATTTTTTTCCCACATTCCTGAAAGTGGATCCAGTTTTTACCTGGGCAGCTTGTCTAGCAGCGTCTTCAGCTCGTCGCATATGAGCCTGACCAGCCCGCTCTTGATGTTGTTGTAAGACACGTCGATCATGAAGATGTAGGCGGGCGGATTGGGAGGCTTGTTGTTCTGCGGAGGACGCGAGTACACGTCAAGTACGGCCGCTCGGCTCCGCTCGTCGTCGTGCCTTGAAATACCTTGCAGTAGTCCAGCGTGGCGACCATCTCGTAGGATCCCAGCGACAGCTCCGCCCGCTCGTAGAAGTCCACCCGGCGACCCATGTGATCCAGATGTTGGAAGTAGAAGACAGGCACTGGAAACGGCAACATAGTTGGTTGGAACGCTTCAAAACATCACCTCCTACCATTGTCTCCTTTCATTTTTGAGGGTGGCACCTTCATTGACGCAGCTGCAGAAAGCGCACTGGTAGCGGCGGCCGCCGTCGACGAACTGCATGTAGGGACACATGTAGGCCTTGCATCGGTTGCAGCGGATGGGACCGCTTTCGCCGTGGTTCACCAGGTACAATGGCGTCTGACCGCACAAGATCCAAAAGGAGGTGGGGTCAAGGAGGTACACTATTTAAGAAGCAACTGTATCCAAAATGATAAGATGTAGTCATTCAACGATATATAGTATCATTTTTTGGACATTTCAGAAAGAAAAAAAACATTTCTTTGGGACGAGTCAACCACAAATATGCGTCATCGTCACACTGAGAAATGTGACTCGTTGAATTTAGCAGGTGTAATATAAATTAGCGTGTATGTGTTAACCTACCTCATTCTTAGGCAAACGGGCAAACGGTTTGATAATGCAGGCCAGCGGCACCTGGCACTGCTTGGCCAGGTCGGCGGTACACGGCAAGGAGTAGGTGGTGCAGCGGATGAACCTGGGACTGGCATGGCCTACAACGGATCAAATTCAGAGTGAAGACAAGGGCTGGGAAAGAATAAATAAATCAATCAAAAATAAATGTTTGCCTCGAAGCTCTCCCGGAACCATGTTTGCGCCACTGTTCGTGTTTTACACGGACAATTATTGCAGGCGCATGCATTGTTGGTCCAGTGAAAATATTGCCCCCCCAAAAAAACAACAGAACATCTGGAAGTGTTTTGTAAGACACTTTCCGATGTGTAACGTACACATAACATGATGTATGAGTGCGCTACAATGACAGTTGACCTAAAATGGTAATGGCTAGCGCGCTAATGCTAATCGCGGTTGCTAACCGTTTAGCATGGGCTAATTTTGTTGTTGTCGCAAATTCTGTACACTGAGTTTATACAATATACTCAGTACCAAAATATGCAAGGGGGGGGGGGCATTACTCGATGGAATAGTCAACTGGATAATCGATTCTAAACAGATTTGACAGTGACAGTCCGAGACAAGAGAAGGATCAAGTTGTTTCAAGGAGGGAGGGAAGCGGGCTACTACCTTGGTCTTGGACCGTGAAGTTGGTGGTGACCAGAGGTGGAACTTGTCCTCTGATGTTGGTGCCGAAGACTTGCCCCCCGTGTCTGGCTTGGTCGTCCTCAATGACTTGGGTCTGGAATCGAACAAGGCATTGACCGATCGACCGATTCGCAGCGGCACAAGTGACGCACGGGCGGTCCACTCACCGTGCTGGGGATGGAGTCCAGATCCAGTTTCTTCTGGGGCGGACCGGCTTGTGGGCCCAGTCCTGCAGGGAAGCCCCCTGGCTGGGGTCCTGCCATGTGGCCTCCCATAAACGGACCTATTCATAAATCATGGCACATATTATCCCGCACCAAATCAAAAGGGTCACCGTTAATGTACCTGCTTGTTGCGGGTACCCAAGTGGACCCGCAGGCCCAGGACCTGGCTGATGGAACCCTCCGGGCCCTGTAGGAGGAGCCGGTCCAGGGAAGGGTCGGCCCATGCACGTGCTTGCCGGCGGGGCCATCTGCGGTTGCATAAGGGGCTGCGCGCCGGCCGGAGGCGGGGGTGCCTGGAAAGGCTGCTGGGCCACGGGGCTCGTCGCGGACGGGGGGTTCTGAACGGGTCCTGGAAGAAGCGAGACGCACCCCGTTGGTTCCCCGCCCGAGGCTGACATTTTTGGGACGGCTTACCGTAGTTGCCCAAGTTCATGGCGCTCATCTGATTGGTGAGCGGCATCGGCGGAGGCGGGGCCGGAGAGGCCATGCTGTTGTACGACGACTGCGCAGCTTGTCCGAAACTGGACGGTGGATACCTAAAAAAAAAAAAAAAAAGAAGAAAAAAAAAAAAGTGAAGGGAATTGCATTTTCTAATTTCCTCGCAGGGAAGCATCCAAACCTTTGTGGATGAGCCCCATTCTGCTGGTTGTTTGGATTATAAGGAATGGACCCAGGAGGTGGAGGCACGCCAGGAGCCGAGGACATCGGCGACTTCAGCGCAGCTAAGCACGCACACACACACACACACACACACACACACACACATATATATATATATATATATATACATACATTGGAATTCTCCTTACTGTCCACACTTGCACATTAAATGGAAAAAAACCAAAGAACGCAAACCAGGGAGCATGAAACAGCGACAGATTCGCAGAAGCAAGATATTTGAGAATTGTTTGATGCAGTCGGCAATGATTGGTGGAAGCAAAATTCTCACTCTGATACGAAAAACACCAGCTGGTAATTTGTAGTTTTAATCAGTCAGTTCACAATGTTAGCAAAGCTATAGGAACACGTTTTGATAGCAAAAAAAAAAACAAAAACAAAAAACTGAGCAAACACTCATTAGATCTTAGTTTGGGGGAAAAAAAAAAAAAAAAAGAAAACAGAAAAAGTTTTCCATGTGCCAAGTAATCAAAAGCAGAAAAAAAGGTCATTTTTACTTTTATACTTAAATCCAATTTAATGTGTACTTTTACTGAAGGAATTGAATCAGTTGTAGTTCTGCTTTTACCGACTCTTTTTTTTGTTGTTGTTGTATTTTATTTTATTTTTTAAGTATCCGTACAGAGTGTGAATACTTTTGCTCCGCATGAGGTCTGCTCACCCGTAGGAGGCCCCGCGTACGCCTGAGGTGCTCCTCCGTAGTGTCCGTAGTGGGGCTGGGCAGGACCGGGCCCGAATCCGCCTTGGTAGCCCCCCAACCCCGGCTGCGCCTGGGAGTACGGCGGTGCGGCAACGTAACCCTGCTGACTCATTTGGACGCTCTTCTCATGCCAAGAACTGGCCTCCGACAGTCTGCGAGGAAGCAAAAGCGCACTTTAAACATTTACCAAACCGATACAAAAAAAAAAAAAAAAAGTTAGCATTGCATATTTCCTTTGGAAATTTAAAACAAAAATCAATACAAACGGTTAAACTGGCATCTATTGGCTCCAGCGATTGGTTGAGTGGGTAGTTAAATGAGTTCAAATCCATTTTGGCCAGTGACGACAAGATCTGATACTTCACACGTGCAACCACGTGCAAAATGGACCTTTGAGATTGCTCGTTGGGAGATAAAGCGGGCGTATCTGCTGGCGTGTTATCTTTTATTATCTATAAGAGGAGCTACTTAATAGGAACACACCCGCATTGCAGAAATACACAATAGCAAGCAACACAAGTCACATTTGAATGCAGTGGGCTGAAGGCATAAGCCAACTAAACACCCGCTGTGTGCCCTGCTGCCACTAGGGGGCTCCAACGAGCAATTAGCCAACAGCCTGGATTATTTGTTTTTATTATTTATTTATTCATTTTTGCAAGTATACATTGTCGTAACAACTAACAAAAGTTACAGGTTTGGATTAAGGTCGTTTATTTTTTATTTTTGTTAGCTTTTGTCCATTTTTATAGTTGTTTTCTTCCATTTTTTTTCCATCGTGTTTTAGGTACCTCTACTCTGTTACACCGTTATTTAGGCATTGTTTATTTATTTTTTTATGCAAATACTGTATAACGCTGTTATCTTTTTAATGCATGCGTGATTTTAGATCAGGGGTAGTCTTTTTTTTAACTTTTTTTTTTGGATTGTAATGCATATTTTATTTGATTTCACAGGCTTGCCGGTAACGGTGCGTCAAATGCACCCGTTGACTGACAGCCCCTTGGTGGTCTACCCCACCCAAAACCGAAACCAAAAGTAAAAGGCATGACAAATGTTTTTGTTTTGTTTTTTTAAAAAAAAAAAAAAAAAAAAAAAAAGAAAAAGAAAAAGGCTGATCACTGTAACACTTGCCACGTCAAACTGTTAGGACAGCTCCAAATTCTTCCCGACGAGCGCAAATGAGGCTAAATACGCTTTTATATTCCAGTCCGATGACATTATGTTTTTATTCGAGACCAATGACATTTAAAAACAAAACAAAAAAAATCCCCACAGAGTGTATCCTGCTAGCTTAGCCCCCCCATAAGTGTCAAGTTTGCCGTTAAAAACTCGTACCACGAACAGACTCGCTCGGTCGTGCATGCGATGCAACGGGTGGGGTGAATACGCGGTGGCCACGCGTGTAAATGTGGCTTGTTGTTTGTGTTTACCTGTGCGATGGGCTTGAGTTGGCCTCGTCTGGTGGATTCGCGGAATGCCGAGTGCCACGTCAAACTCCAAAAGCACCGGGCGGTCGGTGTGACGTCGGCAGAAGGGAAGGGAGGGAGGACAGCAAGCCACTTCCGCTGTCAAAATTACACCGGAAGTTAGCGTTGCAAGCCATACAACAATAGCACAAATAATAAAGGAAGTATGCGTCGAATAAATCGACCAAAACCGACATCAACATGTGTACTTACTTATTTTCTAAATATAAAACTGTGAGCTGGAAAAAAAAAAAAAAAAGTTTTAAAAGGGCTTTTCGGAGACTCGGTTTCTGCTAACTTGACTCGGTTTTTGCTAACTTGACTATTGCAATAAGTAAAAGTACGCATGCGCACATACACTGACTGCTCCTATACGCGTGACGTCGGGACCGTAAAAAGGACACTGGTGCAAATATAAACATAAATATAATAATATTTAAAATCTGTGATATTTTATATATTGTTATTATTATTAATATTATTTTAAAAACAACGTATTTTTAATTTTTATTTTGAATGCGCGCACACGCGCCGCAAACGACGAGACTGAGACCAAAATTCTAACAAACTATAATGAATGACATTTAGTATATAATAAGTAATAATACAATATAAACACATTTTAGTACATAATAATTATATGATATGAAATACATAAAGTGATAACATTTGAATAACATACTTTTATCTGTTTATTTATTTATTTGATTTATTTTTAAGGCCAGGTAGCTGTAATATTTTCACATTCGTTCATGAATAAAATGACCATTTATATACCTCCTGTGAGCTATGACGTCACCTCGCGTGCCGGACTCTGCTCGGATGATGGAGGAGAGGATGGAGGGAGTGGACCTGGTGGGGGTGTTGTTCTAAAATCCTGCTTCGCTGTCTGATTATTCTATGATCTGCTCCGCAGTGGTCCGGATGAGGAGCAGTACGCGCACACAGCATGAAAACTGGGGATTACATCTGCATCACTTTACAAGGTGGCGGGCCCTGGGGGTTCACCCTGGAAGAGGGCCAGGGGGACACCGACGCGCTTCTGCTGGTTTCCCAGGTAACGCTACTTTTCACATGCGTTACAAGAAATTAATCATATCCTGCAAAGTGGAATGCAATGTAGTGGGATAGTTGCTTTTCGGGCTGCGTTTTGGGCGCGTGAGATTCCTCGGCACCCCCTTATATGGTCACGGCCGAGCGTGTGATGATCTGTTATCGCTCCGAAAGACTTTCAAACCAAAGCAGTTGGCTGCAGGGTGAAAGGTATGCGTGTTATGCGGGGGATGTTTGTGCAAAAAAAAAACTGACATTCAAAGTGTGCATCCATGAATTTCGACTCGCGCGTCACACAAAAACAACGGGCATGCTGTATTGGAAGGTAAATAAAGTCAGCAACACATGTCTCTCATCAACTTCCACTCTACATTCCTGACTTTTGCCTCCTTTGCAACACTTTGAACCCAAATTCTGACAATGTAACACACACGCACACACGTACTCTCACACGCACGCACAAAAGCACACAAGGCATTACAGCGTCGGAGCTTGATGGATCCACTGCGAAATGTTCTATCCATATAAGGGAACGTGTGTTTTCCCCTCTTCTGACCTGTGTACAAAATTGATGAGGTCACTTTATTTTTTAAAGCAACAGAAGCAAGAGTTGCCAAAACCAGAAAGTCAACGGCAAACGAGGCATTGCTGTTTATTACGCAGAAAAAAAGGACTTTTTGTCTAATAGCGCACCATGGAAACCTTATTAAGTGTCCGGGCAATCAGCAAATTGGCATTTACGACCGCTAGCCAATCCCGTGTAGGCCGAGTGAGCATGAACTTTTGCGTTCAATTGTTTAAAGCTGCCACGGCCAGCAACTGCCGAGAGCTCGGAAATGACAATAAAGTCGATTTCTGGGTATCTTTTGGGCTCCAGCGTTTGGAGAGAGGGCCAACAACAAATGTTGCACCTCCTTTTTTGGAGGTAAGTCCCAATGGAAGGCACACAGGATTCCTTGTAGGGCCTGGATGCACACTTGGGGTTTTATCAGCTCTATAAAATTGTCCATAAAATCTAATTTCTCGCATACAAGGAAGAGTTGTCTCATTTTATGAGATGCTTTTGTTGGGATGTGTTATGGTTGGTGCACCAGGGTGAACAATTGGCACAGGACTGAACTGTAACTGTATTTATTTGACCTCTTGAGGTCAAGGCCTCCTTCCTAATGTCGCTGTGGTGAAAGGACGACATGGAGTGGCAAAACTGTTTTACTGCAAGTCACTGTCAATAAGGTATTCATTTAATCAGCTTTGTATTTTTTGTGGTTTTTGTTTTTTAAATGCAAACATATTTAAAATAAAGTGTGCTCCTTTCAACAGCCACAATAAATATATGCATTTTATTACTGTTCAATTTTAATGTGTTTGTTACAAGCAGAATACAAGCGTACTTTTGAATTCACTTTTCTGTCCGAGTCGTCATCTCTTTGCAGCCGCCTCCAGCCATGCAAGATTCATAGCACGCTTCTGCTTATTCAAGTTGTCGTATTAATGAACTGTTTTATGGGCTGTGGGAAGCAATTACAAGGGAGCAAAGTCATCCTTCACTGTGATAACCGCCCTTTCAAATGCATCATTCCATTTTTACATAGCTGAACAATGTCTTCTCTGCTGCAGTGGTTGCATTTGGAGGTCAGCGACGTGACTTGTTGTCCTCTGCAGGTGGAGGAAGGCGGACGTGCTTCCCAGGCCGGCGTACGGGAAGGCGACGAGGTGGTGTCCCTGAACGGGGAGCCGTGTGCCGGCGCGGCCCTTTCGCGGGCCCGCGCCCTCGTCGACGCACCGGGCGGCTGCCTGCGGCTGCTCATCAAGAGGTGAGGGGGGACGGGGTCGCGACAACGACTGGCAGCCGCGTTCAAACCCGCCGCCCAAATCTTTTTTCTTCAAATAAGCATCATAGCTACTGCGCAACATTGCAAAAACTTGCCTTTAAACAAGTAATACAATTATTATTGTAATATCAAATTATTATTGTAATATCAAATTTAATTATCTGCCAATAGAAGAGGAAAACTTGACCAGGGCATCATTGTGACATCTGATTTTAGATGTCTTAATGGGATCAAGCGCTATAGAAAATGGATGAACGGAATGGAATGTGCTCTGGTGGATTTAATAGCAGCATCTCATCTCCTAATGTAGATCGAGAGGCGAGAAGGAAGCTTTAAAGCTGAGGGAGCTCTACATATCCGAGTCCCGGGACGACATTTCTGATGGGGGGCTGCTCAGGGACCGCACCGGAGTGACGCCCCGGCTGTCCTTTTCCCAGCAAACTGTGGACAACGTGAGCTGTACCTCTCTTGGAAGCGCCCACGGCGTCGAGGGCGAACATACCGCCACCGGCGCCACGCGGGCGGCACCTCCGTCCCCCGGCCGAAAGCCGCTCAGCCGGCACGGTGTGGTGCAAGCGAAGGTGCCAGCAGCATCAGCAACACCAGGGAGGGGCATCCTGGGCGGCGGAGTGGGAGGCCCCGGGGTGTGCGCCGGATCCCCAGCCGTGGGAGGTGGGCCCTGCGAGCTCCCCGGCTCTTTTAGTGTCGCTTTCCAAATCCCCTCAGATGAGGGAACGCCCGCCGAGGAGCAGGATTCCGATTCCGATCAGGAGAAACCCAACAAGCACCGAGCGAGGCACGCCAGTGAGTACGCTTATTGGAATTTGTTGATTCTGTGTGTGTTTGTGTGTGTTAAAGGTTATTTGACAACATCATGTGTGCATTTCAAAGCATGATGTCCACTGTGTCCAAAAATAGAAACTGCAGCTGGCGGCCATTCCTCAGAATGAACGTCCCGATCTGAAACGATCCCAAACTGCGGTCAACAAATAAAATCGATACAACAGATGGTAGTTACCTCGGCACGTTTTTTTTTTTTTTTTTTTGCGAGCTGTTGCGGAGGCCATAAATACACCCGCGACGCGTCGATGATGCCTGCAGAAGTGCGGCCCTTTGACAGACACCAGCATGTGCGCCCCGAAGCCGTTACCTGATCCTCCCCTCCGAACGGTCGCTTTTAGTGAGCTAAAAGAGTGACTTGGACGCTCACTCGCGCTGTCCTCGCCACCTTCAGGTTAGTCTTGCAGGAAATTCAAACAAATGCTCGTCCTCTTATCATTAAATGGTTTAAAGATCGCGGTCAATGCGAAATACATAAATTGCAGACTTTTTGGGCATTTCCAAGCCATTTAAATACTTGAATGTGAGTGAATTTGCAAGCACTTTTATGGGAATGCTGATTTAATGCGTCGTGTTCTCCGCAGCTCAGCCACGGGTCAAAGACTTTTGTAATTGCTTTGCGGCTTTATGACTTACAAATGAGGGGGAGTACATTGCTCGGGATGGAGAGATGTGTCTGGACAAAGCAGTTCAATAGTTTATTAGTATTTGTTTGTTGTAAGTCGCAGATCCATTGTGTAACACCAACTAATGCATGGTCTGTTGGCGTTGTAGTTACCTATTGTTGACTTCTCCTTGACCGGAAAAGCTGTCAATCAATGTGTCTCCCCGCAGGGCTCAGGCGCAGCGAGAGTCTGTCCGAGAAGCAGGTGAAGGAGGCCAAGTCCAAATGTAAGCGGATCGCCCTTCTCCTTAGCGCCGCGCAACCCAACCCCAACAACAAGGGCCTGTTGATGTTCAAGAAGCACCGGCAGAGAGCCAAGAAGTACACCTTGGTGAGCTACGGCACTGGAGAGGACGAGCGAGACGACAGCACCGAAGAGGACGAAGAGAACACCCGGGGGGGCATCCATGTTGTTGAGTTCACGCTCGCTGATCAAGACCGGTCGGATTTAGAGAAGCATTTCCTCGCGAATGCCCGCGGCGGCAAAGGCGTGCTGACGATCTGCCTGGATAAAAGTCTCCTTGACGTTGAGCGGAAGGAAACTCCCATGGAGTGTTTGCCCGACACCAAGGGCAAAGGCGCCCTCATGTTCGCCAAGAGGCGCCAGCGAATGGACGAGATTGCGGCCGAGCACGAAGAGCTCCGGCGACAAGGGATGCCCGTGGAAGGGGCGCAGAAAGTGAAACCGGCTTCCGCGCAGCCCACCGCGGAGGACCACGCGTACATGGATGTGAACCTGCACCAGCAGCGCCAGTACCAGCAATTCCAGGAGCAGCAGTACTATGAGCAACAACAGCAGTACCAACAATATCAGCAGCAGCAGCAGCAGTATGAGCAACAGCAATTGTATCACCAAGACCAGCAAATTCAGTTTTCTGGAAATAGGTCGGTGAAACAGCAAAGCCACGAAGCGCAAAGTTCGTCCGGCAATCGTACCGCAAAGCCCTTTTCCGTACAAAACATCGCAGCGACCCCTTACTCTCCTGCAGCAAGTGGGACTAATCAATATTCTACGGGCCAAGGAGAGCAGATCGCTTCCCGCGATGAGCGCATTTCCACGCCTGCCATCAAGTCGGGCATTCTGGATTCAAAGAGGAGAAATATCGGCAAGCCCATGTTCACATTTAAAGAGCAACCGAAGATGTCACCTAATCCCGAGTTGCTGAACCTCCTTAACATGAGTTACAAGAAGATGGGTTTTGAGTCAGGACCCGAGGAAGACTACCTCAGCCTTGGTGCTGAGGCTTGTAATTTCCTTCATTCCTCAGGGTCGAAACACAAGACTCCTCCACCAGTGGCCCCAAAGCCTTTGATTGATGCCAGCACTGCCCCCTGGTCTCCGCAGATGGAAGTAACCAACCACGACACGCCTCAGCATGCTGAAAATAGTGCATCCACACCTGCTGTAGCCCCTGCCGCAGAGACCACCCCTTCAAATGACCAAGAGCCAACCTCTACTGTGCCTGCCCCTGGGCCCTCTCCCCCTCAAGCCCAGTTGGAAGCCCCTGCCAATGCTGGGACACAGCAACAACAAACATGGCCTCCTTCTGCACCCGAAACCCAACAACAGCAAGTTACCGTCCAAGAGGGAAACGGTCAGGTCAGGTCTTCCCCACAAGCTGAGAGCAACGCTGGAAGAATTTGGGATACTGCACAAGTAGCCCAGCAGCAACCTACAATTTCCTGTTATCCCCAGCCACAGGAACCACACCTAAGTCAATCCACTCTACAATTGCAGTGGGCGACACCTCAACCCACTCACTGTCAAGCGCAGTCTCAGCCCCCTACCGATACTTGGACACCTCAAATTCAGGCCTCCTGGAATCAAGCAGAGCAAGCGGAGTCACACGCTCAACCTTCCTGGTGTCAACCCCAAGATCCACCACAGTCTCAAACACAACCAAACTGGACACACACTCCAGTGCCACAAGTGCAGCAAATGCCACCAAACTGGGTTCAACCGCAAGAACCGATGCTGCAGCAGCAGTCGCAGGTTTCCTGGGCCCAGCCTCCTCAAGTAGACTCTCAACCGATATGGGGGCTAGCCAAATCCCAAGATCCTTGGGTTCAACCAGAATCCCAACCACAACCGCCATGGGGTCAACCAGCACACCAAAAAGCCTGGTCACAGACCCAAGCATCAGATCAACATTGGGCTCCAGCTCACCCACAAGAACAACCTCCAATTAATACCTGGCCTCCGTCACAACCTTCTTGGACCCAAACAGCCCAAGCACAACCACCGACACAGCCTGTAGCCGGTTTGAATCCGTGGGGGCCGGTTCCTGCCCAGCCTCAGCCACAGCCATCTTGGGCCATGCAGCCTGCGGAACAGGTCCAGTGTCCCGCTACTTCCTGGGGGGCCCAGCAAGGTCCGGTGCAACATCAGCCGTCCTGGGTCCAGTCCGATCGTCCGCAGCCACAGCCGACCTGGCAACAAGCACCTTTGAAGACAGCGCCGCAGCCTCCGATGAGTGCGTGGCCGCCGGCTCAACCTCAGACCCCCTCCAGTGCCTGGGCACCACAGTCCCAACAAACACCTGCGGCCAACGCTCCACCTTTGCCCAAGCCTTGGAAAACCCAACAAAACCGGGACCCTGCAGAGAATCAACGCCTTCACCTCTGGTCAGAGAGTTTCATCCCCTGTCAACCCCTTGGCCACCGTCTTGAACCCGTCGTCGGCCGGTTCGGCTTACGAGATGCCGGCCGTCCGAGGGAAAGGAGCCGACATGTTTGCCAAGAGGCAGTCTCGCATGGAGAAATACGTGGTGGACTCGGAGACCGTGCAGGCCAACATGGCGAGTCGATCCGCGTCGCCGGCTGCCTCCTTACCAAACGAGTGGAAGTACACACCCAACGTACGTGCTCCGCCCTCACGGGGTTTCAATCCCATCCAGTCCCCCTCTTATCCGCCGGCCGCGTCAAAACAGCCTCCTTCTAGTGGCCCTATGTCCAAAGCCAAGAAAAAAGGCAAACAAGGACCTGCCCCGAAACCGCTCGATGTAGTCGACGTTATGAAGCATCAACCCTACCAACTTAGCGCTTCGCTCTTTATATACGGGCCTGCAGCAGAAGCGGCAAAGGAGCCTACTCCTAAGCCCGGCGGTGCACCTCAGAACCAGCAACCGTATGAGCAAAAGGCCCCAGTTCAGCCAGCTAGAACATTTAGTGCCTCGTACCCCCAGCAGGCCTACGAAGGCAACTACCAGCCAACCGCTAACGCTTATCCCCCCACTGATCCTTACCAGCAATCTTCTGGTGGTCCTTACTGGCAACCATATAACCAACAAAGCCCTCAATTACCAAATCCCCAGTACCCGCTTCCACAGGTCCCCTACCAAGCAGCTGGTAGTCCCCCTTACTGTTCACCTCCGACAATAGGCTTCCAGCAGTCGCCTCCCGCTAACGTCGCACCAAGCTTCCCTGTAGCTTCGCCGCCCGGCTCTACAAGCAGCGGCAACCCTAGCGCGGCGCCGAAACCAAAGTTTACGGCGCAAAAAAGCTCCGCTCAGGTGTGGAAGCCCACGGTCGCTGAGAGAGAGTGATTCTTGCTCCTGATAGTCTGTGTGTACATTTTACGTTTGTAGGAAGGGCTTTCGTATTTGAAAAATTAAAACCCCAAAGCGGTGGTTAAATTCAGAATGTAAGTGAGTCGGATGGGTATTAAATGAGTAAACAAAGAAGTAGATGATACCGGATAGGCTGAAAATGGACAGTGACGTAAGATGATGTCATGAAATCTCAGGTTGCAAATCAATACAAACGAGTGCCACCGTCCAAATCAAAGCTCAAAGGTGAGAAATGAATCAAATTTTGAGTCTTGAGTTGATTTGCCCTGCAGTACCTCAGTCAAGTCAATTTATTTTAAGGTTTTTTTTTTTTTTTTTTTTTTTGTCACCTGTTGCATCACGTTGGCTGTTATATTTAAACTGTGGTGCGTCGATAGCCGGCTTGAATTTCAACTTGAGCCACTATGACCCCGATTAATATATAATATACAATAAATATTCAAACAGTGCTGTTATATGAATAGATAAATGATGTTCTTCCATTTATTTATTTATGTTTGCTCCTCAGTTGCTATGTTCTACATGTTTTGTTCTGTACCCCACCTTTCTCCTTTGTTTTCTTCTTGACACGGCGCACTTTCTGTACCCTTCACTGCAGTGCCATTAAAACAAACTCTTCTCCTCCTTTGGCTTTCTTTTCTTTTTTGTTTCATTCTGCATGCATTCTGGGCTTCTTCTACCTTCTGTATATGTTGAAAATAAACCAAAATGTCACCTTATAAACTTTTGGAACCACATGACTAGCCTCTCAAAGCAGATTTTCAACACAAGGATATTGGGTATGCCTTTCTACCTCACTCACTGGACAAAATTTTGCCTAAATAATATTAGATTGGTTTCTGCTTCTCTTGCACTTTTACCTTTCACCACATGGGTGCAGCATTGTACCTCCTGCATTTAGTGAAAAAGGATAAGTGCTATAAACATGTCTGGGTCTTTTTCCCCCCCCCCCCCTCAGGAAACTGGCAGACGGTACTCTCTGTCCCCTCCATGTAGAGCGTCCTCTACAGGCCATCAGTCTTCCTCATCCAGACATCCGGCTCAGGGGTCCAGGCAGACTTCCTGGCTTGAGAAGAGCCCGAAAGCCCTCACGCCCTGGGAGGCCGCGTCCCACCACCCCCTAGGCCTGGTCGATGAAGCCTTTGCCTTCCAGGACCTCCAGCAGAACCTGGCCTCCAGCGTTCGCCTGGCGGCCCAGCGTAAGCTCGCCCCCGAGCCTCCTGCCCAGTGGACGGCCCGAGCGTCCCCACAGAAGGCGGGCGCCCGCTGGGGCCGGGGTCCCGGTCGGGGGGGTGTCTCCAGCACTGGTGGGCGTGTCGGTTACGGGTCGCTGCCCAGAAAGTGGCAGCCTCCTAGGTCTGTGACCCACATGGGGTCCCCGTCTGAGGGTAAAAGGCCCCCACGGGGACTGCACAGGTCTCTACACAGCACCGACTGCAACTGGGAGCAGTGAGACGCAAAGACTCTAGAAACTTTGCATGCCATAAAATGTATTAAAATCACATACCTGTAGAAACTTAGAATTGATTTATTGAATGTGACGACCATTAGTTTCTACCTATTCTATTCGTGTGCATCCCCCTTTTTTTTCCACTTTTGCGTTCATTTCACTTCATTTTTGCAGTGGTAGTTCCTATATAGCATGCTTATTACTAGCCTCCTTCCATATTTCCAAAATAAAGACAACATAGCGCCAGATGCTTTTTTTCCCCCGTTTGCTTGTTCTTTAAAGCAGTTTTCCCCCAACCTAATGGGTCCGAAAATTAAATTAGATTAAAAATATGTACCCCAAATAACATATCTTTGTTCATCTATCTATGCCAGCGATTTGTAGTGACAGGCCGAACAATTGAATGCTCTTCCACTAGATGGCAGAAGGTACAATTATGGTGTGAATGCACCTGTTGTCATTCATATTTAGAACAGAATAGCTTGATGTCCAACTGCGCACTGGCGGTATCACATTCTGACGGTACGATAACCTTGAGCAAAAATACCACCGTTTCACAGTATTGCAGTATTGAAATTACAGCTCTAAAATGTATCATTCTGAAATGTTTAGGTAATTAACCACAACAGCTTTTTTTTTTTTTTTTCATTGAACACAATTGAATTTTTGAAGAGCATAGCAAATATTTGTTGCACTCGTAAACATAATAATAATAATAATAATAATAATAAATATTTGTTCTCAGCAAAAACAAAAATTTTATTACATGCAGTAAGTCAGACTAAAAATCCAGCTGTCGTGATATTGAACGGGTACGCAATGGCGCGAGAAAAAAGTCATAGACGTGCAAGCACCTAAATTTAATTTGAGCTTCTTTGGCAGAAAATAAGTCTTGTGCGGAAACTAGCTGATGTTAGCCACGCTAGTTAGGGACATTTTGAAACCTGTTACGGGGCCATGTTCAAGTAAAAAGTCCATTTGTGAATAAATTGAGAGAGAGAAAAAAATCCTTATTTCAGTCGTTATACTTTTGTGACATTTGTTTTTGGTAGTGTAGAACGGTAATGGTTGGGAAACTCTGCTTTAAGGGGCCAAACAATTTCATCGTTACACCAGGACTTGCAGTTCCCCAAAGATTCAGATTTTCAATGAACAAGCGTTGTCGCTCGCCCTTCGACTGTAACAACCTAAATTTAGCCCCCCGTCACTTGTTAGCGACATACCAATGACAACATACTGATACCCACCGACCCACCCGCCCACTCATTCAGTCACTCCGTGAGCTCGGGCCCCAGACCCCCGACCCCTCCCCTGGTCCCCGTGCAGTGCCGGTGCCCACTCAGCTCGAACCGTCCACTTTTTTCCCTGCGCTTCGAGAGGATCTCGTCCTTCAGGGCAGGTAAGCGACCGACCGCGCAGGTACTGCTTCACTATGCACCTTTTCCTGTCAATCACTTGCCTTCATTGCCAAAATAGATACAGACAAAAGAATTTGGACACCGGTGTCCGACGAAGCCTGCGTTTTAACGGACCGAGGTTATTTCAGGAGATGTGCTAACTTTGCTCTTTTGTATGCCCTGATAAGTTAGCTTGGATGTTGTGCATCGAGTTGCCCCAGGTCATACTATTGTGTCCTCGCCAATTCCCAGGGTCAGCCATGTCACTTTTCTCCACCGTGACGTCCGGGGAGAGGAAACTTCAGGCCGCAGCGATCTGCAGGGAGATTCAAGCCCAGGAAGGTAGTCGTTTGCTTGTTTGTGTGACTTCCCCCGCATCTTTTTGCATCACTAATCACTCAAATCGGTGTAAAGGGTACATTCAAGTACACAAAAGTTGTAGATTTGATACAGCAGTATCCTTTTGGTGTCAGAAGTGGGATTCCAGAGTGATCCAACACATTTTCCACGTGCTCAAGTAGTTCAATGGGATAATTATTCACAGGTCAAGGGCACTAAAGTAGTAACTTGCCATTGTAGCCTTAAAAGTACAATTTTTGTACTCTTTTGATGTCAGAAGTGGGAATTTTCCCGTCCCGAGCCCGCCTACAAGTAAGTAAATGAATACTTTTCAGGCCCAATGTAACCAATCCCTTTTGTCGTTGTCGTCTCGAACACGTTATTTGAGGCGAGGACAACTGCTGCCTGGCACGAGGGAGGCTCCCGAATGCCACCGACAGCTGAGACGGGGTACGGTACACTAGCGCGCGGGCCCCCCTGCTCGAACCCTCTCCCGCTTCTCTGCGCAGACGTGGAGGTGGACCTCGGCAAGAAGGTGAACGTGCCTCAGGACATCATGCTGGAGGAGCTGTCCCTGGCGTCCAATCGGGGCTCGCGGCTCTTCAAGATGCGCCAGAGGCGATCGGAAAAGTACACCTTTGAAAGCGTCCGCAGTGACGCCGACTCACATCTCAACGTAGGCACCGATTGCATCTCATTACACCGATGTGCCTGATGTTTTGACCCGCAAAGAAGCTTTTTCACCTTAATATAAACACAGTGGTGCCTGGAGAAACAAGTGACCAGAATTTTTCGAGATATGACCCGGGAAACGCCAATGAATAGAATCTGTTAGACAGACAATATCACAATACTTAACGGGTATTTTTGTCTTTTTCCTGTCTGAAAGCGACTGAAGACAGTGAGGACCAAACACCTCCATGTATCACCACATGTCTGTAGTATACTGCCCCCAACTGGCCAAGGCGTGCACAACAGAAGGAGCAGCACAATGTCCATTGAATTAAAACAAAAAAATGTGGCAAAAAAAAAAAATATATTTCTTTACATTCTATTTAATTATGTCTGTATGTTTTTATCAAATACAATTTTGGGAGGCTCGTTTTGCTTATTGAAAAGACATTATTTCCCACATTTTTGTTTCTGGGCGGATTAAGGCACCACTGTACTGTACAGTATTGAAAACATAACTATTGTTTAAAATGCAGTAAAACGTTAATATTTACAGTATATAATCTAATTTAAGCAGGATTTTCATTCTCTTTGGGCTCTGATTGGCTGCTGGTGACGTCACTTTTAGTTTGGATTGCGCCCTCCGATGGCCCCCTAAGCGTCCTGCATACCTTTATCATTACTGTAGAGTATTTTGTGGAAATTTTCTACCTGCATTTTTTGGAGCGTTCAATTTTTGCTTGTTTAATTGACTTGGAATATTTTTATTAGTCAGTTTTGGCTGGATTACAGTGCCAGGAAATCCCCTCCTTCCCGCCACTCCACTCCCTCTTATCTTTCAAGTGAGAAGGCCTGGCATATTTCTGCTTTGTTTATCGCTCAGAAACGAATGGAGGGATTTTGTTTCAAGTTGTCAAACATTTCCTCAGGAAGTTCTGGAGTAAATCATCATTAATATCCTTCACGGGGATGACTGGGCCGCAGCACGTCAGGAAAACAATTAGTTGTTATGTCCTCCTAGGACAAGACGGACTCACGAGCTGATAATGTGAATTCCGCAGAGGACCGCAACTCTGCTGAGAACGGCTCGGGCGGAGACCGGGCTTGCGCGCCAGAAGCTGCAAAAATGCCAGATCCACACAGCATCGCCCCTGGTAGGCCACGCCGGTGATAAAACGCAACACAATGACGCAGCTATAGTGAAAGCCAACCACTGACATTTCATTATTAGTTTTTAGAAAATTCAGCCCCCGAAGCTAGTTTCACATGGGAACATGACATTTGTTGGCCATGAGTAGTCTTAAAAAAAGTCTCAAGAATTGCTTTGTAATGACTATTATGAGATCATTTTAGTCATTTACAAAGGGGTCATTCTAGGAACAAAATGAGATTTTGTCTGATTGCTCCCAAATTTGAACCAGGTATACTACACAGATCAATTCCGAAACATTTGGAGTTTTGTCATGAAGTTGGATTTGAGTGAAGTTGGACGACTTGTGTTGAGAAAAAAAAAAAATACAGTAAAGCCTTGCAGCCACAGTGTGAACAGAGGATATCCTGGCTTAAACATTGCCCCCGTTCCTCACACTCACGGTCCTGGCGCAGTGTAGCTAGCTGAAAGCATTATGGGAACCCAGAATTCTTTCTGGTGATGCTTTCAATACAGTACTGTAGTTGTAGAAAATCAAGCTAAACGTTGCTCTTTACTTACATTTGTTCCTGTCGATATTGTTACGAGAGCATTATTTGTGACTTTATTTCATAAAACTCTGACTATGGCTTGTGTTTCAAACAGTGGCTTTGTGGGTATGTTCTTCGAATTCTGAAGCAATTTGGTGACTTCTGTGAGTCATTGCTGCCACATTAAAATCATATAGCCAATAAAGCTAATTGTACCTGAGATGTGCAGGTGAGGAGCTGCACTACACTGACTGATATAAAATTTGCTAGGCATGTCTGCCATGAGTAGCCCCACAAAGAAATTCTCAAGTCGGTATGCCCGAAAAGGTATTTAA
This sequence comes from Phyllopteryx taeniolatus, assembly GCF_024500385.1. Classification (NCBI taxonomy): domain Eukaryota; kingdom Metazoa; phylum Chordata; class Actinopteri; order Syngnathiformes; family Syngnathidae; genus Phyllopteryx; species Phyllopteryx taeniolatus. The sequence goes on along the minus strand of NC_084524.1, from coordinate 6,589,813 downwards.
AGTTGAACTTGTCATTGAAATTTTGTCAGATGGCTATCATATTGAAACTAAGCATACTAAAATAGAAACAATTTAAAATTGCGAGGTCGGCAGTGCACTTGACTAATTCATATTTGGTACTGTTTTGCCCCACAATCCACTGATCTATTTCATCTCAGCTGTCAGGGTCTCCTCTTTTTTCGGACCGCGTGCTTTGAAATCAGCTCGGACCATCTTCCAAGGGCACGTGATCCACGGGGCGACCTTTTCCTGTCCTGTTTGATAACGGACGCCCTCGACCCCCCCTTGCCGCTGCTCCATGAAGCATAATCCATGAGCACAGATCGTCTCCTTCCAAAAAACACTGTAGACTTCCCCACAGGTCTGTTTGGTCTCTGCTTCCCCCCCCCCCCCCCCTCCCCCGAGGGTAAAAACATAAACTCAGGAAGGAGAATTGTTTATTGTGAGCGCTTCGGACGTGACACGAAGTCCCCTCTCGTTATGTAAGCCGCCCACCCTCCCCCATGTCCCCTCCCTGAGTGAAGCACCGGCTTTGAAGGATACTTCTTTGGATAGGCCTGCCTCTCTCTCTCTCTCTCTTTTTCTTCCCAACACTTGCACACATGAGTTGCTTTTACTTAAAACTCATTCACTGCCAGCCTTCCCAGTTAACGTGGATATTTGACTTCTAAAGCAGTCTATGGCAGTGAATGGTGCAGAATAAAGTACCCCAAAATCTAATTATGTTTGGTTTGCAATATTTTTAAGAATGTATTTCCCTTTATGCTTTTATTTGTAATATATTTTTTATCATGTTTTAATTTATTTCTCATTTTTAATATTTTTCTTTTTTTAAATTTCAATTTAAAAAAAATTCCCATTTAGTCTATTTGAATATTTAAGATAGCAATAATAAATATATTAAATTTTTAAATTAAAATCCCTCTGAAGGTGTCTTAAAACTGAGCAATCAGCAATTTTGGATTGGTTTGTTACTATACCTAATGTTGTGGGTTTACAAGCAATTTTAAACAAACGATCAATAAGTTCATGAAATATAAAAATGAAAATACATTGTTAAAAAATGTTATTGATTGAAATCTTTATTTTCGTTTGAACAGCGAGATCAAACAAAACGCATTCAAACCTACCCCTATCCGTATTTCCATATGATTATAACTATTAATGTGACATATAGTAGTAATACATATTTACTGTGTATTGCAACCCCTTCCTCCTTGTATTTTGTAAAAATGCTTTGTTTGCTTGAAAACCGGATGATGACATTTCGGTGATCAACCATGGCCTCGTCTACTTTCTGCCATGCGACCCCGCAGGGTACGGAGGTCCTTTGAAAGACGTCCCACCTGAGAAGTTCAACAGCACGGCCATACCAAAGTCCTACCACTCGCCGTGGGACCTGGCTCTTATCAGGGATCCGGTCTTGACTGACGCTCTCACTGCCGAACCGGAACCACCGGCAGACCTGCCGGGCTACAAAAGCTTCAATAGGTGAGCTGGGCGAAGGCACCGACAGAATAGGAGTGGGTGTGCCCTTCACTGACACGCTGTCGCCTTCAGAGTGGCCATCCCGTTCGGCGGTTTCTCCGAGGCGGCCTTCGAGACCCCGAAGGCGGAGTTCGCCCTGCCCGACTACCCCGAGCTCAGAGGGGACACGGTCGCTCGTCGCCCCTCCTTCAACAGGGCCGCTCTGGGGTGGCAGTCTACGGGCGCTTCGGTCGCCCTCCACGTCGCGTTCCCGGAGACCGTGCTCGCCCCTGAGTCAGATGACCTTTGAACCTGTTCAGAACTGTCAGAGTGAGGTAAATCAATCTGTTGGCTTAGTCATAAATAAGCTTAAATGTATAATAATATGCTGAGATACTATTTTAGCTCAATAAAATTGGGTTCAATGCATTATTTTACTTTTATTATCTCAGCTGTTTGTTGTTTGGGAGCAGAATTACACAACAATCCACTGGATTTTGGTGGACTAAATATCCAGGATTTGTCACTTTTTTAAGTCTGTAGGCAACCCATTAAGATCTGGTGCAAATCTGGGTCATAAGGATTCCCCCCCCCCCCCACCACCCAATGATGAATTAAATGATAATTTGACATTCAATACAACTTGACACAAGCAGTGTCTTCTTTTGGGCCGGGAACTAAATCGAAACTGAGCCGTTTCGATTTGAATTGCAATTCCTGCCGCGGCGGCTGAAATGAGCTCAAACTCTCAAGAGGCTTTGCCATGTCGAACATGCAACTGTGCAGCCTCGCAGCAGGGAATCATTTCACTTATCACATCGTGGCGGCACGCTGGAACACACCTCCAGGTCACACACACACACAAAATGCTGACACATCAATTGGGTGTCAGTGGCATGCCGTCTTTCCAGGTTTGAAAATATCTCATCTTGTAACAACACTGTAAGCCTGAACTGATTTTAATTGTTTTTTAAAAAATTATATTTATTCTATTTTGCCAGAAATTTGCATTCGGAAAACAGCTTGACATTTTTTTTTTCCTGTGTAGTATTCCATATATTTTGTTTTAGAAAAAAATCAGTTTTTATACAGGCTGTATGTTATTTATTTATTATGTTTTAAGCTTTATACAGATTATCAATACAAAATATGCACGTGAAGTGCAGGTATAATTTTTTTTCACGTTCTACACTGTAGTATCTGTGAAAGTGTATTGCCTTAAAAGCGGGATTGAGGTTGGAGTCGGCGAATGAGAGAGCTGAGGATAGCGCCGGCTGGTAAGTAGCTAGCTGTTAGCTAGTCTGTGCATTGAGTCAATCGACGTAAAAGTAAATCAATTATTATGTGTTTGTTTTCTTACCGTGAGTTCAATAAAGCGATTGAAAGTACACCGGTGACTGTCTACCCTTTACCGCCTGTGGAGGGATTACAATTGGTTATAACTAGCGGTGGTAGGCTAGATTAAATTCGCTAAACTATCTTGACTTTGCCATAGATGTGCAGCTTTGTAAGACAGTTCTGCATTGCAGTCGGCACGTTGCACTTTCAAGTGTGGACATTTTCTGTCTTTGATGCACACGTTCATCCTGGCTCACGCACGTGATTTATGACGACGATATTATTTATGATTTAAGTCAATTTTATTGTGAATCTCATATTGTTAGTACATTCCAAGTGTCAGTCAGTCGGAGACTGCTTGGAACGTGTCCACTCGCTTTCCTACCCGCTCCCCTGCTGTCCAGTATTGAATCTCTCTCACTGGCTCTCTTTTCGGAAGGTAGCGGTGCTGCAAGTCTCGCCTACTAAATGTATTTAGCGACCCTCTGCATTAACACAGATGCGTGGACTCCGTTTGAACTGTGATCGTAGCATTTATCAAAATGACCAAACGGGAAATAATATTGGCACGGGCCTCAGCGTAGGCCACCAGTCAAGGAGGGCGGAGGGGAGCCAGACAATTCGATTATTATTGTCTGACTGGTTTCCCCTCAGGAGGGTTTCACTCGGCATGAGTCAGCAGAGTCACCGTTAGATGTTGGCTTCACAGCTATGTGCTCTTCTTTTTATTTTATTTCATTTTATTGGTTTCATGTAGAAAACAAAACAGTGCATTTAGCACACAGCTAAGCACAGCAGTTCCTGTGTCATTGTCTCCACTCCCTCGGGTTCCACTCAGCAAGCTCAACGGCAAGCGAGCGTGCTGACTGCGGCAAAAACAACATGATCCCCAAGCGTACGTGGGACAAGCGGAGCAAAAGCCGCAAGGGCAGTACGCAATACGCAGTGAGAAAACATCTTAGTTGGCCTGAGCATGTCTGGATGCGGGACGTAGACCTCCAATGTCAGTAAACTTCGGATGACAGACGGTCGCAGCAGGCGTCGGTTCTCACGGGAAGGTGCAAAGCCTTTCGGGATATCTAAAAATACATACGCAGACCTTGGGGGTCAGCCGGGGTGGTGTTGGGTGACGTGGCAAGCTCCTGAAACGAGGTGAAAAGACGCAACTGGCCGGAGCGGTTTGCCAAATGAGGTCGTTTTGAATCGTCGGTCGTTGTCGCAGAAATGATTAAGAAGCTTTAGGGACCAATTAGAGTCCTGGTACAACAGGTTGCAGCCAAGGGACTCTGCTACGCACCTGACAATACATCTCCCATCATAACCAACTGTATTATCAATGATTTTCAAAGTGTGGTACGACTACCATCAATGCTACAGAGGCTCCCTCTAATGGTACGCAAAAGAATCACTGCCCAAGTACAGTTCAGTTGTATTTAAGCTTTAAGTTCAATACTTTTGCATTTAATGTTTTCAAAAAATATGAATTTAGGTACAGTTTCTATTTAACTTTTGAATCATTAAGAGTTTTAAAATTATAATCCATTTAAGCGCAGCGTTGATGTTCAAACTGTACGTAATGTTACAGTGGCTCACAATAAAATTAAATATACGTTTTAGGAATAAAACCGCTTTCTCGTTTACTACTACTACTAGCCTACTCCACGATGACATTTTAATGTTGGTCATGATAATGGTACTGGAAGAGCTAAGTATTTTTGGGGGATGTAAAAAGTTTGAGAAACACTGCTATACATTATATATTCTACACTACAGTAGTTTTAGTTCTCCAAAGAACACAGGTAACTAAGAAGTAAAAACATGTTTTTCTAAGGGCTATTTCATTTCTTTTATTTTATTATTGTTGTTATTATTTTTGCATAACATTACCGTTTGTTTCTTCTGCCAGACACTTGCTCCGGAAAAACTGTATTTTTTATTTTATTTTTTTCCAATTTGAACGTAATTTTGGGGTATTTTCTGAATTTATTTCATAAAACTCTGACTGTGGCTTGTGTTTTAAGTAATGGATTTCCAGGCATGTTCTTTGAATCCTTCAAGCAATTTGGTCCAAATAGGCCTCCGGAATTTGGGAGCTGTTGGGAGCTGCCATGAACGGAAACGAACATTCGAAGGAGTAAACGTGCACGGATATGGCTTGTTATGAAGGCTTTTGGCTGGACTCCAGCACCAGAGGTACACGGTCAAGTGGCAACAAGGAAGTGATACTTATGTCATCCACTTTTCTGCAGTAAGACCACCAAAAAAAAAATAAAAAAAGAAAAGAAAAAGCGCATCATCGCCCAGCCTGTTCTCGGTGACTCAGGAAATAATGACGGCATCGTCACGGCAGCACACAAGTAGCAGATTTGTCGTGTCATGACGCGCCCAACCGGAAGCGGGGAAAACATCGTTGAATCTTTAAATTCGGCCCGGTTAAATATGGCCCAATTGGCTACCTCCCAAGACTGCCAATGTGGCGTTTGGATCGCTTCGATTCAAACACTTTGCACTTTTATTAAATTTGAAACTTGATTGTTCACATTATAAAAAGTTCATGAACTCACAGTATTTTTTTATTTTATTTTGACAGAAATTCTCAATGTTTGCATTGAGAAAACTTCATGATGTCACAGTGGTTTCATTTCAATGTTTTACTTTATTTTTATTTACATTAAAACATTAGCAGAACACTTCTTCTGCATCTCCTCCCGGGCACACCTGCGCTTGAGCTCCCCTTGCGGTGGGGAGGAAGTACGGCAACCAGTGTTTTCCATTCTTGGACCCAGAATATAACAGTGAAAATGTTGAATATAAGTAAAATAACTACTGAAATTATTGATCATTCCATGGCTGGAGGAGGGGCTTGATGTTGACGGCCTTGGTTGCCGGGTCAGAAATTTTCTCCGTTCTCTTTGAACACACCTTGTGCTATGCAGCGCCCCTAGTGGCGAGGAGGATCTATAGCCACGATTGAGCCACAAGATAGCAGTGAGTCTAATGTAAATAACACCAGCATATCAATAAATATTGAAACCAAGAGTAAACATTGCAGAGAGAGACAATCTCCTTTTTCACAAACATTTTCCCACATGCCGCAAGTTATTCAGTCATTTAAACGCGTTATCGCCACGCTCCGAAACTTGCAATTATTTCGAAGGGAAACGTTATATACGTCCTGCAGGGAAATGCGCGGAAGGAAACCCTTCGGTCTCTTCAACGGAGTCCTTTCAAGTACTTCCTGGGGAAAGACTGGACCGGGCTGATACATTGTGACCCCCCTCACCGCACGCACGCTAAATCATCGTAGGCGGTTTCCTTTCGCCTTGATTTACTTGAAAGTGGATATACACCACTTGCACAATGCAAAGGGATCCAATACAAGCGCTGTATGGCACATTTTGCATTTAAAACGCTCCCTTTTGATGGACACTATCAGAGAATTTCACGATGTTTTTAACATTGGGGAATATCCGTATCTGAAATCGAATGTGACTGATTTTCTAGTGATAAGTCGGTCAACGAAATGGAAAACAGTACAAGTGGAAAGCAACATTATTATTAAAATTAATAAAATGATTTAATTATTAAAATTATTCAAACAATTGAAAACTATACCACAAAAACTCTAAAAATATACTATACTACACAGTATATAAGGAATACACATTTCACAAATCTATATAATTATTCTGCATAAAAGTGCCATGGCACACTAGTTAAAGAATGAATAGAATAATAAATAAAATTACAAATGTCACGTTATATTCAAAAGTGCGGTGAGCTGCGAGGTATGAAAAATAAAACAAAATATATTTGTTCTCCGTAATAGAAAGACAAAAAAAATAATTGTGTGTTGGGTTGTGAACACAAAGCAATTATTATGCATGAAAAATATATTATAAAAAATTGTTAAAGTAAAAGAATAATGTAAAAAAAACACAAATTATTTATAAAGTGAAAGAAATGTGTGTTTAGTGTTGTGTGTTGTGCTAAAAATATGAATATGTGCTGTATTGGGATGCACAAAACACAATGAATAAATATTTTAAATAATAATAAGATTACTCTGCTGAGATTTGTGTGATTGTATAAGCATTGTATAGAAATATAGAAAAAAATGCCTGAAATATATAAAACACAAGAGAAAATAAACAATTACATGATAGTAAAGTCATTATAGTATATTCAAATAAAAATAATAACTAACATGACTAATACATAAATACATAATAATACATAAAAATATATTCTGCACATAAATAAAATGTAAAAGAAAATCTATTAAAGTGAAACACTATTGAATGCATGCTGTGTTGGGCAGCACAGCGCTGCAGCTAATAAATAAATCGATAAAAAAAAAATACAAATAGGATCAACAAGACCACACACAGTACAGTACAGTTCAAAGTGTGTTGGTCTTTAATTGTGCGTCCTTTTGATTTGTTTGCTTTTATGTAACAGGATCTCGCAGATGGCGTTTGGCTCACGAGAGCCTGACGTCACTTTTGCCTCCGCTGTCCTGTGCTCCCTGTTAAAAAAATAAAAAAAAAAAAATAAATATATATATAAATACAACAAAATATGTAACTGTGCCATGGCCAGTCAATATTATTCGCTGACACGCTACTGGTGCGGAAATAGAAAATGTGTGCGCCTCCGGTGGCGCAATATGCAGTTGCGTGTACGCGTGTGCACACGTGTATACGCGTACATGCGTGTAGTAGTATGCGCTGCAGTAAACAGAGTTGAGGGAAGGGGGCGGCGACTTGAACGCCTCTTCTCGGGGGAAAAAAAAAACATCTCTGTTCCGACTAGTTCAGGTGCCCAAAGAAACAAAAGTGGACGCGTTCGCTTGTGCTGTGCCTCCTCGTCCGGGGGACTACCGCCCCCTCCATTTACCTACCCGAGCCTTTTAGAACAAATTCGCTTCAAATTGGACTCCCCGAACGGGATTATTTGTCACAAGAAGAATTTTGGAGGTGAAAACAAGGGACGGAAGTTTGCGGCGTTTTTTCCCCCCCCTCACGTCGTATCCCTTCTTCCCGGTTCCTCCTCCCACTTTTCAATTTCGCAACTCTTTATTTTTTTTGTTTTGTTAAGACGTCCCAGCACACGTGGCGCTATTTTTGCGCTATCTACTAGGTGAGTGATTCGATTTTATCTCGTCTTTTTATTTTAAATGTTTTAAATCTCACTTCTGCGGCGGGGAAATGTACCTGAACGCAACACAGGTAAGCGGAAGAACCAGGAAGTCAGCTCGACCAGGTATATAACGTTTATTAAACAAAGGAGCTTTAAAAAAAGTACACTATACATTTGTAAATTAAAAGAAAAAGCAACATAAACCTTCGTCTTGCCATAAAAAGTTTGTTGCTTGCCTGTACATAAAAAAAGCTCCCCTGTCGTATGTGTCGACAGCTAGCTAGCAAAGTATCCATTCCACAAGTATTAAAATGGGTAGTCGGGGCCATCAAAAAATTACAAAATAAACACCCGAAATGTACTTTTCAAGGGTGCTTTAAAGCAATCATCCTCGTTACTGGTTAATAAGGACAATTAGATATGAATACAATGGCGTTCCAACAAAACACCCAGGTGTGTCCCTTTGGGCTAAAGTGCTGAACGAAGCTTCACAGCGACTTTATCAATTCGGTGACAAATGAGCTTCTAGCAATATATATGAATACAATATTAAATAATCTTTTTGTTGTTGTTGAAGTAACAGCAAAATATTCTTCTTTTGTTTACAAATTTCCCTCCCACATCGTGTGTTGACAGTAAGCAATGTGTTTTATTCGTCAAGTATTAAAATAACTAGTCAATGCCAAAATTGATAAAAAAAATCTTTTTACACTTGCTTTAAAAAAAATAAAATAAAAATAACTAGAATGCTTGAAATGTGGATAAAATGGACGCAGCTAGGTGTCATTTAGGCTAAACTAGCTGTCGATAGCGTAACGGTACTTTCGTAGTGCGCACATCCGCCTCACAGTCCGGCGGTTCTGGGTTCGAATCTCGGATCTGGTCATCCTGTGTGGAGTTCATGTGTTCTTCCACCGTCCAAAAGATGCATGTTAGGTTCATTGAATACTTTTAAGTATGAGTCTGAATGATTTTTTATTTGTTTATTTTTTTTGGTCTATATGTCTCCAAGCTCACCCCTGACCCTTAGGGCAAATCAAAATAGCTTTAAATCTTAGTTGGCTTATTCACCAAAACCACTGAATGTTTTTTTCCCCCTCCCATTGTTGTACCGCTCATCGTTAATTACGCAACTGTGGTCGAGTTGGAGGCATGCCGAAGAACCTGTTTTGTGTCCTGGTTTGCCCAGCCAGGACACTGTAAGTGTGTCAAAAGTCTGCGGCATGACGCTGAAACGGCATGAAATAGGGAGCTACTGGGGTAAATGTCATTACAAGTCATTCTTCATGTTTTAACCAATGCAACCCAGCTATTTACGGGGCACCTGGTTGACTAAAGTGCACAGCAGTGAGAAAAGCAAGCCGTAAAGTGCGGATGATGCCCTGGCAATTGCCAAAACATCATAGCATGAAATCCACTTTCTTCATCTTTTTCTTCTTGCGGCAAAAAGTAAGTAAATAAATAAAATGACGTTGTCGTTTGGTGACCCAGAAAATATTTGTCAAATTCCAAACTGGAAGACCACACTTGAGAAGTTCCATTGTATCTAGGTTATGCTCCATGCAGCTGCATTCTCTGCTTTATGCAATTTTTATTTTTATTTATTTTTTTATTATTGACTGACAAGTATTGGTTTGTTTACAGGTTAACTTGAATAATTAGCTTAAATGAGTATTCCCAAATCGGTATTTTGCCTTTTTAATTATTCAGCATTTACATTTAAGAGAGATTCATTCTCTTAAGTTGGTTGGACTTGTTTCCTGTTTAATTTATGTTTGACCATAATGAATTATGTTTCTCATTAAGCAAAAAGGAAAGCAAAGTTCTGCTCCCACTTGCACATTGTTGGAGAGGGAAGTGTTGGATCCTGGAACTTGTGCTTTTGTTTTTGTTTGGTCCTTGTTTCCTCTGCCGGACAACAGTGAGGAATAACGGGTGAGTCAGTGCCCCGCGGGTGATCCGTTCTGTTCCACGGGCCCGCATGTGGCATTGTTGTCCAAAAGGCTTGAAAACCACATTCTCAGTCTGTCGGGAATTGTCGGTCATTCTTAGAATCCGCGTTAAAGACAACAATGCCCATTGGGTCCGATTCCGATACAGTCATCGGGAATTCCTGCCTGCTGTGCAAAAGCAGACGTTCCTAATGGGCTCGTCCATCAGTCGATCAAATGCCCATGACTTGGCGCCAAGCATTGGACTCCCTCGGCCCCGTCCGCACTTGCTGATGCGCCTCTCTGCGTGATTGCTCCGAGGTGCTAGCTTGTGCATTTTCTGAAATGACCGGGGAGAAAGAAGCTCTGGACTTATTTTTATCATTTTTTTGGCTTGACAAGCCTGGCCGAACCTTTTTATTTACAGACTTCCGGATTTTCTCTACTGCCTTAATGGAAACAGAACAAATCATATTTGCTTATAAAACTGGGCAGCATGGAGTATTCCTTGCTTCATATTCCTTTTTGGTTGTGTGCAGCGTGTTAAGATGGCTTTAATTCCCTTTATCAGCTGTGGAGAAAAACCCAAGTATCTCCAAAATATCCTTAAAAAGTTGGCCCATACTCTCGACCCTGCATTATACTTGTAATGTTTGCTTGATTGTTCAATTTCCTTTTATTCATTTGTGTGTGTGTGTTCTGATCTAGCTGATGCAGTGACCCAATTTCCACACCGGGATCAATGGTTTCCTTTTTTATTGCGTGTTAAGTAGACTGCTCTCGATCTGTCAGCGTTCCATGAGTCAGTACGCCAGTGGGGAAAATGTTATTTGAAAGGAGAGAAAATGATCCTTTCTGGCTGACGAGCTGTCAGTCATTTCAAACTGGATAAACGGACGGGTCCTTTTGGCTTCTTGTAAACTTTTATTTGGAGCATCAAAATGATAGGCAACGCTTTTTCATACAACCCCTTTTGGACCTCTTGTTGGTTTTTAGTGATGCCGTTCGCGTCCAGTAGTGGGGAGACTGCGGCGCTTTCCACTCTGACCTGAATCTAATCTGAAAAACTTGCGGCTCTTGAGCAACGCTGAGCTTAAGCGATTGCTTTGGAATCCTGTTGCCATGGAGGCCAACTGCAAAGTACAGGCCCACAACCTCGTTGTTTTAATTGAATTGCGCCAGGGTGATGACTGTAAACGCAGCATATAAGTACTAAACTCTAATGGCCCCTTAAGTGTTCCATGGTTGCCATTTTGTCATCTGTCCAGGATTCCTAAAATTCCACAATGGCAGATGTTGTCTGACTTGTTTTGGCTGAAACCTCGCGGTAAAGGTTAAACTTTGTGCTTAAACATGTTGATTCACTATTGGCTTAAATAGTACTTTCTTATGTTGTTCATGTTCTTAACACATTCACTGCCATTGACGGCTTTAGAAGTCAAATATCCATGTTAACTGGGAAGGCTGGGAGTGAATGAGTTAAATATTTGTCATTTTGGAGTGGCACAAGCATCTATCAAAATGTGCTTCTCGGGGCATCGAGTCATCTAATAACAGCCACTGGCACACTCAGCACAAACTTATTCATTTATCAAACCTCTCAAAAGTTTTCATCCGTGCATGGAAACGTGTAACTTGGAGAAAATGTAGGTATTTTAGAGCTCTGGCACGCAACACCCCACGGAGAGAAAATACTCTCAATTCATGCTAATTAAAAATAATAATGAAAAAAAAAGGGGTCAGGCTGGTATTGTTTTGTAGTTTTCTCATAAGAGAACAACAATAAAGTAGGATTTGATAGGCATAAAAAAAAAAAAAAGCATGCGTTGCGTGTTGGCTATTCTTCATTCAGCTTAGTAAATGTGTTACATACACCAGGAGATAAATGAGTGACGATAATGAGATTCAATTGGTTACATGCTCTAGCTCCTGTTTGTCCATTTTTATTTGTATGTTTTGTTGGTCACTGCGCAATGAAAGGCCTGTGGAAATAAGCGGACGTGAATGCACCGCGCGCTCCAACTCGACCTTGGCCTCTGTTTTAAGGGCTGTTCGTAAAAGTTAATGTGCAAGCTTTGTTGACTTTCCTTAAAAATGTTCAGTTAAGCCGGTGGAGTGGGGAACATTTTTCCAATTTTGAAAAGGCCTCTTTCCATGTCGCCATACTACATTCATGAACAAATGTGACAAATGTTAATGTGTGTACGACATTCCAGGTCAGGTTGTGAAATCCGAATGACCTCATTGTTATTGTGTCTCAGACAGAAGCTGAACGTGGATTCAAGTGGATTAAAATTTATTTTTATTTGTTATTTTTTTTGCACCTTCGACGAACTACTGAATATCCTCGGCAGCATCGCAAATATGTGGCGAGATGAGGCCTCTGTGGTTCGAAGGCATCTCATCTGTGGACCAGTAAACCTCACACACTTACTCCTTGGATTATAGTTCCCCCTCTCATGGGCACAATACATGGACTAGTGGCCCATGTGTAGCAGGGCATCATCTGCAGCTCGTGGGATCACATAGCCCTTGACTTTTTTTTGGGGGGTCAGATTACTCCTCCAAGAGGCGAAGGGACCGCCCGCCTCGGTTGTCTCCCCTCAAAGCCGTCGACCCCCGTTACCTGATGGCGTTGCTCAGGTTGTTCAGGAAGCCGGGGGGCAATCTGGGGAAGTCCTACCAGCCCGGAAGCATGCTGTCTCTGGCCCCCACCAAAGGACTGCTGAACGAGCCGGGCCAGAACAGCTGCTTTCTCAACAGCGCCGTGCAGGTACGACTTTTACTTGTTCTTTGCCGCTTGCGCGATAAAATTCAGCTGGCTGGCATTTAGCCACGTCTGCAATTCCCAACCACTGTGCCACGACATATTAGTGTGCGGGGTGAGATCATCCCATTTCACTTAAAACAGGAGTGTCAAACAAATTTTTGTCACAGGCCACATCATAGTTATGACTTCCCTCAGAAGGCCTCTATGACTGTGAACCCATATAAATGAAAGATTACCTCATATACTGTAATTACATACAGTATACACAACACATTGATGAATGAACCAGTTGGAAAATCAGAAGCCTGTAAAAACATGTTTTTCTACTATTACATTTCTTTTCAAAGGGGGAACAAAATTAGCAATTTTGATTTGGTTTCGCGGCCGGATCTGGCCCCCCGGGCCACCAGTTTGACACCTGTGACTGAAAAGTATTGATTTATTACGAATAAAGTATCTTTGTGCATTCATCAATGCCAGTGGCTTTGTACAGTGACAGACTGAACAATGACATGCTTTTCCATTACAGAGCAGAAGTTGTTCACCCACCTGTTGCCCTTCACACGACACAATACTACCGTTTGCGTTTTTACTAATTTTAAGACTAAATAGAGATGAGCACTATTTCAGTTCACAGTATTCCCTCGCTATATCACGCTTCACTTTTTGTGACTTCACTGGGTCGCAGATATTTTTTTTTAACGCACTTACATCGCAGATTATTCGCTATATTGCTGGGTTTTGCGGCGATCATTTTTCCATGTGTACTCTTCCTGCAGAGGAATAAGCCGGAGCCAGGAGGAATGAGTGCGTCAAAGACGCAACGTTCAAAAGTTTGGGATCATTTGACACTTAGTAAAAGAAGCAAAAGTGCAATGTGAACCACAACAGCACGTGTACGGTCGCACCAAAGTGATCAACGACGGAATACTTTAGACTTTCTGTGACGTTTTTGTTGTTGTTGTTGTTTTGGAGTGGTGTGCCGTCAGATTTTTGCCCATGTCAAAATTGTACCTCTGCTCAGTCAAGTTTGGGAAACGCTGAATTTAGATGACGTCAGAAAAGTGATACTCGGGTGTCAAACTTGTCACACCTGTGCCAGAATTACGCCATTCCCTGAAACTATGACACTCCCTCCACTCTGGTAATGCTTGAAAAGGCTATTCTTCTCTATAGACATTTTGGGTTGGTATTTTTATACCAAAGCTGTACAAAGCCCCCCCCCCCCCCCGGACTTGTCAAGAAGTTTTACATCTTAGTCACCCCCCTGAGTTGGTCAGTTCCTTTCTCGAGCGATGTATTAATACACTTGGTTGCCTCGTCTGACTGTTTGGGGTGTTGGCTGCCGCGTGGTCTTGTGGTTTTCCAGTCAGCAGCCCTGCAGTGAGGTCAACCTCCAACTCTGCGTGACTCACATGGGGTGAGGCGGCAGATGAGCTGGTGGGAGATGAGCACACTCCTCCTCGTTTCTCATCTGGAGGACCTTGAAAATGAAAATGCAAAACATTTTATTATTATGATTCTTTTTTTTTGTGTGTGTTCATTTCTGTAGGTCCTGTGGCATCTTGACATCTTCCGACGCAGCTTGAGGCAGCTACCTGGCCACTTCTGTTTAGGAGAGTCGTGCATCTTTTGCGCATTAAAGGTATGGTGCTTTTCAGCGTACGGCGTTTTCCTGTTTTGTCTGCATCACCGACCGCCATTCATCTTCCTCCTCAGGGCATATTCTCCCAGTTCCAGCACAGTCGGGAGCGCGCGCTGCCATCAGACAACCTGCGTCACGCCTTGGCGGAGACCTTTAAGGACGAGCAGCGCTTCCAGCTGGGCTTCATGGACGATGCCGCCGAGTGCTTTGTAAGTTCCTGTGGCAACCCGGGCGAGCCCTCGGGCGGGAGAGCGGCGTAATGGGAGAGTGCATTTGTGTGTGTACCCCAACAAACTGTTTGGCGAGGTCACACAAAAGAGCTTCTTACCTCTCCCATCAAACCCCTGCTGCTTTGGTCAAATGGGTTTAACTCGTGAGCCTAATGGCATGTGTTTGAACCGCAGGAACTAGTTTTTACACCCCCCCTCCCCCGGTCTGGTGCCTATTTGAGGTAGGCACTTATTTGCTTGTTTCACCAAAAATGATCACTGTTTAATGTAACATTACATAGCTTAGCAATATGCCATGACGAACACTATTTGAGAGAATGAAGTAGTTTTATTTTTTTCCCCCCTCTAAAGGTTATGTAGCAAAGTTGTCTTTTCAGGAAAACCTTAATTGACCACAGATCTTTACCCTTCAACTCTTGGCGGCAGTTGCACGCCACTGGAGAATTTATGCACAGCCAGTGTCAGATTAACTGGCTGTGACGCTGTAAACCTCCGAAGGCATGCCATGCCGTCTTTAATATTTTATCACATCGAGGCCTGAGAACACCTGAGTCGCCGGGCGCTAGTCTTTTCTGCTTTGAAACCTTGTGTCTAAAATTGAGCTTCCTCTGTCCTGTTTTGAGCTGTGAGAAAAGAACAAGTGAAAGGACAGTCTCTCTTGCCATGGCTTTTGTTGTTGTTGTCAGTTGATAGTTGATGTGTGTGCCAGGAAAATATACTGGAGAGGATCCACCTGCACATCGTGCCTGAAGAGACTGACGCGTGCACCTCAAAGTCTTGCATCACCCATCAGAAGTTTGCCATGTCGCTTTACGAGCAGGTCAGTGGGATGTCATTTTTTTTCGATGCCGCGTCCCGCGCTCGCAACGCACACGCATGAATCAACGTCTGAGACTGTGCCAGTCCAATCCGTCATGTTCCGATAGCAGGCGGCCTCCGTGGACTAAGGCAGGTTTGATTGTGTTCAGGTTCTTCAATGCAGCATCAGCAGAAGCTGGTAAATCACAGATGTGTGTGTGTGTGTGTGTGCGTGTAACTGGACACACACACACACACACCACTGGGCCTTGCTTGATGCTGACTTGCAGTACCAGACCAGTTCGAGCTCATAATGATATACAAGAGAAAAAATAAAACTGTACATAATAAAATTGACAGGGCAATGATGCAAGTTTTTGGTCACTTCATTTCTCTCCCTGTCTGCAGTCAGTGTGCCGTAGCTGCGGGGCATCCTCTGACCCGCTGCCGTTTATAGAGCTGGTGCATTACGTCTCCACCACTGCACTCTGGTAAAGCGGCGGCAACATGAACGCCCCCGCCGCTCGTCGCCGTCTGCCTCGCTCGTCTTGTTTGACCCTCCTCCTTTTCAGCCAACAGACGTTTCAGCGCAAGGACGATTCCTTTGGAGAAGTGTTACAAGCGGCGTGTACAGTCGGAGACCTTCGTAACTGTCCCGTAAGCGTCTTATTTGCAGTGCTGCGGTGCAAATAAGGCCGCCTCCTGTGACCTAGCCGAGCGAGTGTTCGGTTGTCCTGCACAATTTGGTCAGCAGTGTGGCTGTTAGCGGGCTCTCGATAGCTGTTATTTGCACACTGTGCATTGGCAATTTGTGTGAGCTCATTGTGTGTGTGTCGCGGGAAATGAAAGTAATTTCACTTAATTGGACCGAAGATTATTTATTTAAAACAGGTATTGTATATTTGTTGATCTATCTATGCAATTGTTGCCATACATACGACAGAATAAGTTATGGCTTCCTGCCAGTGCATCAGCTTTGTGTAAACTAAACTGGCGGGCCCATGCACTGAGAAGTAAATTTGTGAGGAAATTGAAACAAGATCATCATTAATTCAGTAAAACGTCTAGACTGAAGATTAGGAAACTGCCGTATGCTGTAGTGACTGGCCAGTTTTGGAAACAGTGTGTGAGCATTGAGGAATCTATTTTGTTTTGTCCCCTTCCCCGCTGTAGAGCAAATGCGGCCAGAGGATTCGGATCAGGCGTGTCCTCATGAACTCCCCGGAGATCGTCACCATCGGCTTCGTGTGGGATTCGGACCAGTCGGACCTGACTGAGGACGTGATCCGCTCGCTGGGGCCTCACCTCAGCCTGTCTGCGGTGAGCGCCGCTGACACTACACACGCCGCAGTCCCAACTCCCCACAAGGGGCTCGCGTCTGTTGTCATCTCCGGCCGTTGCGTAAGCAGTCGCTGCCCCGTCGGGGTCTCCCTACTCCACTGATCAAAAAGCTCCCGCTCGCCTGTGTCAACCGGTTCAAATCCCCTCCCCGCCAGACGGGCTGAAGAGCCACTGGCCAGTAGTCCAGCACTGCTGGAAATCAAACCGGGGGTGGGCTCCTTACACGTTACATAACTTCTCCACTGAAGTGTTCAGTGTGTTTATTTGACGGCCCTCCCCTCTCACATGGTTCTCGAGCTCTCGCCACAAAAGCCTCAATTCATTTGGAAGTGTTTAATGTGACATTAGTGGGTGTTAAAGGCAGACCCGCCACCGCCGCCCCAATTGTTTGCAATCTATTGTTCGCAAGGGTGAGAACTGGCTGTGCAGGAAGCACATGAGGCACAAACAAAACCTCTTTCTTGTGACGCTGGTGCCTTTCCCCCTGGAAATTTCTCTATTAGTGTTTAAGGCCAGTGGTCCCCAACAATTTTAGACAGGTTTCATGCAGCGCAATATTTGGACGGACCAGCATAGAAAGTAGACCAGTACCCGTCGGCAGCCCAGCGTTTGTTTTGGGCCGTCCAGTTCTACTCTTTCATCTTTTTCCAGTTGCGATTGAAAGCGGCTGCTTGTTGTGTGCGCAGCTTTTCTACAGGGTGACCGACGAGCACGCCAAGAAGGGCGAGCTGCTGCTGGTGGGGATGATCTGCTACTCCAGCCGCCACTACTGTGCCTTCGCCTACCACACCAAGTCCTCCAAGTGGGTCTTCTTCGACGACGCCACCGTGAAAGAGGTGACTAAAGCACTCAATCGTGCACGAAACAAACATAACTACATTCAATAATAGTATATTATTTTACCCCATGTGTGTAAAAGAAACAATAAATACTATTTTATGTCCACCTCGATACGCACTATGCAGAGGCTCAGGCTGCTGCCAAGTCCGCACAATCCTAATTTGGAGCAGCGCCAAACTGTCCATAGATGCAGATAACCTCCAAAGTTCAACTCATTCTGTGACTTTCAGACTCGTACGTATAATGTGGAAAAGGCAATTCCTAACTTTGATAAAAGTGGTATTATAAAACACTTTCGAATAACGGAGAGCTATGCCCTTTGTATTGCGCAGCGAGACACTTTCCAGTGTCTGTAGTTTCCATTTCCTCTTCTGCATCGCTACAAACCCTCGAGCAAAACAGCAGCAAGGATAAGCGGCAATAAGGAGCGCATCGATCGCTCTTTGCGCTGATTAGACCCCCCCCCCCCCCCCCCCAATCTTCCATTGTGAACCTGCGCAGTTTTAGGGCTATTCACAATGCTGACTTGCTGCATGGGTGTCGACAAAATTACCACGAGTTAGAAAAAGAATTGATTGTCTCACATCCTCGCTGCAAAGTCCCAGGTACGGCGTGTCTCTGTGTCAGTCCATAGGCAGCTTTGTGCTGTGTGTGCAACTGCCAACCAATCGCCCGCCTGCCTGCTTTCACCCACCCACCCCGACTCAGACGGACGAGCAAAGTCCATACCCGGATTTCCGTGAATCCCTGAATCCCTGCTGCTAATAAATGGATTGTTTGTGTGTCTAAGGGTTTTAAAGGCTGCTCTCCTCCACACTGCATGTTTCTATAGCAGGTGTGCAATAGGGTTTGGATCAGTGCTCGTTGTAGATCTGTTTTGTTGTAAATAGACTTTGGTGTGTTTTTGGTTGAGTGGTTTGGGTCAGTGTGACCTGCAGCTGAGTCCAAGATTCTTGACAATGTGCAACGCATTTTGCTTCAGATTTCATCGCACGCTGCACAGAGTCAAGCCGCCCTGTGACAGATACAGCATAACACGTCCAGGCTATAAGCGAGCATGCTCTTTTTTTTCAAATCATAGCTTTTCGCCGTATACTTAATAAATTCCACTCTCATCAGTTTCAAGAACATGAGAGCACCAACCATGTCTCTTCGACTCAGACTTCCTTGCATTTGCTTTATTTATATTTTCACTTCCATTCTTCCTGCTCTCCCCATCGTCTCTCCTCTGTAGTCTTCATTTGCGTAATTAAGAAGCACACGGGCATCTGTTAGCCCGCAGCTTGCCTCTGTGGCGCCTGTGCGGCAGCACCTTGACGAAGCCGCGCTAATGTGATTGTGCCATGTGCTCGCCAATTGGACTCCGAGGTGGGGTTCACCCCCCCGCCCCCATTTTATTTTCAGTTACGCTTTGGCTTCTGTTCCGAGATCTGCTGGTGCTCACAGGTTTAGTCGTCATGTGGGGAGGGGGGGGGGGGGGGGGGGTTCTTGTGCTTTGTTTCGTTCGAATGACCACATGCTGTCCTTTCATCCTCCTGTTCTACCTGTAGGTTGGCTCCAGGTGGAAAGATGTGGTCAGCAAATGTATTAAAGGTCACTTCCAGCCTCTACTGCTTTTTTACGCCAACCCGAACGGCAGCGCCATCGCGGCACAGGACGCGTCACAGCACAACCTGAGCCAAACGCAGTACCCTGAGAATGGAGAAGGCAAGACATGCAGAATGATAAGAGATGCAATGATAGATATGTTTGGGGGGAAAAAAAAAAAAAAAAAAAAAGTCTTTTGCATGTTAAGCAGATCGTGCAGGCGCGAGAGAGCAACATCTCGCTCCTGGATTATACACCCCAGGATTTGTGTGCTTGGGGAGGTTTTATCCCCTTTTAAAGATCCTCCTCAAAACCCTCAATGCTGGCCGTAGCCCAGCTCCGAGCCGGGTGGCAGCGGGTCTGACGAGGCCAGTGACTAAACCAACGCGTTTTCATCAGTGCCAAAACATCAATTCCATCTTCTTTCTCGCTTAGGTTTGACATCTCCACTTTCGTCGCCCAAGAAGCTGGAACTGACCAAGGAGAATCTGAATGCTCTGCTGGGTCTTCCAGCCTCATTAAAACAGAAAACCCCTTCCACCTTTAGCCACAACAGTGCCCATACTAGTGGAGGACGGGGCGCAGGTAAATTTATAGGATATTTGAATAAAATGTGTGTCCACGTGAATTCACACAATTGGAACCTAGGAAAGTCCATCCATTGTCTTCCGCTTATCCGAGGTCGGGTCGGGGGGTGGGGGGGGCAGTAGCTTTCGCAGGGAAGCCCAGACTTCCCTCTCCCCAGGCACTTCCTCCAGCTCTTCCGAGGGCATCCCAAGGCGTTGCCAGGCAAGCCGAGAGACGTAGTCACACTCACACACCAGCTCGGGCTCCTTCCCTGCCAGAGAGGTGACATTCCACATCCCTAGAGCCAGTTTCTGTAGGCGGGGATCGGATCGCCAAGGTCCCCGCCTTTGGCCACCGCCCAGCCCACCCTACCCCTATGGCCCCTCCCAAAGGCGGTGAGCCTATGGGAAGGGGGACCCACGTTACCCTTTTGGGCTGTGCCCGGCCGGGCCCCATAGGCCACCAGGATCTCGCCTTAGAGCCCCACCTCCAGGCCTGGCTCCAGAGGGGGGCCCACTTAGGAAAGTCAATTTATATAAAAGAAACTATGATAAATGGAGGAAAAGGGGAATGCATCAGAAAAAAAAAGCACAAGTAATGACTAATAACCTGTTAAAATGTCAAACAGCTCTTATAATTGCACTCCAGCATTTACTCTCGTACGCAAATACATGACTTAATATTATACATTTTGTGTTTGATAGTGAAAATTGGCGCCAGTGATCCCAAGCGTAAATTCCGAGAGATTGTCAGGGAAGCTGCGCAGCGAGCCAGCGGAGTGGCGCATCCAGTCGGAAGAGACTCTGATCCAAGCGGTCAGCGCCGGCCGGAATCACGCTACACAGGTCGGCTTCACGTACAGCCTTGCACATGTGACGCTGCGCACAAAACACGCAACGGGGAGAATTCCCCGGCTTTTACGACACACGAGCGCGGCCCTTTTCTCCCATTCTGCGGGCCTTACGTAAGCAGCGGTTAGGGAGCGACGTGTCAGAAAGGGGATTAACTGCTGACGTCCGTATGAGCTTGCTTTCATCCCGCTCGCTCTGAGTTAGAACTCACTGATTCTCCTCTTCACCGCCGACAAACAAAACACACAGCACATTCATATCCCTCTTGTAATATTTTAGTATTCCGGTGGATATTGCATGCTATATTGCTTGAAAAGTAGCTGAGGTGATGACTTTGTGTCCTGGGAATACACGTTTTCAACATCTATACAGGTTGAATTGTGGCGGGGGGGGGGTTGGAATTGGACTCTGGTTGGCTGTAATTTAAACCGTTTGCTGTCGTTTGTGGCCTTCCTCAACTTCCTCGTCAATCTGCTGTGTTCTTTGTCAGAACATCGCATGCGGAATTACTTAATCTTATCGCTTGTATACTCGGAACATGGCGCACACCTGCATACGAGCTACAAAAGGAGGAAATCGAGAGTGCTACTTCAACTGTGACATTATGTATTTTATTCCCACACAGATCCGGGTCAAGACCGCGTCTACTCGCGCTCTGCCTCCCCCCCGGAAAACGGTTTCAAGCAACACATAGAGCCTCGTCTGTACAGCAGCCAGGGTAAAGGTACCACGCGGAATGACCGCCCGCCCCAACTCAGCACCAGGCCTTCTCACAACACCCTTCGCACCAGCTCGAGGGTTCGCGTGTTACCCAGCGTGCCCGTAGTGAGAAGCGCTCACGACAGCAGGAAATCGGACACCAACGGCTACGACACCGACAGCAGCCAGGGCTCTCGCGGGCGTCCCGGCAGTGCGGGGAACGGTCGAAGCAGATCCAGTCGTCCCTGGAAGCCCATGCGAGAGGCGCTCAACGTGGACAGCGTGTTAAGCGGCGATGCCGATGCAGCCAGCCCGGAGCGGCGGCAGCAAAGCCCGCGGCGACGGCCCAGCGGCAAGTCGCCGACGCGGGAGCGAGACTGGGAGGCGATGTGGGGTGGGCGGGAGGAGCGCAAGCCCAAGAGCCTCATGACCATTTACGAGGACGACCAGAGGCACGACAGCGGCAGCAGCCGCGGCTCGCCCGACTCGCTCGGCCGGGGCGGCTACATTGACAAGGACAGGTCGAAGGGCACGGCCACTCTGAAAGTCTACAACGACAACTGGAAGTTCCAGCGCACGGAATCCGGCTACGAGAGCAGCGACAGAATTAGCAATAGCTCCGCAAATCTGGACTCACCCGTTGTGGAGAACTTTCCGCCCAAAGAACTACGGCCCATACCTGAGCTGCAGCTGAGCCGGTAAACCGACACATTCATTCCACCTATGGCCTCTGAACCGCTGTTGTGTCAGAGCCAGAAGCTACGCATGAGCTGCATTTGTTGTGCGCGCACAAATCAGCGTTAGCCGCACACAGGTGGTGAAGTGCCGCCTCCACAAGTGAAAATACAATCCATGCTTTTACTTCTCGTTTTTATTATTTGCAAAACGGAATAACATATCTCCTTTTAACGTTAAAATCGGCACACACAATTAATGCTCTGCACTTGGTTGCCTTTAGGGATCAATTCCCTCCGAGAGGAAGTGATGACAACGTATTGCCCGCTACCTTTTCCACCGGTAAGTATAAAAAAAAAAAGAAAAAAAAAAGTTGAGAATATTTCCAATATGATTTCCCAAAAAATCAAATTTTTTTGCCCTTATAGCCTCATGCTATAATGAGACAAATTGATTGGATTTATTGTCCCTGCTGTTGTCTAAAGGTCACTGTCTGATTGGAATAATAATTGAAACAAAGTTGAGGAATACCACGTTTTATCTCACCGATGTAAAAACAGTAATTCCCTTAACAGGAACGCTGAGTTAAGGTTGAATAAGAGGCGGGTGGTGGTGGTGGCGGCGGTGATGATGAGTGAGCTTGTAAGGGCCGCCCAGCTGTGCTCAGCCGGGCAGAAAATGCCGCGGCCGGGCCTGTCAGAAGGTGGTATTCAGAAGGGGGAGGCCAACAAACTGCAGGCATGTTTATTGCCAGGTCATGGCGAGTTTCAAACTAAAGCACAAAAACAAACTGCGTTACCTCTGCCGAGAATGTTTTCGTCAGGGTAGGATGACGGAAAAAGGTCATTGCATACTCTTTGTTTTGAGTTTCAGGTGGATTGAATACAAGTAGTGAGCTGGGAAGCTTGAACCTCTCCACTTGAAGCTTGTTGAACTCGTTTGAGCTCCTGCGACAGCTGTGATGTTCCGGGAGAGCGACGCAACTTGTTTGGCCGTGGTTTCTGTTTATTCAAACGCTCTAAATTGTCCATAGGTGTGAATGTGAATGGATGTTTGTCGACATGTGCCCTGTGATTGACTGCCAACCGAACCAAAGTTAGTTCACTTTGTGACCTTACTGATAGGCGGTATAGAAAATGGATGGATTATTCCATATGGTGGCCTCGTCCCCTTCCCCCAGCCACATTCCATTTGTGGAAAATCTCAAATATTGACAAGCTTGCAGTTTATGTGGCCAAAGTCAGTTTGGCCAGCACGCAGTCTGGCGCCCGCCACAGGTTCCCGTCCAAAATCCTTGCGAAAAGCCCCCCTGGCGAGTGGCGAGGGGAGGTAATGCGAGACAAAATGTCGACCGGAGGCTCGCAGATGGTGTTGCGGACATCCGGTGTAAAAGGTGTGGTTTGGACTCTGCTAAATCATCCTTGGCCGCTCCAGCAACTCCTCATCGGGAGTCCATAGAAACACACTGGAGAGGCCGTTACCGCTGCCGTTTGCACTTGACCGTGCGACCCGCCAGCCCTCGTGCGTGACACAAATATTGTTGTCACGAATTTGAACCCACGGGCCGATCTGATGGATTCCCTCGCCTCGCTCTTTGCATAATTGTCTGCCCTTGAGTTCGCGTGCCGAGGCCGAGCATGAATTATGGCTGCCCCCCGGCGGGACATTTTCGCGTACAAACGGTGGACGTGGAACACGAGCCCCCCCGCCGACTTTGAAATTATTTTTTCCACCACATAGAGATGTTTTATGCTGCTTCTCAGTCTCCAGCTGAGATGTGTGTCCGCGCGGCATCTCTTTTATTTTGAAGAAGGATCACAGATCAGCAGCCTCAAATTGTGAATTGCCACATGGACTTAGCGGCTTAAAAACGCAATAGCGTTGTGGAGAGAGTGTAATTGCATGCCAGCACAAAGGATTTACCCTCTAATGCTTTGAGAGAGCGAGCGAGTGTGCTGACGCGCCGCAGATGGCGGCTCGCTGCCTTCATTCCGTCCGTTTGGTCGGCTGCTCTTGTGGATCACGCGCACCTTTTCCGACTTTGCTCGGTTGATACCACCATCTGCGTTAGGCCACTAGACAAAAACTGTGAGGCCACTGCAGTCCCGATAGAGTTCACCCCCCCCCCAGATGAGGAGGTCAGGACCCTGCAGTTGGCCATTGCCAAATTCATCCAAACTCTGAATTTGGCAGAGGGCGAGTGACGTTACTACAATAAAAAATAAAATAAAAATAGTTTGATGCTCTGTATGAAATCTGGGCCTGTTTAGTTCATCATACAATTGTGTTGTTTAAATAGCAACAGTTTTGATACACAGGTTAATTGTGTCTTTTACCCAGCAAGTGAATGAGGATTTCATTTACTGCCTGTCACTAGATGATGCTGGTCGAGCTAACCGAACAAACATCTATTATTTGTAGTACATTAATTACATTTTCGGACCAGTTGAATGAAGTTTGATCAGATCCCCCGATACACGGGATGACCGTTCTGTATGCATGGTTTAAATTTGGTTGCTATCGGACAAAATTCGACCTTCAATTCATCAAACCAAAATGCGGACATGGAACGATGGGCTCGGGGCCTCATTAAAAGGGAGTCAGCCAACTCCTGATGGGTTAAGGAATTGATTAAGAGGTATATGTATGAGCCTCCCAAATCTCTTTTCACGAGTTTGCTCCGACTTGTAAATCCGCCGCAGTTCTTTATTAGCTCCAAGCTAGCAGCGTCTGGTTCTGGCGCCAGATCCCCTCGGAGGGCCCGGGCTCTTTGGCCGGACCAGACGGTCTGAGCGCCACCCCCCCGCGCCCCCCGAGGACGTACTGCCAGACAAGCCGCTCTGATACTTCCGCTCCCAGCACAGAGCCTCGTGGTGAACCCTGTTAGATAACACGGCGAAAACATCATCACGTAGCCCCCGTTCCGAAGATAAAGCCGTGACAGATGTCCACTGGCTTTATTTTGGGCCATTTGGTACTGGAGCTAACATCTGGGAGTTTTTTTTTTTTTTTTTTTGGTCCAGGTGAAGAAGGGAGAAAGTCCCCGGACCTGCGTGACTCAAACAAGCTTTTACAGAGGTAAATAATTGAAATGTTTTGACGTGAATCCGCACAGGTGTCAACAGGATGCTTTGTTTTTGTCATAGAAAACGAGCCTTCCGATACACTCCCGGAGTCTTACAAACCAATGGCCCCGACAGCGAAAGAGAAGATAACACCGATAGTCCGGCGAGCCCGGTGCCGCCTTACTTGACGAAGACCAGCAGTTCTGAGTGGATCAGCTCGGACGACCTCGCCGGACCATTCTCTGAACATGAGGACTCACCCCCTCCGCTTCCCCCCAAACCCTTTGGTCGCGATCACGCCGACCCGTCGGAACCGCCGGAAATACCGGCCCGTCGGCCCCAAAGCGCCACGCCCGCGCTCTCGCACAACACCCTGATCCGCTGGATCGAGACACCCGCCGAGCGCAGGCTCTCATCTGACGGCGGCTCCGGCAGGTCCTCGGACCACGACCGCAACGACCTGTCGGCCGGCGAGAGCGAAGAGAGGCCCCCCGGCCGAGAAGACGCGGACTCCCCCGACGTGGTTCTGCCCACCACTTACTTCTCCGTGGATAACTGCATGACAGACACTTATCGGGCCAAATACCACAAGAGGCCCGCCTTGTACATGAGAGCCGAGGAGCACACGTCTTCAGGGGAGAGCGACGTGGACGCCAGAGGACTTCCCGTTTCCAATGCTGAGCCGTCAGAACTCCCCGCTGACCGACCGCAAGCAGGTACCCCAAAAAAGTGCAGTTTTGACTTCAACGTAAACGTTGGCCTTTCCGTCTTATTTCTCTTCTTTCTTACAGGCTATTCCGCTTCTAGCAAGCCCGTAGCAAAGTGGAACCCGGTGACCCCGAAAGGACTCGATGAGCACGGGTTCGTGTAGGTGGAGCAAAAGCAACAACAAGCCTGTGACGGGATGCCAAAACAACAACAACAACAAACCAATCGCTATGCATTACGACTGTTGTACAGTTTGAATGTCTTGAACACGAATGTGGCAGCCGAGCAGATTACTCCTGAGAGCAAGATTGCATATTGAATTTGCACAACCAGAAGGGTACCGAAAAAGGCGTCCTCTTTTCACGGTTATCGAGTCAAGACGACGCTGACTACTGAGTGAGTTTGTACTGTCCTGGCACATTAATGGATCCTAGGGATCCGTGGAAATGGGTACACCCACAAAAGTGTGTGTGTACTGCGACACTCCAGAGCAGGGTTTCTCTAACGTAGGGGTGAGACCCAAAATGGGCCGAAGTGATAATCAGGTTTGAATATCTTCTTCCTGTCTGTTAGGTTAATAATAAAGGCCGGCACATCAAGCCTCCTTAGGTGACTGGTAATTCATGCTTATTAGTAAGTATGTGGCACAAACAAAGTCTTAGCACTGGATGACACTCCTTACTGTAAAAACCTTTTTTTTTTTTTTTTGTAGCAAAACACAAGCATTTTATTCTAGGTAGGTGTTGTCATAATATAATGTAAATATATGTACTATTTGTTCATGGCTCAAAGTTCAATAAATGACGCAGTGCCTTTTTGTATTTTTTTTTTTTATTGTAGTGTGAAAACAAGGTTTGGATCAAATGTAATTTGTAAAAAACAAAACAAACAAAAAAAAATGTTCAAGAGTTTTTACATTTTTTTTTATTGATCACCAGTTGTTGAGTCAAATAAAGTTCTGATTAACCTTGCTTATATTTGAATATTTGTTTGAGTAAATTAAAAAGCAAAGTTCCGACAACTCCCAGCCACCAATGTTCACATAATGTTTTGCTGCCATCTGCTGTTACCAGACCCCAATTACACCCAAACATAATTTTGCTTTTAATTTCTGTCATCAAAGAAACGCTTGTTGCACTAAACTATCATTTGATTTAAATTTGTCGTCAATGTTTTTAACCTTGTTCACACGCGTCACGTTTTTATTCTTTTATTTTGAGTATTAACATACCGTTGGTACGCAACACAAATCCTGTCCTTATTGCCAAAGAAATTAAAAGTTAAGAATTATTATACTGCGCATGCGTTGTATTGTCCAACTACTGTATTTCCGGTCCACCTGACGCATTAGTGGCGGAATTTCCCAGCACAAATAAACGCGTCTTGTGATTACTCCCCAATTGCAACCTGTGTTCGGTACAATTGTGAAGTTTCGACTGGGGAGGTAGTTAGACCATGTGCTTGATATTATTTAAGAATTATAATTATTATGGATGTTTTGTGTATGGTTTTGCAACAAATGCAGTACTCAGAAAAGCTTGATACACTACAGTCCAAGGCCCTGAGTTCAGGTAAGTGGCCAACTTCGTTGGCAATTGCTCTCGGGGAGAAAGGGTCAAGATAACTTTCGTGAGGCTTGGCCATTGTGGTTAAAATGGAGTTTAAAACAAATAAATAAATAAATAAATAAAATATATATATATCAGAATCAGAATCATCTTTATTTGCCAAGTATGTCCAAAACACACAAGGAATTTGTCTCCGGTAGTTGGAGCCGCTCTAGTACAACAGACAGTCAATTTACAGAACACTTTGGAGACATAAAGACATTGACAAAAAACAATTGTGCAAAAAGATGCAGAGTCCTCTAGCACTTAGAGCAGTTCGAATGACTAATATTGCAATAGTCCGGTGCAATGACCATTGAGCAAAGGGTGCTGAGACTTCAAGGAGTGTATGCGGTTTAAAGTGACGAGTAGTGCAATAATCTGGGACAATGTTGGTTGTGCAAATGTTACAGATACTCTTCAATCAGTGTGCAAATTGTGCAAATATATATATATATATTCAATTTATAAATGTTTAATTTAATTTTTTTGTTTTTATAATTTATTGTAATTTTGTGTTTTAATTGTAGTTGAAGTATCTGAGGCGTGCAATATTTTTTTCTGCCGGAAGCAGCAGTGTACAATGTAGTCCCTTGTTTGGGAACTCATATGACAATATAAAAGGTAACAATGAATAGATCATGATTAATATTATTTTGAAGTATTTGTGATAAACTTTTGTACTAATAGAGTTTGTTTGGTCCCCAGTTGGAAGCAATTAAAGTTAAAAACGCCAATGAGGCCTTTTCGGTTAAATTGGTCTTTTTTTTTTTTTTTTTTTTTTTTTGCGCTGGGTGTTAAATGTTTTTTTCTTTGTGAATACAGGATGATTGCAGAAACAAAGGCAAGGGGTTACATTTCATACTTTTGTGAAAATTGGAGTTAGAACACTTGCTGTGTGTGTTAAATTGTGATTAAAACAGATGAAACAATTGTAGTGCATGTATAATATTTTCCCCCAAAAGAATGTGTATAGCATGTTTTAGCTTTTCTCTTTGCTAGGTTTAATATATTATTCTCGACAGTGTAAATAAAATAAGGTCATCCTTTAAATATATATATATATATTTTTATACTTGTATAAAACAAAAACAAAGGGTCTGTTTAAACCACATAACAGGAGGGTTACAAGCTTTATTTCAGTAGAGCGCCATCTGCTGGATGTGAATAAAATCAATACCTTTTAGTGAAGTACCCTAATATAAAAATGTATTTCATTTGAACACAGCATCTCCACCAGTTTTTTTGCATACTGTGTGCACGCCGTCCCTGCCGTGCGATTAATCACCGCGTCCTCTCTGTGAAATAAAGCATTTAAAGCGATGGGAGCCTCCGGGACTGCCGCCAAGCGTTCAAGCAAAGTGCGCACAGGTACTCAGTCATCCGAAAACATATGTTATTGACTTAAAAATAAAAATAGCAGTTGAACGAGTGAGTGTTCTGCTGTATTTGCTGTCGGTAGGGGACCTCAATTAACACATTCACAGCCATTGACGGCTTAAGAAGTCAAATATCCATGTTAACTGGGAAGGCTGGCAGTGAATGTGCTAAAAGTGACTCGAGTCTATTTGCGACAACAGAAAAGCTTGCCAATATGGGACAGTTCAATCATCAACAAAGGTACAGTACACCTTTTTTTCGGAGAATATTTTAACCCAAAAACTTGAAACTCTTATATTGGATAGTGAAAATATTTCATAAGGTTTTATTGCTTTTATAATTTTGATTCGCTTACAAGCCCAGGGGCCAGATCCGGCCCGCCGCATCATGTTATGTGGCCCTGCGAAAGCAAATCATGTGCATCAACTTCCATGATTCTTGCTAAAATCTGTACCAAAGTTTCAGATTGTCATAAATTAAAATATTGCAAGGATTTTTTTTAAATTATTTTTTTGTTCCCAGTTCCCCTGTTTTACAGTAACTGAACAGCTTCTGACTTTAACGTTGACTTCTGATTTCAAAATGAGTTATCCATCAATTTATTGTGTGTATGCAATAATGACCATTTATATGGTTTCAATGTCATAATGACCATCTGAGGGAAACCCGAACTCCAAAAATGAGTTTGACACCCCTGGCTTACAGCAGTTGACGTTTGTAGCCCATTTTTTTTTTGGGGGGGGTGCTGAACGACCCCTAAAATTTGAATTTATTTTTTAAAATGGTATGTCCTTTTCAAACAACCTAGATAAGTGTAAAACCATCCAGTTGCTTGTTTGAAATGTAATATTTTAACAACAAAAACTCCCGCACACCCCATTGCCTCCAAAATCAAACCATAGGTGTGCCCAATTGAAACACTGAAATAAAAAATCTTTGCTACCACATTTTAATTTATTAAGATGTACATTTAGTTTAAATGGGTCAATTTTCGCTTGACATTCCACATGAAACCCAAGACTTGAAATGTTACCACAGTTTGTTAAATGAGATATTTGTCTTGTTGTTCACGTCCTGCGTGTTTATATTGCCGCTGACAAAGTACAAGCGAATCTTCTTTGACACTCTCAGAGCGACCGAGCTGACATTAATTCATTTTGGAGCCAATATGAGCTGTGATTGCCGGTTGTCAGAGGCGGCGGCCGCGGGTGGGGGGTGGGGGGGTTGTGGCCCTCGCTACGCGCCGCGCGTTCCCATTATCTTGTCCCTTGCGTTGTAATTATCGCTCGTGCTCTTTCTGCGCCGCTGCTCCCGTCTCTCCGCCGCCATTGTAATCGTGATTGACTGGCGCGGCGGCCAAAACAGCGGCGTCTTGAAAAGGCATCTCATAGCCGCCCTGCCATTTTGATCCCCCTTCTCCACCTCCGTCGCCGTCATCCATCTGATTTCTTCGGCTCCAAGGTTTCCGCCGGTATCCTCATTCGGTGTAATGACGCTTCGCGCTTGAATTGGCCCAGCATTGCTAATTTTGCATGAAGTCATCACATACAAGATGATTTCAAACAGTTTTGTTTAATTGAGTGTGCCATTGGTTGCTTCAACTTGTGGCCCGACATGATTCCCCAAAATGTCCACTAAAAATCCCTCTGTAGTGATTTAGGGAGTAAGGAATGAGTGAATGATTCATCATTACCTAATCACTAGAGTTAGCAGCGTGAATAGCTACGTACACCAGAGCACAACGTACCAAGAATTTTGAAAATTGGATCAAGGCACAATTAAGATACTGGGCAACGAGAGCAACAGTCCAAATTAATTGAACGGGACAAGCAGTCAAACACACAAAGACAGAATAAGGACACTTGCAAGGAGCTGCTGTTGACCACAGCTCACACCCTGATGGTCACATGCAGACTAGCCAGTCAACCACGCCCCTTAACGGCACACATTCAATAATACACAAATCTGGATGGTACATACACTTTATACAGTGCTATTTTTCTTTATTGACAAACCATGTTTTATTTTATTTTTTTGTTGCTTGAAATGGATTAATAGCATGTCATGAGCAAATATTGATTTAATAGGGTAAAATTAATTACAAGCTTGGTCACCGAATGAATTAAATGGAAGATTTTCCAATAATAATAATAATTAAAAAAAAAACATATGAAAACCAATTGACCTTAAGATAACGGCTACATGGGGTGAAGTGGCTTGTAATGAGACCAAGAGCAGCGCTGTTGTTGCCATGGCAACATGAGACCACCCAGTTTAATGGTCCGTAATAAATGGCGGGCCAGCCGGGACACCTCTGTGTTGTGTTTTACGGCTGACCATGTTGCGTCAAATGCACGTTTTGTTTTGAGACTGCTGTCTTAAAATGTCACAATACTTACAATACTGCTTTAATCCAGTTGTCTTTAAAGGGCGTTTGGGGTTATTAGTTAATTTAACAGGTTGATACAAATGTATAAATGGGCCTCGGTGTGTTATTTTTGTATTATTTTTTATTTTTTATTTAAAATGTTTTAAAATGTGGACTTTAAAAAAAAAAAAAAAATATATATATATATATTTTTTTTTTTGCAGGAGGAGAAGCGGCTCAGAAAATGGATGGATGGATGGTTTGGAATGCACGGCGCAGCGCTGCCCCTGTGACAGCTTTGAGTGATACACCTTGTCACACGGGGAAGTTCATCAGCAGCCACTGAGAGTGCCATCGATTGGGTTGCACTGAGCCCTGCCAGATAATGGATTGGATTAATCCCTCGCTGGGTAGGATGTGTTTTACACACACACACACACACACACACGTGGTGTGAATATATAGAAACAAAATAGAGTGATGCTTTTTTTAAAAAAAAAAAAGATTTTTGCACGTGACCCAAAGGGCATGTACAGTAAGCAGAGGCAGTGCTGCATGACTGACGTTACTTTGATTGATTTTGCATCAGGCTTTTACTTTAGATGTGAGGGGTCACGATCGTCAAATCCACATTTCGAGACCATCGGAACTCTGAAGAGTGTACGGCTAGCTTTGGAGCATCTTTTGAGTATTTCCAGTCTCGTTACGCTGACGAGGGTAAACCGATTGCGAGATGCAAAATGCGGTCTATTTACGCAGCGTCCCGCATTTTCCTTAAAGAGGCAATGCATCAGCGGCGTGTCCAAGCGGAGATGAGCGCAGCTGAAGCGTCAACTCATCACACTCATCTTGTTGCCAGCGGGGTTTACCTCAAATAGTTATCTATGGACTGTAATGTGATTCGCCAAGCACTCCATATTGTTATGTATTCAGCTTATGCGGCTAGCTCACGTTAGCTAAAACATTTACCCGTGACTCCATATTGTTATTTATTTGGCTAACGCGGCGAGCTAACATTAGCTGATTTTTAAATTTACATATACACCTGCATGATAACACAAAATACCCGGGACTACATAATATTTTGAAAACAAAAATGAATAAAAGTTATCCGAACATGCCGTCTTCAAACCAAAATGGCAGACTTGTGCTGTCTTTTTGGACATGAGTTCTACTGTGCTACTCATGATAAACATGCCTACTGTAATTCAAAAGTGCAGGTGGTCCTAATTTGGACTCCCTAATGCCCTTCTGACCCATGTACGATGATTTTTAGCTGGCAGATGGCAGCGTAGTCACAGTCGTCGTAGCCGGTCAGAACCTTTGCGGCCTTTACTAATGAGTCGCTGTGGCCGAAGCATCTGTCTTTCTCGTCTAAAGTTACTGGCCATGCGGAGGACGCCACGTGCCGTCTGGCTTCTCTGAAAGTGGAATGAACGTTATAATTAGCCCTCAATCACGCCTTTGTAGGGCTAAATGCATATGTGTAAACACATTTGTGGATTTTTCTTCCTCCCTTTGGTGGATCGAGTGTGAAGACAAAATGAGCAATCACCAACAGGCTTCTTCGCTGGCACAAAAGGCAGCACGCGGCCCTCTAATAACGGCCGTCGAGGGCTCTTTGGGGGCTATTTTCACCCTATGGAAATCAGGAAGTCTTAACAGCAAACGCGAGGCGCCGCGCATAAAAGCTAATGAAGCACCCGCGTCCTCGCCCGTCGCGAGTGCACTCGGCTCGGAGGGAAAGGACTTCTCTGAAAAAATGCACTTCCCCGAGTGCGTAATCGCAGTACTTGATTACGAGCGGCCATTACAAGCTGGCATTAGTGCTGCGAGGAATTGCGGCCTGCCCGATTGAGTTCAACATGTTTGCCACCGCTCTCCAAAGGGTAAGAAGCGTGGGAAAGCCTCCTTTTTGTTGCAATATCAGTTGAAGTACAAAGGCTTTGTTTACTTTTATACATCTACAGTACATGACTAGCTTGATGACACAGAGTGACAAGATGGGAAAACTCATAACCTACTTGACGCTGAAAATAGCAGCACGCCGCAGTATTCACTGCTCCTCATCCTTTGTAAAGTAAAACTCTTTTGATGCCATTTCGACCTTAAGGTAGCTGTACCAAACTTTATATAAAAATAGGGACTAATATACTGTCCCGATAATGAAAGTCACTTCTTTCAGACTAGAAATGTCAAAAAAAAAAAAGTTTCCATGCAAGCAAGACTCCATGAAATGTATTTTTTTTTTTTTTGTGTTCCTTTGCTATATAGTGGTTTGCTTATTGTAGATTTATTTTTTTAAAATTTTTTTTCTTGGTCATATCACGCATAATTTGCCCAATTGTGGGATCGTGACTATATGCTGTAATTTCTTTTGTGGTAAAATAAACACGCTTCCTATCCTAAAACAAAACTAAATGTTCATTAAAACAATATTACAAAGTAAAAAATGTAACTTGTACAGTAAGTATGTTTAAGAGTTTAAATGGTAATTAAAATGATATATAATGTGTAAAAATTAGACATGACTGACCACGTTATTGATGTACGCAAATGTATCATCAAACATCGATCAAAAAGAGCTAATTATCACCCCCGCCCGCCTTCCCGCTTCTTCCTCCCACCTTTCTCCTTTGCCGGCCTCGCGGTGGCCGCCGCGTCGGCCGGCACACCTGCTTCATCCAGCTGTCAATTACCGTGCCCAATTACAAACTGGCACACAATTAAGGTCCGCCTCCTGCGCCGGCCCACGCCGGTAATGAGTTTCCTCAGTCATTGATCAAAGTCGCAATCACACTCCGTCGCCCACAGTTTCCCAATTATTATTTTATTTTTTTCCCCCCCCGCCGTGCCGCCGTCTTGACCCCTCTTGAGTCTCTCTTTATATTTATATGCTAAAGCATCAGCGTTTTCTCCCCAAGGGGAGGGGGAAAGATAATCCTGTTTCACTGTTATAGCTTGACAATTTTTGACAGAGGGGAGCAAACACCCATGCTCACTCGCTGCTCGTAATTCTTCATCCCTCTTTTCCCAATTTCCTATGACTGTTTGTTCATGTCCAAGGCAGCACACTGTCGATTTTTTTTAGAGGATATCTGAGGTCATCAGCACTCTTACTTGCGCCTATGTTTCATGGTGAAAGTGCATACGAGACCCCCCAAAAAAAATCACTGATTAAAATTCTTTTAATTTACCCCGGTTTAGAGTGATGGACATATCACGGAGAAGCAGAGATTAAACGCTGTGAAAACGTCATAATCACGATTATACTGGTCATGTTTATTGGTAGTACGCTACAAAAATTGCCTGTCTAAATATAAGAACTTGTTTTGAGAGGATTCAGACTAGAATTCAGTGAAATTATCTGCCAGTTCAGTAAGAGGAGTTGAGAATTGTCTACCTGTATTCTTATCAAAACAACATGTGCAGGACAAATATGAATAAAGCGCAACGTTTAGCTTGATTTAGTCCAGCTATTTACAAAGAGTGCTGGGAAGTAGCAGTAGCTTGACTGTTGCAGCAATAGCTATTTCCCAAATACCAA
The DNA here is from genome assembly GCF_024500385.1 of Phyllopteryx taeniolatus. Lineage (NCBI taxonomy): Eukaryota > Metazoa > Chordata > Actinopteri > Syngnathiformes > Syngnathidae > Phyllopteryx > Phyllopteryx taeniolatus. The sequence continues at coordinate 6,555,257 of NC_084524.1, read as the reverse complement.
CACGCAACATTGAAATGTTTTTTTTTCTTCTTGCTTAAATGAAAAATAAATTCAATTTCACCTTAATGCTTATCTTTTATTTGTTCTTAATTTATTAGTTGTTTGTATATCGTTATTGCGATTGTATGTGTGAATATTGAATATTAAAGTTTTGCTCTTCGGTTGGGACCTCATGCAAACCATTGCTTTTGGCTTATTACTAGTCTTTCTTGGCTTAATATTATCCGTAATAATGAGAGAGATTTTACCTCCAATGCGATTGTCGAATGCAAAAGTTGGTTATCAAGATAAGTTTTCTAAGAAATCCATTTTTGCAGTGTATTCTATATGGTTAAAATGTAAAACACAGTTACAGATGCCTGCACTGTTTAATTTTGAATGTTAAAGAAAAAAAAAACTCATTTCAATTAGCAACCCTGTGCACTTTTCGCACATTAGAAATGGAGAGAAAATAAATGAATTTCTGTACAGACCCCAGGAAATGTGCCTGACTACCGCTTTGTGACACAAACACAGTGGTAATGGTAATTATAATCTGAAATGCTAAAACTAACCATTACAAATGTTAGCATGGTTTCTCGGTCAGGCCTGTTTCGGCGGAAATATACAGAATAAGGGAGTTTTGGGGGCTCTTGAGAATCTTTGCGGTACTTTGGATGCAAATAAGTGTTATTCAAATGATGCCATAATAATCAGAGATTAAGACGATCCAATGGAATATTTTCCTTGGACTGTTGCATGGATGTTCACATTTTGACAACGGGGCGCTGCTGAGTTTGCGTCGTCTTCTCATTATGCAAGTGTCAACGTGGCTTCCTTTCGAGTGAGCAGCACCGGAACGACGACATTGCTTGTTTGCTCCCCTCTCCCTCCCCATTTTCTTTTTCTCCTTCATAGATGTGAAAGTCGCTGAAGCGGGAGACGCCGATGCACGGTCGCTCCTAGGCACAGGTTTGCGTGACTGACAGCCCGTTTGGAGATCCCCGGTCGCACTTTCTTCCCGCCTTAGTGAAATTGCTTTAGTCCTCCGCTGACACTGTGTAGGACTGCTCCTTCTTTTGCTGTATTGAATTGAGTCTCGCCGTTTCCAATTTCCATTTAATTTCGCACGGATTTGGTGAAAATGTATTTAAAAATAACTCAAATGGAGGTCCGTGTCGCATCGGTTGGAAGGCACGGGGTTAAAATTTGGCACGCGGCTCTGCAGTCAAGGAAACAAGGTTGAGTAATGAGACGAGGAAGCAGCGATAATGGAAATCTAAATGATTAAAGTGCGCGTTTGTATGGGGTGGAAGTGTGTTTTCTGCGGCACTAATTATTTTATTATTTTGGCTGCAAATGCCTGAAACCCTGACCAACACTAACCTAATTAGACGGCGATCAGGTTAGCAAGCTGTTAGGTGCGCATAAAAATGCTCAGAATTTAAATCAATATTTAGTTTCGCGTTTCTTATTTAGCGCAGGGGATTGCGTCGAATGCGTTCCGGCATCCATTGTCGTCGTCAAGGTGGCGGCCGATGTGATTTAGGACACAGGCTCGTTCAAAAGAAGGACTCCTGACAGTGTTGATTTGCACTTTTTCCAAGTGCAATCCATTCCCGAGCGTAATGAGTCACGGCTAATCACATTAAACGGCGCTGGGGCACTTCTCTAAAATGCTGGGAATGACCTCAGCCATCCACTTCCTGATGTACAGTATGCAGATCATACACGTCCATAAACTTAAAGTACACACGCAATCTAATGGAAAACTCGGTGTGAGTGAGAGAAGTTGGGGGGGAACAGTAAAACCAGCGCATGCTCTGTCAAACTATTATGCTGCATCAGCACAAATGTCCACTCTGAAATTTGTAGCCATTGATGACTGATTGCATTTCTCTGCTCTCTTAGAGCCTTTTGAAAGTAACCTGGCAGCACATTAATTTCTCCAAAGACGCCATTTTGAGTGCGGTAGCCTGCTCGTTATGATTAAACGCTCTCAAAAAGGCTCCCCCCCCCAATGTAGACGTAAGGGGCTGCGCACGCACCGACAATCGGGCGAAATTTAAGCAGTTTCTCTCCCGTGCGATTAAAGTCGGCAAATGCGCAATTCTCAAATGTCGAGATTATTCTGAGCGATAACCCTGTTGTGTGGGAAATGATCGGTGCCAACAATCATAAATGTTTAACCCGTTCAGTCTTTTCAATCGCAGCTCCCTAAGTTGTTGCCGGAGCAACTTGTTGTGTTGAGTGTGAGATATGGTTTCCCTCGGAGAGCTGTTATGACTGTAAACTACGAGTACCGGCGAGTACCGAAACCCGGTATCTGTACTGGCCAGCCTTTTTTCAAGGTATCTGGTCATTGTGAAAGCTGCCGATACCCGCCACCGATACCTAAGGCAAGAAATCCGACATTTACATCCTTCTTGCCAGTAGTTGGCACGACAGTGCAGTGGTTTGACACTGATGAATCATTGTTGCAGAAAAGAAAGAAAACAAAGAGAGGTCTTTGTTTACAATTGTCATTGTGTTAACTGAAACTGTATGTATCAAAAGTATGTGGTGTCGGTGAGTACTCGCGTAAGGCTGGGAAAAATGTTGAAAAACTTGGCTAAGTCAACTATTGGGATGACTATTGTTGAAATCAGAGCTATTATTCCATTTATTTTCAACAGGGGATTGGTAAAAAACAAAAAAAAATAAAATGCTTGCGATATCTCAATGGGGGGAAAAAAAGAAGACATTTTGCTGTTTTAGAACGATACATGAAATTGATGCACATGATTTGCTTTGTTTAACACCCGCGCCTTAGTTGAATCGTGTCCAAAAAGGAGGGCTCATGGAACTTGGAAGTGGAACATTTTATCAGCAATGGCTTAGATGTCTGAGGATCGCATGCTTGTATAACACTTGTTAGTTTGTTACGCTTTGCTAAAAGTCAGCCTGTTCGTCCGCAGTCTTCCACGTTGGCTTTTTCTTTTCACCACCTCCCTCTTCTCCACCTTCTCCCCTCCTTCCTGTTTGTGTCCTTAAGTCACAGCAAGAGGCAGCGCACGGTTATTTGATGTAGGATTTGATAGATTTGTTTGCCGCCACATTCATTTGCTGTGGTATCACGGAGCTGACGGGCCGTAAAATGAAAGTTTGAGCGTAGATTTTCAGCATGACTGTTTGGGGGCAAGTGCGGAAGAACTCCCCGTACATATTTCCCTATATCTTAACAGTGCATGCGCGTACGCCGTGCATGGCAATTAAAAAAAAAAGGATTGATTGAGATTGCGCCTCTCCTCGACTCCCCCACTAAGCCCTAAAACAGTGTTAGTATTACTTTGGGGTTGAAACACTTTCCACTTGAATTTGTAAAAGAACCTTGTGATGACATAAAACAGTGACAGTAATGAATAGAGTCCTGCTTTTGGGGTAATTGGACTGAATTAAAATGCATGTTGTTCTACTTGGCGACGCCCACGGTCTCTAATTAAAATGAATGCGATGCACACAACGGGCCGCCTCGTCTTTTTAGCGTTGGAGAATAATGGAGTGTCAAACCAGTTCCTGCTATCCTGTAACCTAAGATCTAATATGCCTTTTATATTGAATACAGAGCAGTAATTCAACTACTGTCTTAATAAACTTGTCCTGCAAAAAAACTGTTCAGTCAATAGTTGGTAATAGTTTTTTGTTGTTGTTGTTTTTAAGTAAATACTTGAAAAAATCTCAAATAAAAGCAATTTTATACGTTAATTTATACTAGTTTTGTGAACTGCTGTTTGCGAGAGACGCATGCAATATAATGGGAATTAGTATACTAGTGTGATTTCCTCTGGTGTCACTGCCAGGTCAATATACCTTCTGTAATGAAATGTAATTTAAAAATAATTTCAAAACACAAGGCCAGCAGATGTTTTATTCTATTAATTACATTTGAAAATATATATATATTTTTTTCTCATCATTTTTAACCATTAAACAGTTCATTTTGACCTGCATGATAACTGTTGGAGTAAAAGGGTGAGTGGAGTAATTGCCCCACCTTTTACTTAACTCGTCCACTGTGTTGTTTCGGCAAGCTAGGTGAGTCTTTTGCCTTTGCACGCGTGAGGTGCAGCCCCCCCCCCAAAAAAAACCACGGCATTTGACGCCATGAGGGAGCGGGCCTCGCGGGGATGGCGACGCCCCATTGCTCTTTCCAACCCGTTGCCCCACGCCGGTGTCAGGCAGGGCGTCGCATGATGGAGGGCTCTCATTCCCAGCGGGACCACGGGAGCCAGTTCTTTAATCCCGGCCCGGCTCCTGCCACCTTGTTCGCGCAGATAAATGGACTTTTTGACACCGACGGATCGCATGCCTCGCACAAAAACAAAACAAACAAACAAACAAACACTTACTAGCTAAATCCATCGTGTGGCCATTTGTTAGTAGCTATTTAAGGATTCCAACAAATAGCATTGCAGTGTGTTTGTAGAAACCTGAATTGATGATTAGACGTTCTCGGACTGCGGAAGTGCCAACATCTTGCCACGTGTCGTAAAACGACTTTGACAGCCATTTGTGCGATCGTCCAGTTCCTGCAGTGAGGCGGACATGCTAGCCGCGGGCGTGCAATTAAATGTCCCGCACCTGGTTCCGCAAAAACACAGCGTTCCCAACAAACGTGTTGAAATAAGCACAGTACATGCATGTGATCGGATCGGTTATCGTGTTTTTAAACTCGCTGTTCGGTGAGCGGCCCCATAAAAATCCTGATCGTTGTAAAGCCTACTTAATACATGCCCACATATGAGAGTATGACCCTCAGCCCTTTTGTTATATCTTTAAAAAAAAAAAAAAAAAATGGAATTGGTGCAATGAGGTGAGATCATGAAATCAGGTAGTGTGCACTCTTACTTGTAAAACTAAAATTTGTTGCAGTTCCTTTGCCGTCATTTATTTTGTGATTCCTTGTGCTAGGAAATTGTCAGTGACTTGTGCCCATTGCTTTTTACGGCGTTGCATGTTTTTGTGCGTGCGGTGGCGTTTTGAGTAGCGCCAGATCCGCCCTGCCATCTTTTGTATATTCGTCTTCCCCTTTACCTTGTGGCATAAATAGAATTCCCAGCATCGCGTGCATCAGTCGTGCTGGTTCCCAGTCACTACTAGGGCTGGGGATGGGGGGGAACGAATAACTCGGCCAAGTCGACTCCAAAAATAGGTCAATGCAGCGTTTCTGGCAGTGTTGGACCACTATTAAACTTTGGCAAAAACGACAGATGAACAATTGTAAGTGATTTCGAAGACACATTTAGATGTGTAATGTACATATAACTGAAGAGTAGTTAGGTTTTTTTTTATTTACTTATTTTTTTTACTTAAAATGGTCATCGCTAGGGTGCTAATGCTAATCGCGGGTGCTTACAGTTTAGCAAAGGCTGATTTTTTTTGTTGTCTCAAATTCTGTACTGAGTTATTGCAGTCCAATCAGTACAAACATACGCAGGTGAAGGACCGAAGTATAGCCCTCCTAAATGATAATAAAATGCGTGTTAGTTTTTAAAAAAGTAAATAAATTGATTTGATTCGATGTGACCGCACTAGTCACGACTTCACCATATCTGGATTGATCTCCCGCCTCCTTAACTTGTTTTCCTCACATTATCCATTCTGCTTTCTTAAAACTTAAGGGAAAAGGGGGGGGGGGAAATGACCCCTCGCTCCTCAATATTAAAATGGCTGTCCATGTCCAAACACAATGGGTATTGTAGCCTTCCATGATTTGTGACCGTGTTTCTGATTTTAATTAGTTCCCATTTTGGAGTTTAGTGACTTTTGAGAAGAATGTCTTTTAATCTATATAAGAACGCGCCTGCCCAAGCCCCCACTCCTTGTGCCAGCCGAAAGAATAAGAACTGATATTGTTCCTTTTACTGCACTTCGGCTCCCCATTTGATTGCTTATCTCTTTTATTAGCTTGATGCTATTACTGGCACGGCTTTTCGACTTCCATTATCCAATTTTTCCGCCGCAATATTCCGCCGGAATTGTTATTGTAGGCTAGTTCATCTTGTCGCGTTGTTTACACGTGATTGATTTGCGGGGCCGCCGATCGTACCGGTTGCAGACTTTGCGCCCTGACAAGGTTACTCATTCGCCTATGATGATAGACATCTTTATTTGCCGATGGGAGTGCTTTAAAATATGAACCGCCGGCGTTTATCCCCGGAGAAGAGTGTCCGAGGGTCCCAATCCATAGTCCCCAGTGGAAACATAAATTGTCGGGTATGGGAATCGAGGCTAAGAGCAATTAACTACTGATTGGTTAAGCGGGTTATTTGGTCTACACCAGTGTTATGGTTTTTCTTGAAATGCTAGAATTATGTATTTCTGCAATTAGTACATAGACTGTAGACGTTTATGTCAATGTAATTCAAAAGACAAGCAGTTTAAGGCCTACTTCGAATCTCACCGCCGAATACGGCGTGTCCTTTTTATCTTTACGAGTTAAATGTGCTCCTTCCTCCCCCGCCAAGAACTTTAATTATTCATAGCTATTAAAGTTTAACTCTACTGGCTCCTCTAGATACGCAGCCTTTGAAATAAAGGTCGTTACCCTCCAATGATATTAGCTTAACTGTCCTGAGGAATGTGAAAAAGGATTTCACCGTGGGCCGACCGAGTAACGAATACATTTACCAAATTATAATATAATGGTAATGTGTGGTTTGCTGTGACGTATTGACCGGTTTCCTCTCGATGCATCTTGGATTGCGCTCGATTTGGGCCTCTCGTTGTGTTGATGAGCCACAATGGGGTGCCATCGGTATTGATAAGCCCTCGCCAGGGAAGGGGGGTGGGCTCGGGAAATCTTGGATTCCATGAGGCGTCCTCGATTGTCAGCTAAAGGAAATGTCATTCTTTCCCTCCGATTAAACCCCCCCCCCCCGCCGCACTGCAACCCTCACCCTCCCATCCTCTGTCCTTCCTGTCCTATCAAAGGGCTTATAAATTCAACAGGGTGGCAAGTCGATAACTTAAATGTCTTTTTTTTTTTTTTTAGGGTGTGTCTCTTATTACTTCAGTCGACTTCGTCGTCAGTGTGTATCTCTCATTAGAGCTGAAGGTATAGAGGCGTTAGGTGGCTGACTGACCTAAATCCCCAGCGCTTCTTCCACTTTTTCTATTTCGAGGTCAGGTATATTTGAAAACTGCATCGTGAGGAGTTTTATTCTGCCTGTAGATCAATAGACTGGGGGGGGGGGGGGGGGTCAAGCGGACATATCGTTGCCGTTGTCAATTTTAGGCAATGCTCCGCTTGCGGCAGCTTTTATCCGTCAGGCGCCTCGTGCTTTTGGCAGCGGGCGCCGTCGAGTCGGTGGAGCGTGCCGCCGACCTCCCCGACAAATCAACCTGAACAAGCGTCTCCATCTGCCCGATGCGTATGTTGTCTTATGGAAGCTGGGACGGCAGCCACGATACCGATTGGAGCGTGTGCTGTTCCAATTGATCAGTATTAAAAAAAAAAAAAAAAAAAAAAAAAAACATAAATCAAAGGTCAAGTTTAAAATTTTGTTTACCGACACAGCTGCCTTTTTAAATGTAAATCTGAATCCGTGCTGCTTTTAAATTACACCACAGCAACCCCCACACCACACAAAGAAACTTGGATTTCCTCCCCCAGTTTTAATACCACTCAAGCCACGTTGCCGTATACATCCTCATTTCATTACTGTATGGAAAATGGCTGCGATAAGTGTAGAAGAAATCCCTTCCCTCACATTTTTCCATTATTTATTTGACAATGTGTCCTCATTACTTATCATCAGTGCTACTGGCAGTTGGTCTTATATAAATATTTTTTTTTGCAGTAAACAAGATACAACTGAAATCCCCAATCTTTTTTTTTTTCTTTTTCTTTCTCCTGTGCTGTAACCTTGGCCCAGACCTGGAGCTTTAGATAATGAATGCAATTAAGGGTGCGCTACGCTAAACCAGCTGGCAAACAGTGGCTGTAAAGCTGCATAATTAGATGCATTTTTTTTTTTTTTATATAAAAGGAGAGAGGTCAATCCTATGGCAACTTTTGGGTGCACTTTATTGTTAGAAGCCTTGAAAAATACCTTCAACTGACTGACTTAATCAGGTTTTGGGATAGATAATACTTAAAAAAATTTTTTTTTTTTTTTCAATTTTAATGAGTTTGCTCACCAAGACACTTTTTGGACAATTCTGAGCTTTCAACGTTTTTTACGAAGAGATTGACGAAGGCTCTTCAAAGCAAATTTGTGCCATTTAACATTTAAGTGATGTTTATTATCTCATCATAAGTGTTTTTTAAATTTATTTATTTAAAAAATATATTTTATTCCCCCCCCTTACCGAGTATTAAAGCTCCTGAAGGTGTCCTTTGTCTCTGAGCTGTGCAGGTGCTCCACAAATCTTAAAGTGTGTGCCATGCCTCCTGCCACCTTGACAGCAAATAACTTGGCACTGGAACATCTTCAGAAGACAAATGACACCCAAAGGGCCTCCGGCTGGACCAAGCGGCCGGAAAAGCAAATTTTTGGTCGTTTGGAAGCCCGTTAGTGGAGCATTGAGGATCGCTTGACGTAGTAATGTGATTTGCATGCAGGCGCCCATTTTCTGAAGGACAGACTGTGGAGGATCCGCAGGTGGGCTAAATAAAAAACCATATTATTGGCCACCTAGAAAACAATCAAATTATAGCAGATGACACCTTTCAGAAAAGCCAGTGAGGGTTCTGTCAGCTTGATGGATCTCTAATTTATCTGCACCATTTGGAAAGCACGTTGCACTCCTTCTGTTCCGCTCTAATAGCCACGGTGACAGTGACATGGTATTCTACATAAGTGCGGCGAGCTGCCATTCAGAACCTCCATTTATGTGATCAGAGAGCTGGGCTTCTTTGAAGTGTTGTCAAGGCTGCAGTTATCTCCTTGTCTGCTTTTCTGTTACAATGTTTTGATTTCGCTGAGGTTCTCTAAGTGCACTATGGCTGGGTTTATGCTTTAAAAAATGGGTACAAAGGTCCAGGCAACACACGATATGGTCTGAACTTTTGGTATTTGCGCCACAATCCCGAATGGTTTCGGTTCTTGTTTTGTGCCCGAAGAGCAAAGCTCTTCCCAAAATTCTCTTATTTTGCTTGTCAGCAGAAACTGCATTTATTTGTTGTAGTCCCAGTCCTGAACTGTTGCCTGCCGCAGCCCTGAAATGTTGAAGTCTTCACTGCAGTGTGCTTATTTTGGCCTGTTGCAGCCGTTTGAACCAGCATGCCGATCCTATTTTGTTGTTGTCCGTCCTGAACGTTTGCAGGTGCTGTGTTCACCCAAGTGTAGTGAACCTCGACTGCTGCAGTGACAGTTCTGAGCCATTGAACACCTGATGCAGTTGCAGTCCTGACCTGTTGCAGTCTTCACCCAAACATGCTTATCCTGACTTGTTGTTATCCTAGTCCTGAACTGTTCCTGTTGCAGTTCTGGAATGATGAAGTCCTGATGCAGTCCTGGCCTGTTGCAGTTGTCACTGGAATGTGCTGATCCTGACCTGTTGCAGCCTCAGTCCAGACAGTTTGCAGTCTTCATCCAAGTGTGCTAAGCCTGGCCTGTTGTAGTAACAGTCTTGACTCATTGAAGTCTTGATGCAGTCTTGATCTGTTGCAGTTTTCACTAGAATGTGCTGATCCTGGCCTGTTGGAGTATTCACCTGAGCATGCTGCTCCTGGCCGGTTCCAGTTTTAGTCATGACCCCATGAAGTCCTGATGCAGTCTTGATCTGTTGCAGGGTTTACTGTAATGTTCTGATCCTGGCCTGTTGCCATCTTCAACAGAGCATGCGGAACTGGCCTGATGGATTCTCAGTCCTGACCGGTTGGAGTTTTTGCCTCGCTTGGTTGTCTTGACCGTCTCGTCTTTGCAGGAGCATGCTAGTCCTCCCCTGTTGTAGTCCCAGTCCTGACCTGTTGCAGTCTTCACCTGTGTGTGTTGAAATCTCAGTCTTGACCAATTGCAGTCTTCCCTGACCATACTGATCCAGACTTATTCCAGTCCCAATCCTGACCTGTTGCAATCTTTGCTTGAGTGTCTAGAACCTGCCGTGAAGTCTGTCTTGACCAGCTGCAGTCTTCACCTGAGCATACTGATCCACACTTGTTCTAGTCCTGACCTGTTGCAATCTTCAACAGAGCATGCGGAACTGGCCTGATGGATTGTCAGTCCTGACCGGTTGCTGTTTTCGCCCCGCTTGCTTGTCTTGACCTGTTAGTCTTTGCAGGAGCATGCTAGTCCTCCTCTGTTCTAGTCCTGTTCCTGACCTGTTGCAGTCTTCTGAATGTGGAGAACCTGCTATGTTGAAATCTCAGTCTTGACCAGTTGCAGTCTTCCCCTTAGCATACTGATCCAGACTTGACCCAGTCCTGACCTGTTGCAATCTTCACCTGATTGTGCAAAACCTGCCGTGAAGTCTCAGTCTTGACCAGTTGCAGCCTTCACCTGAGCATACTGATCCAGACTTGTCCCAGTCTTGACCAGTTGCAGTCTTCACCTGAGCATACTGATCCACACTTGTCCCAGTCCTGGCCTGGTGCCGTCTTCATCCTGATATGCTTATCATGGCCTGTTCCCGGTCTTTGTCCTTGCAAAAACCTCTTTTGTTATTGAAGTGTTAGCCCCAGCATTGTGATCCTGGTTTGTTGCAGTCTTAGTTCTGACCTGTTGAAATCCTAACCCCTGTTTGCTGTTCTTGACCTGTTGCAGTCAATGTCCTGAGCGGGGCAGTTTTCACCCAAGCGCGCTGATCTGGCCTGTTATAGTCCCAGTCCTGATCTGTTGAAAAGTTGTTGCTGTCTTTCCCGTAACTTCCCAACTCGAGCTTGTTGCAGTTCCATTCCTGATCTTTTGACATCGACAGGCAAGTATGCTTATCCTGGCCTGTTGAAGTCCCAGTCCTGACTTGTTAAAGTATTCGCCTGACATGCTGCCGCCTTCAGCTATGCGTGCTGTCTGCTGACTGAGGCTTCATGCTCAACACAAACTCCAGTACTCCTGAAACTTATTTCCAAAACACAGTGCAGGTTGTACCAACGAAAGTATACCAGAACATCCTAGTGTACTCGGTCATGTCAGTAGTAGTAGTAGTAGTAGTTGTTGTTGTTGTTGTTTAGTTTTTTGTTTTCTGTTTCTGCTAACACTTTTTTAAAAATGTTTTTTAAATGTCTTTTGAAAATGAGAGACATGTCCCTCCTCGCACCCCACTCTTTCTGCATGTAATAGTATTCACCATGCATAGGGGGCAGTGTTGTCTTTCTGGATGCATCACCATTACTCTTGTAATGAAGGATGGCTTGATCCTAGTTTTGTACCATTGAGCTCCTCCGTTGGGAAACTTTTTGCAGGGGGGGGGGATCTGCGGAGAAAAAAAAATGTAGTATTTGCTTTTTTTCATAATCTTTATAGTGGTCGTGTTTGGGTTGTCAATCCAATCTGGACATTGCCCATAATTCAATCAAAACTTGGTGTCAGTGAGGCAGACTCACTGACAATTTCCAAATATGTTGTACCTGATATTTTGTTTCTCCCCCAGAGAGGCCAGCTCTTTAATGTGATTGGCTATTCAACTTTGCCCACTTCTCTCCCTCTTGCCCAGTGTGGCTCACAGCAGGTTTGAGCCCCCGTGCAAATGAACGACGGGCAAATGTCAGCCTTGTTTTCCTTACCTGCTGGGCAAACAGCCCCCGGCGACGGCAACGCCTGCGCGGCGCAACATGTACCCACTGTGAAATTAACTATGCGTCCAATTTCCATCATACTAGAAAATGCTCCCTGCAGTTGTTGTGTTTTGATTGCAGGTATCTTGCAAAGGTTTGCAAAGAAGCAAGCATTTAAAACTAATTTGACTTTCTTTGTGACCCAGCAGTACTTTCTTGTGTGTAATGAATACAACCACAGATTGTAGTGGGGTGAAATGAGGTCTCGTTAATGCTGACTGAATTGGTGACTTATTTGATCCAGTCTTTTTTTGAAAATGGGGATATGCAAACACCTCGGGCTACATTTCCTCTGGCTGGCATCCAGTTTTTCTAAATCCGAGCCGGTGTCGCTCTCAGCCAAAGAAGCCACGCCTCCTGCACTCTTTATGGCTCTATACTTATCGGTGATGTCACCGCTCTGCAGATAGTTTTAAAATATCGCCTTTGGCCATAATAGCCTGAGAGCAATGTTGGAAAATTATACGGCAACAAGACTATTAATTTACTACTGCATTGTGTGGCTACTTAAGCTATGCTAAAACCACAATAATAAATGTTAAATTAATATCTATGTATATTTGCCGGTGTACATACCAAAAAAAGGCATAACCCAATTAAATATGAACATATACAAGTTGTCAAAAGTCACATTTGTGGTGTTTGTTCTGAAGTCGTCTCAATGTTTTGTTCCCCCCCCACCCCGCCCCTCTTGCAGGCTCTGGTGAACAAACGGCTTTTGCCAAGGGATTTGTGGATGTGTATGAATCAAGAGCGAGACTTTGGGAGCACTGGGCGTGCCGTTTTGTTAATAGAATACGCATGGTTGGCTTTCCCCGGGGCTGTTAGCGATGAGAGGAGAATGAAAATGTTAATGTTTGTGTAGCCGTCGCAGGATTACCAGAGACATCTTGGATTTTTTTACATTTAATTTTTTTTTTTTTTTAGCTGTGTAGTCATCTCTATAGGAGGTAAAATGCATTGAGCTTATCAGTCGGCAAACGCATTACATACAAAAAGTGGACAAAGTTTCGTCTTTGTTATACTTAAGTCTGGCCAGACACCCAGGTAGCCTCATTTCCCAGCAGCCTCTATGACAAATGTGGTAATCAATGTTTTGATCAATTAAACTGCCCTTCGATTGAAAGTAAAACAGTACTTGCCAATTTAAGTTAGTAAAATTAGTTTCTGTCGTCTAATCCTGAGAGAGATTGGAATTTGAGCTAACAAAAGTAGAACAAGGCTTTATTTACGGGTTTCATGCTGCGCATGAAAAGAAAATGCAGAAATATAAAGACAGGAGACATGTTAAATGCAAGTAAATATAGCTTTGCAAAGGCTAAAAAGATCATAGCATTTACTAAGTATTATACAGCGCTAGGGTTAGGGGCTTTACGTTAGTTTTTCTCCAAACCCATGAAACAACCACGGCAGTGTCCAAACCTCAGGCGAGCTGCATGGGGGGGGGGAGGTCTACGGCTCTCGACGTCTGACCGTGTCAGCTCTGTGATTTCGCTTCCATTTGAAGAATTCCCACGCGTTCACAATAACATTACCCGTGAACGGTAGGAGAGCAGTAAAAATAGGTCCGTATGCTCACAGTGCATTTTTCTAAGTGTTGTTGGTGCCACACAGCTGAACTGTAAAAAAGAAAGAAAAAGAAAATCTCTGTGCAGGTTTTCTCCTGAGGTTGTGTAAACAAAACAGTAATAGCTGGCTAATGTTGTGATTTGCAGTGATTTTTCTCTCATTTTTGCCTTTTTTGTTTTTGCACAGCAACAGGCGCTCGACAGTAATCTTTTTTTTTTTTTTTTTTTTTTTTTTTTAAGCAGTCATTTGTCATTCCGCCACGCCGTCTCCAGCAAATTGCGGCCCATCAAGAGGGGACAAGATGCTTCAATCTTGTTTTGAAACGTTCATGCTGCGCTTATGATGCGGCCGACGGTGAAAGTGCAATGACACGTTGGCACGTGCACAGTCTGGCTCGTCCGATTGTGGTCCAGGTGATGCCACATTTTGGTGTCCCCGACCGAGATCACCAAAATGTGATGTCTGTTTTGTCTATGTGGGGTCTCCCGCCGATGTGCTGAAACACCAACCGAAGGGGTCTTGGGTGGCGCCATCATCACCTCGCCAGACGACTCCACTCCAACCTCGGTCTATCTCTAAAAAGCTAAGCTCGGAAACTCATTTCAGCCACCTTGGTATCTGCCATCGCCATCTTTTTTGTCACTGTCCAAAGCTCGTTATCGTAGCGGTGGGAATCCGCTAGTAAATTGAGAGCTGCCCCTTCAGACTCACTCGGACGCTCTTCCGTCTTTCAGCGACACCTGATGATCTGGCTGGACAACAATCCCAATTTAGACAGCTGTCAACAGAGTCGCCGCGTCTGAGGCAGAAGCCCACTGAGGGAGCGGAGCGAGGGAAACATTAGCCAAATCCAGACGGGATCACAAACCTTCTGATTATGAGTCACACGTCAAATTGCCCGCCTCTACGGCCATAAATACACTCGTGGACAAGGGCGGCTTTATTTTGGCAATCGGCAAAATTTGGCAGTTCTACTTCCTCCCTTTCGCCTCGCACCGGCTCTTTTGCAAATGTGTCCTTAGGGAGGGAGGAAATAAAATGGACCGCAAAAATCGGCGTCCCAAAGATTTCACTGACAGATCCGATAAGACTCAGTGCTGTAATGTATTCAAGGGAGCCGGAGAGTGTAAAAATCAAGTCAAAGTTCACGAAGAGTGTAAAGTTCAATGTAATGCTGAAACTTACGATTATTTAAATAACCAATTAATCAGTCGATGAATCAGATAGAAATATATTTTTTTATCTTTAAAAATGAGCAAATTGACAGTGCAGGAAGAAAAAAAGATTGTCAATCAGTTAGTTTTTGTTCTTTACATGTCCGAAAATAGGCAAAAATGTTGATCATTGTTTACCAAAGTAAAACAGGATGTTTGACAAATGTCATATTTTTGATTAAACAAAAAAATAACCAGTCTGCTTTCATGGACTACAGAAATCTGAAACTATTTACTGTTGAGAGGCTGTAATCAGAGGATTTAGACAATCTTAAATTCAACAAGGTCTTTAAACGATTACTCGATTAAGTATCCTTGTGCATGTTTGCGGTTGAATGCTAACTTCTCTTTCTGTACCAGCGGCATGTTTGTCTACCACGGGCAAGGAAGGTTCACCTCGAAGTGGCATCTGAAAATCATGGGCCACTTAAACGCTTTTAGCACTTATTAATTACATTAAGCACCCAAATTGGGCTGCCGGGCTTTGATTTATTGCCCAGCTAACTAGTTGTGTCACTCTGGGAATATGCAAATGGGGGGCGAACGTCAGTGAGAGATTCGACCACGGCGCTCATCGCCAACGCCGCCCCTGGTTGGCGGTAACGCGGTCATCTCAGTCCCTTCAGGTTGAGCGTATTATGCGGAGGTAGAATGTCAAGGCTAACGATGAACGCGTAATCGGCTGTAATCACCTCATTTGTGGTTTTACAGGGCTTAGCCGTCAGATTTAATAGCAGGACCCAAATGTGTTGGCATTTTTTAAATCCAGTTTCTGTTTTTCCCTTTCAAAAAAACTTCAGACTTCATTGTAGTAAATCTCCCCCCCCCCCCCCGCCCTCTATAAAGCGAGCTGCACTTCGCCCAAATTGTCCTTGTGTCCATTAGCTGTTGCGCTCTTTGCGACCCAATGAATCCTTTGTATCTCACTTGCCCCCATAATGAACTTTTAAAACTTAATCTTGAAAAATATTCATGCTGCTACGGTTTCTTCAACCCCTTCCTTACAGCAAACCCTTAAAGGTGTCTTTAAGTCGTGCTACGTCTCGGCATACATATTCTAAACTAGACTGACGGTTCTACGGAATGCCGTCCATCGGGTCCAAAATATGAACATGTTTAAAAAGGACACAGTAGGCTTTGACGGTGTGTTTTGTGTGCATATGATGTCAGATTAACTTGAAATCTGCCAGGCTTTGTTGACTTTGCATTGTAGTAAAAGTCAGAAGTGTCTTGCACATTTAGCCCGTTCAAGCCTCTCTGCTCTTTTGTTTTGACTGTGTTAATTCTGTCCCTTTCTGCTTTCGCTTTCACGCTTCGTCGTCAGCCTCTAGTCAGTGCTGCCCTGTCCAATAAGTGTTAAGCAGAGTAGAGTGATCTCGGTTCGCACGTCTGCGGATGCCGGAGTGAGAAGAATGCCACTGTGAATTTGGCCTGACCAACCCATCGGCGCCCGGGCCATCATTTAACCAAAGAGGGGTCAAATCCTTCCTGTAAAGCACGACCAGAGCTTGAATGAAGCTAAATCGTCATCTGTTAATGTAGCCGTCGGTCTCCTTTTTAAAAGCTCTCGGCTAACTACCGTCCTGCGTTGCCTTTATGGGCGTTGCAGAGCTAATGGGCGGGCTGCGGGTTCGCCTGAAAGCGTGCGCCTCGCTCACCTGCCAGGGGACAGGGTTGAAGGGCATGGAGAAGGATGGAGGGCTGCAATGCTGCTGGGTCAGCACTTGGCATGCCAGGAGGGAAGTAATGAGCCTTGGAGATCTCCTCCATCCAGCCCCCACACCCACCACCCTCGCGCTTTCTTTGCAGACTCTGCCTCATTTTATCTGGGGTAGTTCATCCCTTTTGTCTCACGATTTTCCTCGCCCGTTTCAGTCCTTGCTGTCAGTCCAAATTTCCATCACGCTCTTTCTTGTGGGCTTAACTAGAATGAGTGTATGCAGAAAGTCTGAAGACGGCTGTTAAATCGCTATTCATTAGCTGCCAGGTGAATTTGCCTGCTAATAGTGTGCCGATTTTGCGCTCACGTTGTGATCCGCAGCTCAAGAGTGAGTGAAGTCTCGCTAAACCTAGACATAATACAGTCATTTGTTCTGTGAAAACAATTTCACAAGATGTAGCTAGTCTTTGTAGATCTTGACACTATCTGAGCCGCTTAGAGAGGCCAAGTGACACTCAAAATGATGCATTTGAGTTGCCCTCAGGGGCGGCGACTCAGGCGTTTGCATAGATTCGACAAGATCCAACCTGCCTGAAGAGAAATCATGTTTTTTACGTGCAATTAGGGGAAAAAAGTTATTGCTACGGAGGTGTGTGTGAATCAATAAGTCCACCGGGGAAATCAATCATTAATGGTGGCCGAACAGAGTGGAGGCGATAGATTTATCGATCGCTTTGCAACAGCACTGCTCATTGCGGCGCGCAGTAAAATAAGCTGCTATTTGTCAACGCCAGAAGGCAGCACGGTCTTCCACACTGGCATCTGCAAGTCGTTTTATTTGTATTTTTTTTTTTTCTCTGCATCTGTTCACAAATGGATCTGGCATCCCACAAATGGCCCTAGTATTTATTTTTTTTGCTTTTGCAGCCTCCGGTTATTCGCGTAAAACGGAATTTATCTATGTCAAACAGCCATTTCTATGTTGTTCCCCCTGCCCCTCAAGCCTCACCCTAATCATCAAATATCTTCCTTGACATTGCCATTTAGATTCTGTAATCATCCTCCCTCTGCATTATTTAAAAAAAAAAAAAAAATGAAAAAAAATCCGAGAGTGCTTTTGTTGTAAAAATGTCGCTGAATTAAAGTAGTATTGATGTCACCGAGTGGCTTTCCCACGTGCTTATTGCAGTCTAGAAAATATTGCCACAACAGAACCTGCGGTTACAATTGTTCCTTGAGGGACAGAAATGAACTCTGACGCGAAGTTGTGATTAAAGGCATGTAACTGCTGTACCAGATGATAAATAGCGGTGAAGTCCGTTGACTAATTTCCTGTTTGGAGAAACCCACAGGGGAAAGTTTGAGTACTTTCTGACACCATGATTAAGTAATTACAATGCTTTCATACCATGCCCCATTATGTGACTATATCAGTTTGTATAAGTATAATCAAAGTGGTTTTCCACTTCCCATACTAGATGCGTGTTTTCTGGATGCTGTCATACGCAAAAGGCGAAAGTGCTCACTTGACGGTGTCGCTAAGTGCCGATCCAAGCTATCGTGTGTGAGTCACCCGGTCGTCTTCCCACGCAGTTGAAGTTGGGTGAGATATTGTTAGGCCACGTGTGAGTCAGGCACAAAATTGAGATCTTTTTCTGCATTTCCCATTCAAGTGTGCTCCCAAAACAAGAGCTGGAAAGTGCTTAACTGCACCAGAGTGTTCGATTCTGTTGCACGTTGAACGAACGCTACTGTGAAAAAATGGCTTCAGATCCACTTTGGCTCATGCTATGGACAGAATAGAATTACCCTGATTAGGAAAGAAGTACTTCTCTAAGCACATCTCAGGAGAACGGCTATAATGCTTTGTGTGCTCCTATCATGCACACCCCGGTGATTGTTCTCCATGCTGGTTTTGAGGCTAATGAAATGCAATCGAGATACCCATTGGTCCCTTAATTTGAAACTCTCGAGGTTTAGCGGGAGGTGTAACAGAAAGCTTTGAGTCAGACCTGTGATTTTACACTTAAGATTCAGAGCGATGAGGGGAGCTAACAATGTGGTTTGGACCACAAACGCATTCAGTACCAGCCTCTCCAGAAAGGTCCTTTAAGTCTCTGCCTGCAGTGAGAGAGCAGCAAGTCGTTTTTGAACAAAGTGGAACAAAGGAAATGGACACCTATGTAAATAAAACACTAAGATGGAATAGTTACAAGCTTTAAAAACTAACAAAAAAAACTGCATAAAACGAAATAGAATACAAATGTATGCCCATGGTTACAAGGTTAAGAGAAAAGCCGGCACAAATCCTCTTAATTCCTACTACGCTAGCTTTCTGTTTGCCGATATTGATAGTACTGACCTATTGGGAGCTGCATACATCTCTCACCGCACTGTCTCAATTGTGACTGCACAAACAAGCACAATCGTAATCAGCTGGCAAGTCTTACTACAGCTAATCAGTGGATTGTTGCTTATCTGCAGGGTAAAAAAAACAAAAAAACTTGACATGCTAGAAAAAAAACTGACTGCAATTCTGGAATCAGCATGCCAATTTAATCGGGATAAAAATGTAACTCAACAATTTTTATTTATTTTTTTCCCCAAAGTTGTTCCCCAGTGAACTACAGTGCCACTGAGGAGAGTCGCAGCAAACGCTTAACATATAACAAAGTGTTGTTAGCTAGCTACCGGATGCCTTTTATGCATTACAATAAAATCCTACTGTGTATTTATGTATGAAAAAGTAGAGTGACTTGTTGTGTGCAGTACAATAGTACTAAAGTGTAAATAAATGATTGGCCTAGTGTATGATCTACAGAAATCAACACTACAATACAATGGTACTGCAGTCTACATGTATGTACGGCTCTTTATGTTATCTTAATAGTGTCCACTCTGGTGTAGTAATTCTACTGCATCTGTTGTATGGAAGACTTGGTGTATCAAGGGTGTCATTAACACATTCAATGCCATTGACGGCTTGAGAAGTCAAATATCCATGTTAACTGGGAAGGCTGGCTGTGAATGAGTTAATGGCTGTGTGTATGAGTGCTGTACATTATGAATGAAGTGCGCAATGCACAAATGTCGTCATTCTGATATCATGCACAAAAAAAATCTGAAAATTCTGGAAGTGTCAACCCGTATCAAGAACGCGCCAAATCCTTTGTGGATTATTATCCCCGAGAAGCTCTGGTGAAGGGCGACCACATTCGCAAATATGGCGGAGGGGGGCGCGGGTGATATGAGGCCTATCTTTGGATGCCACCTGGGCCTCCCACATTGTTTCCGCGTCCCTGCCAGTTAATGACATGCTTACGCTGGGCTAATTCTCCTCCTCAGTTTTAATTGTTAGCTTTGCGGAAGCCCACCCCGGTGTTGCTCGCCCAGCCATCCATCCATTTTCTGAATCGCTTATCCTCACTGGGGTCGCGAGCGTGCTGGAGCCTATCCCAGCTATCTTCGGGCGAGAGGCGGGGTACACCCAGAACTGGTCGCCAGCCAATCGCAGGTGTTGCTCGCCCACTTGGGGGAAATGTCCGCTTCGACGTCAAGTATTCTTTCAGACCTTAGACAGTTTTTCTGAATTTTGCCCTCCATCAGTTTTGTGCTGTAGATATATTTTCTGCTCTATAGTTTTCCTTCTTTTAGTCCATCTTTGAACTTTTTTTTTTTTTTTGCACTGGGGTGTAGTCACTGGAACAGAAAAGGGCTTTTCCTGAGCTTGTTCCACAAAGTTGGAAGGTCTTGGTGGACTGAAAATTTTAACATGTAGCCCATGCCCGGATGAATTAATGGATTATTTAGGTTTGTCATCAATTGTCGGGCCCATATTTAAAAAAAAAAAAAAAAAAAAAAACCTTTTGAATATGCACACATCTTGTCAAATTGAAATAATGAACACAAATATTTCCACAGCTGCTTCATTTCCTTTTCATGACCGCATGTGCTTGCTCATAGTTGCTGCCAGCCAAAATTGAAGACTTTGTTTATCCACTTGATGTGCTTGGCTACCATGACTGTGTGTCAGTCTGACCGCGTAACCGCAATAAGAGTGAATTGGAGCCGAATGTTGTCGGGATCCTAGCAATACTGTGACCATCCTGAGTGAGTCGTCGCGGTAAGACAAAAACGATCTCGCTGGCAATCTTAAGCGTAGAGTCAAGCATGGTGATATCATGCTACTTTGAAATGACCCCCCCCCCCCCCCCCGCATCTCCGGACTGATGTTTTAATGATGCATGAAATGTGCAGATTAGTGGTGTTAGTTTTATCTAGGTGCCCGCGTCACTCTCTGAATTGGTCATAGGTTGCTCCCATGACATATTTATGAGACTGGAGCTGCCTATTCAAAGAGAACCTTTACGCTCCGCACACGGGAACAGGTCAGCAAATGTCAATTTCCGGGGATTCATATTTCATGTCAGAATTCAAATGTGTCCCCCCGTCCATCAGGAGTCCTGTAATTTAGTATCAATTTACTTATTGGATGTGACAAGGAAATCAGCGTCTTTCATACCTGACTTCCAAAGGGGCGTGGAATAATTTTAACTCGTAAATTGGAAATCAAACAAAGCGAGCGCCCTCCGGCAACATCAACAAGGAGGAATTAGCTTTGCAAAACTGAAATAAAATGTTCATCATTGGTTTGGACAGAGTTTTGACCCCAGAAGCAGGGAAAAACTGTTTAGTATTCACCGGCCAAGCCTTTTAACTTCTTCTTATTACCGCTGATGCCAAGTGACCCTGTCAGTGAGCGATGCCGCCACCGACTATTGGCACGGGCTTTAATGGATGCGAAGTTAAATGACCCTCATGCTGCAGTGTTGGTCACCATTAACGCCACTCCTCTCCACAGAGACTAATGCTGCACAACGGGACCGCGTTGACAGCCCGCGGGGATTTGTTGCTTTTCGAGCATGCGGCGTCATGACGCCCCAATAATGGGACCGTGTGTTCCAGGCAACAAATGGCACAATGGTGGCCATGGGAGACAAAAGCGTTTACATGGCTCGGACTACATGGAACAGATTAGACTCAATCCCGTCACACAGTTGACAAAGCGGCGCGTCTTTTAAAATGATATCTGTGTGTATGTGCTTAGTTAACGAAGCGGAGTCCATGTCAGTAGATCTCCGTCACGCGAATCCTTCTGTAGCTCGTCAACGAGCCGCTCTCGGCTAACCGCTCCTCCGTCGTCGGGCCGGAGGCGGTTATTTAATTAACTAATCTTTGTAACGATTTAACAGTCTGTGAAATTAACAAGTAGGAGGGCGCAAAGCGGAAGGCGAAGGTGCCTTTTGTATGCGTCGGTGAAGGTTTGACGTGGGAATACTATTGCTGTCTTAAGCTAGCTAGTGTGCAACAATTTTGCATTTCGCAGTCATTTGTCAGTAACTTATAGCTGGCATTGCTGTGAATATACAACAAGTCAAACAGTCAGTCACAAGTATACTTTGTGTTCGACAGCAAGCGCGTTGGCCTACTCGCATGCGCGGGGCTTGGAAGCCGGCTCCGGAACGTCATTTCTACTTGGCCTCTGCGGAAACGAGATAGCGCCAATGAAAAGCGAAAGAGCGGCACCAGAGGGCAGGGTAAGACACAAGCAAGAGGGAATGAAATGAGGTTGTGGAGCAACATGTTAACTGAAGCCAGTGGAAAACCATTTGCACATGAAATTTTAACAGAAAACGAGTCCAATTTAAACAAGGTCAGAGAAGACCATGATGTGTCAAGAGATGAGACAGAACGGTGGTAGTAGTCTGCAGTATGTTTAGTGAAGGTAGTTGTTGAGGTGAGCCATGAGTAAGCGTTTTGATTGGCACCTTTGCAGCGCTGCAACATATTAGACTTTACGCCGATCCGATCGGCGGTATCGGCCGATAATTAGCATCTTATGCTGATCGGCTTTCATGTCATAATTCGCCGATCTGATCAATGACTTCATCGATCGGCTCCGCACAAGACATTTAACTCTGCGTCTTCGTCGCGTATGAATCCAAAAGGTAGTTTATTTTTAGCCTTGTCACGTGTCTTGTTGCGCACTACTGTAACTATCTGACGGCCAGTAAAGTTTTTTTCAATCTTGTCGGTGAAAAAACACGTCGTCGGTGTGGGACTATTTTGCTGTGTCTCAGACAAACAACACTTAAGTTATTTGCAGTCTGTGCACAACTGAAGTAAGTCGTGGGGAACGTCATCTAAATGCTTCAACACAGCAAATTTGGATCGAGCACCTGAAGAATGTACACGAGGAGCACGCCGCGTTCAAGCAACGCAGCGTGGGGGGGGGGGGAGTCAAACTAACTTTCTCATTGTCCCAGCTGTATGGACGGGTATTGTCCAGAGTGAGTCAGTTTGACTTTTAAGCATGTTATTAACAGTATTTATTAAAGTAGTTTAATTGCAATAAAGTAATTTAATTACAGTAAGTTAGCAGCCATTATTTCTGTCATGTTGTAATGTTGATTTGACCTAAACTTATGTCAGTGGCCAATCCTTGAATGCCCACAAGGGGTCATTGGTGTTTTAACCTTTGTCTAAAATGCTAGAGAATAATTTGAGCTCCAGCACGCCCGCAACCATTGGGAGGATAAGCTGTACAGAAAATGGATGGATGGATGGATGCAGTATACAGTACACAAGTAGATACAGTACACAAGTAGATACAAGTCACGTAAATTGACACATTGAGTCATCTTGTGATCGGTTATCGTTTTGATCGAAACAAATAGGTCAAGGGGGCAACCTGTGGCTTGGCATGTTGCAATGCACAATACAAATAGTCACAGCGGAGAGGCTAACGTTGGCGTTTTA
The DNA here is from genome assembly GCF_024500385.1 of Phyllopteryx taeniolatus. Classification (NCBI taxonomy): domain Eukaryota; kingdom Metazoa; phylum Chordata; class Actinopteri; order Syngnathiformes; family Syngnathidae; genus Phyllopteryx; species Phyllopteryx taeniolatus. The sequence continues at coordinate 6,532,258 of NC_084524.1, read as the reverse complement.
ATTCCAAGACCAAATCCTAATAATTCAGGCATCATCATTCTTCATTAGGCCCCTCCCATCGTCTCCCTTTCTTCTCTAATAGCCGTTCAAATGATTAATTGAATCTATTTTGGTTTTACATCGGCGATGACACGGCACGGCCGCTTATCAGTTTCCCGTCATTAGGTGGCCGAGTTTAACAATGGCTCCGACGCCACGTTATCGGGATAATGTATGGCACTCCGGATTTTTAGGTTGAGTCGGGTGATATTTCTCCATTTCCCGTTGCGGTGATTGTCTGGCCCGCTGCAGTCGAGTTGACCTGAAGTCCCACCAAGATTGTAGAGCAATAGAATACGGTTCAAAAATTTTCTTTTGACACAGGTGGAATCGGCAGAGAGTTGAGACAAGTTGACAAGCAGTCCCATTTGAAATGATAAAGGCATTAGTTACTATTTTCTGTTTATTTGATGACGGCCAACTAATTTGCTTCATCTGTGATGGAAGTTGGAATGTCAATGAAACTAAAGTCAAGTAAGTAAAGTAACTTACTGTTCATGTGTATTTTTTGGTGAATACTGTACAAGTCGGTGTGGTACAGTAATACATTGTACTTAGGTTTTAGCTGCCCCTCCCTGTGTTGTAATCTTGCATTCTGTCTCTCACAAATACTGTAGCTAGTGCGTGTGTTGCAAGGTGGATGTGGAATCGGATGGGCTAAGAGACACCAAACCAGGGTAAAAAGGATATACAAATCAAAAGGTGACTAGTACACAATTGCTAGTGTAGGTGTGTTTTGCAAGGTGGAAGAGGAGCTGGATAGGAGGAATGACAGAGCAGGGTTGAAGTACAGGTTTTTAGTTTTTTAAAATTGTTGCAGGTTGGAGAAGGAGCTGGATGCGACAAGGGAATGGAGCAAATTTAAGAATAAAGCAGCCCAAGTCCACATCAGTGCATAATCTGTCTGAGGGGAGCATTTACTGTATATTATGAACAGGAGGGGGCCCAGTACTGAACGTTGTGGCGCACCTTAGTTGATTGTTTTGTATTAGAAAGGTCTGATTGTAATGGTGGCAGCCATGGAAAGGCTTAATTGAGTTGACGCTTCAACACCTCGGTGTGGTCGGAAGGTTTTTGCTGGACCTTGCATAGGAAATGAAGGCGATGAAGGAGATGGTTTGTTAGTTGTTTAGGCTTGCCTGAGTCCATAGCAGCTGGAGCGTACAGTGCATGGTTTAAGGGAGGAGTCCATTATGTTGATAAACACAATTTATTTTTGTGTAGATTGTTTCAGGATGAAGAAGACATCTAGACAAACTACACATTTGCTGATTGATTTGGAGGGGAAACACTGAGCAGCTGTGTATCACGCAGAAACAGTCACCACAATTGCTGATCTGAAGATTACATGTTGACTCCCGTGTACAGTATATTTCAATAATGAGCATCCCAGTAACCGCATGGACATTAGGAGCTGTAAACACTCATTCGTATTCTTCTGAATATAAGAATATAAATTATTGCAAGATTGTATGACTTACGACTCAAACAAAATGACTTGACTTGTTTGAAATTTGGTTGACTTGATATTTTTTCCTCAACACTACTTTGGGAATTGCAGGTTATGTCTTGAGACTTAATTGATTACTATGCATGTTTTCTTGCGGTGGGGTGGGGGATTACGATTTTTTATTTATTTTTTTTAAATGCCGGACTATACATTGTCTTGCATCACAACTGAGAACACAAGACGCCATTTCAGATTGGCAAGGGTCCTCAACTCAAAATGACATTTGGACAAATAATCAGCAGACTGGTGGTGGTCGTGGCGTTGTGGGCTGTTTGCTCTTCATCTCTTTAGCGCCAAACGTGTGCCCAGTGTTAGCTAATTATTTTTTATCTTCTGCGGTGGCGGGTAGCCCTATCGGTCGGACTTGTGTGCATGCTCGCTGCAAAAAGATAAGCGCTTATTGGCGAGAGAAGCGGGGGCCATTTTTAATCATAAACACGAGGAGCTCTGTGCTCATCAGAACAGCCTGTGCTTTGTCTCAACAATTACTCTCACTTTACACTTAACATTGGCCCCCTTCCTCCCCAATCGTGTTGATTTCCTCCTCGTTCCACTTCCATCCAGCACCAACGTGCACGTTCTCCGAAGCACGGACGACACTTGTGATAGTGGCATGAACTCCTCCTCACCTCCTTCCAAGCTGCTAAAAACAAACACCCACGCAATCCGCCAGCTCCTGTGGATCGGCAGGAATTGGTAATGACACGATCCATCTCCGGGCCATTTCCAATTCGGCTGTGGGGAAATGAGATAGGACGGTAATAGAATCACATTGATCTGAGGTTGCTCTCATGTTTATGGTGCATGAGTGTGGAAGTCATTCCTAATGTTCCCCCCCTTTTTTTTTTTTGTCTTCTTTAAAACTGGATCCTTTCTTCATGCAAAACCGAATACGACGGGTGCTACACTCTGCTAAATGACAACACGTGGTGGACAGCTTCTTCAGGATTCTGGATTATTCATATAAGCCACACATTCCAAAATGATGCGCATTCATATTTCCTCCCACTTCATATTCCCTGTGAGCATGATAGGACTGGACGCGGCAATATGGCTGCCGCGTTAAGTCACAAAGTCTCAAGCCAAGTGTGAAATTAAGACATGTCGAGATTGGCGAACGCTCCCCCGACGACCGCTGCTCTGATAGTCTTTTATGTGGCGTCAACCACTTATTGCATTAATATAATTCCCCCCCCCCCCCCCCCCCCATCCATTTTCTACCACTTATCCGAGGTCGGGTCGTGGGGGCAGTAGCTTTAGCAGGAACGCCCAGACTTCCCTCTCCCCAGCCACTTCATCCAGCTCTTCCAGGGGGATCCCGAGGCGTTCCCAGGCCAGCCGAAGGACGTAGTCTCTCCAGCGTGTCCTGAGTCGTCCCCGGGGTCTCCTCCCGCTAGGACGTGCCCGGAACACCTCACCAGGGAGGCGTCCGGGAGGCATTCGAATCAGATGCCCCAGCCACCTCATCTGGCTCCTCTCGATGTGGAGGAGCAGCAGCTCTACTCTGAGATCCTCCCGGATGACCGAGCTTCTCACCCTATCTCTGAGGAGGAGCCTGGACACCCTGAGGAGGAAACTCATTTCGGCCACTTGTATCCGGGATTTTGTTCTTTTGGTCACGACCCATAGCTTGTGACCATAGGTGATGGTAGGAACGTAGATCGACCGGTAAATCGAGAGCATCGCCTTCCGGCTTAGCTCCTCCTTTACCACAACGGATCAATACAAAGTTCGCATCATTGCAGACGCTCCACCGATCCGCCTGTCGATCTCCTGTTCCATTCTTCCCTCACTCGTGAACAAGACCCCAAGATACTTGAACTCCTCCACTTGGGGCAGGATCTCATCCCCGACCTGGAGAGGGCACGCCACCCTTTTCCCACTGAGGACCATGGTCTCAGATTTGGAGGTACTAATTCTCATCCCAGCCGCGTCACACTCAGCTGCGAACTGCTCCAGTGAGAGTTGGAGGTCACGGCTTGATGAAGCCAACAGAACCACATCATCTGCAAAAATCAGAGATGCAATACTGAGGCCACCAAACCGGACCCCCTCTACGCCTCGGCTGCGCCTAGAAATTCTGTCCATAAAAGTTATGAACAGGATCTGTGACAAAGGGCAGCCTTGGCGGAGTCCAACCCTCACCGGAAATGAGTCCGACTTACTGCCGGATATGCGGACCAAACTCTAACTCCGGTCGTACATGGACCGAACACTCCGTATCAGGGGGTTCGGTACCCCATACTCCCGAAGCACCCCCCACAGGACCCCCCCGAGGGACACGGTCGAACGCCTTCTCCAAGTCCACAAAACACATGTAGACTGGTTGGGCGAATTCCCATGCACCCTCGAGGAGCCTGCCAAGAATGTAGAGCTGGTCCACTGCAAACAGTGATGCGTAGTAAACTGGCTAGCATGTCTGTGGTGTCTATTGACAGACTTAAAAGGTTAATGTGGTGTCTATTGAGCAGACTGAAGCCTCTTAACTCTCAACACACTCGTGGTGGTTCCATCAATTTTTTTGTGGTAATTCGAAAATGACGATACCAGGGGTGGCAAAATTATGACCTGCGAGGCAGAACCAGCCCATCGGGGGGGCAATCGGGCCCGCCGAAACGGAGTACACATTCACTGCTATTTTTCAGTTGCTAATTTTGTCCAATCGAGGGCGCATTGGTAGCCACTTAAATGGCATTTTGAAATTGGCTGCTCCTCACTTGATGCACTTTAAAAAAAAAATAATAATAAAAAAAAAAAATAAATAAAAAGTTTCTGGAGCAAAGTAAGCCCAATTCATATAAAAGCCTCCTTTGCACTACAGTTCTGTGAAAATAAATGTGTAGAAATATTTTAAGAATATTGCAAAAGGTCAGTCAAAAGCTTTTTGTTTTTTTACTTGTAAACATTTACAAAGTAGGCGGATAACTGCTTTAAATTCCAGATGAATGCGGAAATTTATGTAAATTTGAAATTATTTCTAGAGCTGAAGTTTAAAAAAAAAAATAATAATAATAAACATTACATGTATAGATCCACTTTGTGTAAGTTGCACATAATACTGTTGAATTGTCCATCCATCCATTTTCTGAACCGCTTCTCCTCACTAGGGTCGCGGGTGTGCTGGAGCCTATCCCAGCTATCATCAGGCAGGAGGCGGGGTACGCCCCGAACTGGTTGCCAGCCAATCGCAGGGCACATACAAACAAACAACCATTCGCATTCACGTTCACACACCTACGGGCAATTTAGAGTCTCCAATTCATGCATGTTTTTGGGATGTGGGAGGAAACTGGAATGCCCGGAGAAAACCCACGCAGGCACGGGGAGAACATGCAAACTCCACACAGGCGGGGCCGGGGATTGAACCCGGGTCCTCAGAACTGTGAGGCTGACGCTCTAACCAGTCGTTCACCGTGCCGCCCTCTTGAATTGTTTTTAAGAAATTTCAGATTGCTCATATTTGCCACAAAATAAGAAATGTGAATATAATCTGAATGTATTTGAAATTATTTGTACCCCAACAATTTGGGGGAAAAATTTTATTTATAGCTCATTAAGCCACAAATATACTAGTTCTGCATACTTGAGATCAAATTGTTGTGAACGTGGGCCCAAATTTAATGAGGTTGACACAACTGGAACATATTAACACAGCCAATCTAAACAATGCCACCATGTTAAACACAACCATGCTAAACATGTGTGCCAAACACCAGGATGCTAAATGCGAAGCTACCGAATGAGACCATCCTAAAATTTATCCATTCTAAACGTGACTAAACTCAAATAATTCTGAACGCAGCCATGCTAAACACAATGATGCTAAAGGCAACCAGGCTGAACATCATTTTATTATATTTTACAGTTGACATATTGTCACCGTATGTACAAGCAATGTTGTTTTCTTCCTCCCAGCGTTGCTATGAGAAAATAGGGGGTGGGGGATTTGTTGGGGGAATCACTGAGGCTTGCGATTTAATTTGATGAGCCCGCAAACAGCAAACGGCAAACAATGGCTCATTATGAAGCGGGAGCACTGATGGAAGCCGGTGGCCTGTGAAGCTTCGCATTACGCAGCCCTCGTTTGACACTAGGGGAGGATCCTGCTCTCATCAGTCCATTCCCCCCCCCCCACAATCTTTTTTGTTTGGCAAGGAGATCCATGTTTGGCTTTTATGAACAGCTAATGACACAATGTGTCTTTTATGCTGTTGGCAGGAACTAAAAGTCTTCCCAAAGATTGTCAATGGGATGGTTTAGATTAGCGTGTACACTGGTATACCCGGCCCCCTGGACACATCTGAACAAGGAAGCGGTTTCCGTTGCTCCAACGTCCAAGAGAAACATTCCTTCCCCATCAAGAATCACCAATGTCCAGTGATGGAAACACAGGCTCATTTGGGGTATGGGCTTTGGAGCAGTCAAAAACTGGACACGTCTAACCTAAAATTCCCCATGGCTCTCGAGTCCAAGCTTTAAAGTTAAAATGCCTTTTGCGATCGAGAACAATGAAAATCCATTCAGGGGAAAAACGTGCTCATGTAGACGATAACATGAACTGTTCTCTGTTGTGGCAGAGTACAAGTTTACTGTCATCTCACGAGGATTTTCAACACAGTTCCATAGCCTCTGGAACATTTTAAAACCGGTCTCATCTAAAAAAAAAAAAAAAACAAACCTTTCTTTAGTTCGACTAGCTCCGTTTTCCACTGTTCCAAAAGGCCCTAATCTTCAAATCGGTGGCGCCTTGGCAGTCAGCTGATGATGTACTTCTTATTTGATACTTTTCCCGGGCGAGTCTGATAAGGAATTGCATTTCAAAGATTCCCCTGCGATCAGAAGCGATGGGGGACGGGGAAAGGGATGACAGAAAAGAAAAAAAAAAATCCACGTATTTGCCAGCATTCTGCACATAGATATACATATATTGTATATACAGTGTGTGTGTGTGTGTGTGTGTGTGTGTGTGTGTATATATGTATATATATATATATATATATATATATATATATATATAATATGTGAATGTGGAGACAATAAAGCTTAATTCCAGGTCATGCTAAACACAATGGTGCTAATCATGCTAAACATTCTCCACCATCATACAAGTGTAAAACGAAGTCAAAACATGACAGGGACTTGTCACCCAGTTATTTTGGGGGAGGAGACGGTGGTTAAATAGCAGCGCCTCTCCGTAACAGCTGCTGGTGAAACGGTGCTAATTGGCGATTGATTGGACGCCGGCACGTCCTCATCTGCAATGCGGAGGCGCATCTGCCCGCGCTCGTCTTCTGCTTTTTCTGATTAGTCACATTGTCGGCGGCTGTTTACTTAAGGAAGCTCCAAATTGAGGCCCTCTCAGAAAAGAGTGTCAAATTAGACGACGTCGGAGAAGGTCCTCAAGGCACACGTGCCGTAAAAGAGGCGGCGGAAAGGAAAAGAAGATGAAGCTGCCTGTGCTAACGAGTTCATTTAGAGTATGGCTTTTGGAGCAGTGTAAAAATGGCTACGTCTGACCAAAAAAACTGTTTTCCGTTGCGAAGTCCAAAGATTGTGACTTGGAAATAAATTATTGCAAATATTTACACTGGTGTTAATCTGGAACAGCATTAGACTAGACATGTCTGACCAAAGAACCACTTTCCGTTGCTCCAGACTCCAAAGATTGTCCGCTGGATGGAAAAACTTGGTGGTATCTCTCTCGAACAGTATAAAAGTGGACGCCTGGCCAAAGAACAGATTTCCATCGGTCCATGGTCCAAAGATTGTCAATTGGATGAAAAAAAAAAAAATAATGATCGTTCTAAAATATGTTCACTTATATGAAATTGGACTAGCATAAAAATGGCTATGTCTGACCAAAGAACTGTTTTCCATTGCTCCAGAGTCCAAAGATTACCACTTGGATGAAAAAAACCAAAACCCTGGTCATTTAAAATATGCACTCTGGTCTGCCCATCCCTCTGGAACAGTATCGAAAGTTTATTGTACCCATCTGACTCAAGAACTGTTTTCAGCTGCTTCACAATCCAAAGAATGTCAATTGGATAGAAAACCTGCTCGTTCCAGACTGGTATCGCTCTGGAACAGCGTAAAATCCCAAAAATAGTTGAGTTTTGGTGGTGATATGATTATCTTCCCTCGTTGAACTTAAATACAACTATATTTTCGTAAGACTACAACTTATTTTTTAAAACTTATTATTATTATTATTATTATTTGTAACTCCGACGGAATACGTCTTCGTACTTGTAGGGATCGCATTCAGTGTTGCCCTCCGGACAGAAAACGTGGGAACTCGCCGCATGCCGCGTGGATGCAGTCGGTGACCTCGTGTGGGGTGAAAGCAGGTAAAGCGAGCACATGGGATCCATTTCCCCGCAACATTAATACGCCTGCTTTAAGGCATGGAGAAAACACGAGGAGGAAAAAAAAAAACTAAATACTTCTGCGTTGATTCAACTTGTAAGCATTTTCCCCTCAGCAGGCCTTCGGCGAAACATGAAAAAGAAAATGTCATTAAAACGGAACAATCAAGTTCCACCCCCATCTGTCAGCGGGTCAAACTGTGGCCATCCAAACTGTCAAGGCAACATTATTGACTGTCTTACAAGTGCGCACATTGAACCGCCGTCTAAAAGTAGTTAACAGTAGTAAGTAAAGTGTATTTTGCTGAGGGAGGATTGATTAAGGCTGAGCCACTTTTCTTCCCTGTAATACAATCTGTTCAATCAAGAAATCGCTTTAACAGAACCTGTCGGAGAAAAGATCTAAAAAAGCTGCAAGAAAATGACACAATCCCCCCCCCCAAAATTGAAAGGGTTACAAAAGCCATTTCTGAAGCTCTAGGAATCTAGTGAACAATAGGGAGAGCCATTAACCTCAAATGGAGAAAACATGGAACAGTAGTGAACCGTCCCAAGAGTGGCCAACCTACAAATGGTACCCCGAGAGAGCCGGGAGGGAAACAATTAGTTTGAGAAAGGGGCCAATACTTTTTCACGGCACTCTATACAGTACATATATGCAACATAAATACATTTACTCATTGGTGTAATTCCCAGGATGCTTAACTTTAGTTATAGAGCACTTTAACAACCACAGCTGTACCAAAATGCTGGACATAAGGTCAAACAAAAGCAAACTACAAGAAGTAATTATACGATAAGAATAGTAAAATAATAAATAATTTATCCTTTTTTAATTGGAATATAGTGCTATCAACCATGTTGCGCAGTGTTGTAACCAGTATGGGAACGTGGGGATGCTGAAATTGTAATCTTGCGGTCGCAGTGGCGTCGCGTTGAATTTGAATGTAAACAAACAACCGCAGTCTTCCACCAACCGTTAGTTCGTTCGTTGGACACGCACAGAATTTTGGCGGCAGCTCTCGTCCCTGTCCATCTCTCCTCCGGGATGCAGTTCTCGCCGAGGGGATGTCGGGTTATACGAAAAGAAGAAAGTGTGGAAAGTACAAAAAAAAAAAAAAAAAGCAGGCAGCGGAGTAAATGGGCTGCTGATTCACAGGCGCACACAGCAACAATAAGCGCCTGTGCGCGCCGCGAAAGAATCCATCCATTTTCTGAGCCGCTTATCCAAACAAGGGTCGCGGGAGTGCTGGAGCCTATCCCAGCTATCATCGGGCAGGAGGCGGGGTACACCCTGAACTGGTTGCCAGCCAATCGCAGGGCAGATATAAACAAACAACCATTCGTACTCACATTCACACCTACGGGCAATTTAGAGTCTTCAATCAACCTACAATGCATGTTTTTGGGATGTGGGAGGAAACCGGAGTACCTGGAGAAAACCCACGCAGGCACGGGGAGAACATGCAAACTCCACACAGGCGGGGCCGGGGATTGAACCCCGGTCCTCACAACTGTGAGGCAGAGGCTCTAACCGGTCGCTCACCGTGCCGGCCGCAAAAGAATGTCACGGCTAAAATGCTGTCCACGGATTGTGATGGATGCTTGCGCACAGTCCAGGAAGCCAAGGTGCAGTATACACAACCACACGATCACGTCGCTATAGTGACGTTATAAAGTAAAAGCAACGTCGTATCGTCTGTAAATTTAGCTGCAGGACTTCAGTGAATTGGTAACATTAAAGCATGGTCTGCTTTAGTTCTTAAAGTGACATTCTGACTTTGGTTCTGCGCTGCTCCACTGGATGCCATTCGCTGGCGTAATCCAGCATACGTAATCTGACATCACCTTCATCTGATAATTCTTTGTATTAATCGTCTGTTAGCACCACTACTTTTCTTTTGGGTTGCCGCAGTCTCCTTACAGACACTTAGGCAGGATAATATCTTGGCAAAGGGGCTATGTTCTCGCTCAAAGATATTTCTTAAACCACACCAGATATCTGAGGCCCAAAATATCTATAAAATTAAATCCTATTAAAGTGCAAAAAAACAAGACGCTAATCCAACCTATGTATGCGGTAAAGGATGCTTAGGCGCAGCAAAAGATGCTCCAGTGCCGTAAAACGATGCTAGTGCAGTATAAGATGATCAAGTGCATTACAGACTATTAGGGGATGCTCAAGAGCGGTATAGTAATGTTGATTGTAGTATATTATACACTGGCGCATTACACGATTCCCATATGCAGTACAGGACGCTAGCGTGCGGTCCAAGACATTAGCATAGTTCATTAATCTTGAGAAGTAGGGGAGAGTGGGGTAAAATGAGCCCCTTTTTTTTTTTTACTTATGATGATGTGTGGACATTAGAATAAATGACACAGAACGATAACGTATAGCTTTATTTCAGAATAATGACCTCAGAAAAGTGCTCCTGTGGTTGAACTTGCCCCAGGTTCGGAGTAAGATGGACCAAGTCAGTGGGTAAATTGAGCCATCTGGGGTTAAACTAAAAACCTGAAAATACTGTTAACGGTTTAGAAACTGGTGGTTTGTTCGTTCACACCATTTTAAAACTATTTAATTGTTAAGATTGCAGGGTAATATGAACTGTTGCTCCTTCCTTGCAGTTCCTCCAGCCCTTTGAGGTTGAGGTAGCTTCTTCAGCACATCATTCTGTGGGAAAGATGCATCATCATTTTCCTTGAAGGTGGGTTTCGTACTGCCAGTGATCCCTCGGATGCTTCTGAGAAATCTGGCACTCCCTTCGTTGCCCACAAGGCTGTTGACCAAGCCAATGTAATGAGGGCTCCTGGATTTGGATGCAAATCCCCCCCGATAGATCTGATGGACTTTCCACTCTTGACATCCTTGGTTGCTCTCTCCATCACTTCAAGGGGTGTCAAGCCCCAGCTTGTTTTCTTTTGTAGGTTCTCGGCATGATACCTTTTCTGTAATGGTTAACATATGACAAACATACCAAATCAGTTGCTTGAAATAGTTTTTTTTTTTTTTTTACTTATGGGAGGGTAAGTTAACCCATTTGCTCAATTTGCCCGATAGCCACCATTTTGGAAAAATTGGGCTCTCTTAGAAATTTAGGATAATCTTTAGTGAAGTGATTCACATTATTTTAATCACCAACATGTATAATATATAACTTTAGACAGATAAATTAGCTTTGATAGAATTCTCATTTTTACCTGATATGCAGAAAATTTACATTGACAAGCGTGGGGGGAAAATAAAAACTATCACAGTAAGGTGAAAATGATGGGTGCTTCCTGAATTTATGGTCGCATGACAATACATGTGCACAGCTATCGATACAAGGGGTGGGTTAACTTACCCATTGGCTCATCTTACCCCACTCTCCCCAATACGAAGCTTGAGTGAAGGAAGCTTGTACAAGTTGCGTAAGTGCAGTATAGCAGTACCGGGTGCTCGGGACCTGGCGTGGAAGTCTCCGCTGGCGCAGTATCATTTAAAGCTGACCTCATCTGCAGAAACGATGACACAGCGATTCTAAAAGTGCAGGGCGGTCCTCTTGAAAGGATGACACCATTTTGGACATATGCTACCAATCCCATCTCGTACACATTAAGTTAATTGGAAAAAGCCATCATCCATTGAATGAGATCATATTTGTGCTTATGCACTTTAGAGTTCAATATGCATTCGTCCTTTTTTTCTTTTTCTCCACTGTCGTCCATGTTGGGGCCACAGCATGATGAGACAATAATAGTGCACAGTGACTTGTTTTAATGAGCACAACCTGAGGGTGCGTATCAATTCAATTAGACCACTGTGGTTATAAATGGTTACTGCACTATAGTGGTTTTACGTAATAACGTGGCCCAGGGCTTCCACCTTGTTGCCTCAGCATCCGAGACTGTACTGCTGCGTTCCAAGAGTGCAGTACAGGATGCTAGAAAGTAGTATCGTATGTTGAGCACAGTAGAGGAAGCTAGTACAGAATGCTTGGGCACAGGACAGAACATTAGTGTAGTACAGCATGCTCAAGCACAGTACAGGATTGTCAAGCATAGTGCAGAACGCAAGAGCGAAGTAGAGTATGTCTACGTGCAGTAAAGAGTACCACGTTAAGCCCTGTGCACCACTCTTGACTTGAGTACAGAATGCTTGGGCACAGTAGTATTAGCGCGTAGTACAGCATGCTCAAGTGCAGTGCAGATTTCTAGTCAAGTAAAGACGGGGCGCAGCGCAGGATGCTAAGTTAACCTCTGTATAACTCCACTGTGCAGCTCCTTTAGCGGCTCCCCCTCCGCGAGTCCCGGGCTATTGTCTTGCATCCCTGAGGCGCTACACGAGGACATGTAGGCCACCGGTGCGACGACAGTAGTTAATCTGTGCTAGTTAACTGCTTATGTATGGCCCTGAGCTGTAGCAGTCATCCGTTGCATTTTCTTTCTGCTTTGCTAGCTCCCTGCGGACTCTGCTCAACCCCATTTTATTAAATTACATGATGGGAAGGAGAAGTTATTTCCAGGTAGCGGCCCGTTTAGTATTTCTATACTGCTTTGCTCCATCGGAGCTGTTTCCTGCCGTAGGAGATTGTTCAGCTTTGTTTCATTGCCTTTCGAACTTGCAGCTTACAATACAAAGAGTGCGTTCTATTTCAGTGCGACACATTATTGAGGACTATTATGTTGCTACATATCTGCTTATCTACCAACTGACCTACCAATCTACTACAGCAAAGAGCCTACCTACCTACCGATCTACCCAAGAAACCAGCCTACCCACCAACCTACCTACATACCCAAGGTCCATCTACTTAGGCAACCTCTCAACGTTAGAAACTAGCCTCGGACCAACCTACCTGTCTCCTAGCCTGTTGACCTACTGGTATGTCTACCCTAGAAACCGGCCTCTCACCGTTTTTTTTTTTTTTTAAATCGTTATCTACCCACTTGTCTACTTCAGAAACCAGCCTACCCACTTTCCTACCTACCAAACCAACCAGCCTACCTACTCTGGAATGTGACTGACCTACCTACCCGTCTATTCTAGAATCTAGTCTACAACCTACCTACCGATCTACTCTACAAAAAAATAATGTCCTACCCTAACTGCCAGAAAAAATCAAAACCTACCAACCATCCATCTACCTACTTAACCTCATGCCCTAGCACCCAGCGTCCTTACCCAGTCATCCATTCAGTTAGCATTACTTTGTGCAGTTCCGGTCTTTGTCTTAACCTTTTTTTTCGACTGTGCAGTAGCTTTGTGCGGTTTGTTGTTGTCGTCGTACGTAAGAGCTGAAGAGTTAAACAAGGATATGCATCCAGAGCCATCTACCTATCTAACCTCATACCCTAATACTTGGCCTCCTTAACCACTTGCTTACTTATTAGTCATCCATTCAATTAGCATTACTTTGTGCAGTTGCGTTTTTTTTGTCTTAACCTTTTTTTGACTGTGCAAAAGCTTTGTCTGGTTTGTTGTCATGGTACGTAAGAGTTGAAAGAAGGGTCTGAGCACAAGACAGACGGCATAAAAGCGCTGTTGTGCTTGGCGTGGTGGCCTAAAAGCGCTCTTGCTGTGCGTCACTGAAATGACATGCTATGACAGTCAAATGACTAGCTGGGGGGGGTGTACAATTAATTTCATGACATTTCAACATATCTGACGCTCTTTCCCTATGCATTGCTAAACCTTTAGGCCATGATGTCGCATCAAAGCTTTGGCCGTGGAATCTTTGGCCATTGAATCTCTCCATGAGTGACTTGGTCACAGCCACTTTCCGTTACGGCACAGCTGCCGTACTGCACGTGTTGGGGTGGTGCCCCAACAATGTATTCAGTCTTTGACTAAATGTTATTCATATAAACTACTCACAGAAAACATTTGGTATATTGCGCTTTTGGGTGAAATTTCAGAATGAACCTAAAATGTACTGCCACTTAATTCGACCTTCGCTAAATCTTTAAATGTATGTGTGCAACTGTTCAACGCTTCAGTAATTTTTGTCACGACTTGCAGTTCTCCAAGGAGCTGAAAGGCAAAATTCACAACAGGTGCAAGTGTTTGCTGAATATAATGAGTTAAATAAAATAAAGCATCACATTTAAGACAATTTAATGGCACAAAAAAAAAAAAAAAGATCTTGTCCCCTAAATCTAGTCTACAGGTTCCTGTGCGTTTGCAAATGTACAAACTGGTTTCCACCATTTTCTAAACAGCTGAAAACGCGGACCAATGGATTCGACAACGTTGTGGAACATTTAATTTTGAATTCGGAGACAACTTTTAACTCAACTGTCACTCGTCGTGTGGCGTAAACTTTAACTTTGAGCTATCCCCATTAAAAATACATCCACTGGCAAGAGATCTGGGGAACGTGCAGCAAATGAAACTCTACCTGGCTTCGTCATTTCGTTTTTTTTGTACTACTAGTAACACAACTTAATCACAGCTGATGATCTCTCATAGCACACCAGTGGTTGGGAATCACTGCTGTAGAAAACTATAAAATCCTGCCGGGGTTTGCTAGAATCATTCTAATGGGCCAAGACCGCTGAGCCGTCCCATTTACCTTGTTAATGCAGGGGTGTCAAACTCATTTGTAGCGCGGGCCACATTGTAGTTATGGTTTCTCTCAGAGGAAAATCATGAAATCATATAAATATTGAATCACCTCCCTATATTATTACATAGAGAACAAATTGATAGATGAATAGTTTGGAAATCGAAATTCAAGGGTAATACTTTGTAACTACTGTTACTGTATTTTAAAAAGAGGTTTGGTAACAAAAACATGGTTGGGAATATTTATTCCATGTCAATTGAAATTTTTTTTCTCCAGATTTTAGCAAGAATCATGGCAGTTCAAGCACATGATTTGCTTTCGTGGGCCACATATGGCCCCCGGGCCTTGAGTTTGACACCTGTGTCCTAATGGATTTGTTTGTGCCCTTTTTTTTTTTTTTTTACTTAATTTTTTTGTCGGATATTGGCCTGTTTAGCGCCTTTCACTTTGTGCTGCCCCGGCCATTTATTTTGATTAGGGAATGAACTCCAGCACAGAGCCATAGCCCATAATAATTGACACTGTGTCCTCTGAGGTCACCAAATGTATACTTATCCCCCTGGTGTGGTGGCAGCATATGAAAGGCTACGGCTTCAAGTGGAGGTGTATTATTGCTGTAGCTTGCAAAAAAAAAAAAAAAAAAAAAACCTGTCGGGGAGCTCATAAATTATATTTCGTCTTGCTCCCACCCTCGCTCGGTTTGACAGGATAATTGATGTGCAATTGGCTTCAAGTAGCCTCCAATATATATATTGTATATTTCCCCTTTTCTTCTCAGATCTTAAGGTCATCAGGGTTCACTTGCCTGTCAAAGAAGGAAATAAATGGTTTTATTTAGACATGGAAAATCCCTTCTTTTGTTTTGTACATTTCCCCTTCATGTAACATTCCGCTTTCTCCCAAAGGCAATTTAATGAGGTCATCAATTTATTTATGAAATCACTTGCGTGCAACTGATGTCAGGTTGTCTTTGATCAACCATCTTACCTGCCACCCTAATCACCCTAACTAACTACCTTGGTAGTTCGCGACCTACTCTCCAAGCAAATCAACAAGCCGACCTACCGGTACCCAAGTAACTGACCCACCGACCAGTGTCCCTATCCAAGCAACCAATCTGCCTCCCAAACATAGCAACCAGTTTACTTGGCCTACCATAGCAACCAACTTACGTACCTAACCTACCATTGCAAACACTACCTACCACACCTGTACTGAAACATTTAAGAGTTGGCTATGTGCATTCAAAAGTTTACAGACGGTCCAATCGAGTTCAACAGAGATTATAAGATTGCGT